>NC_064645.1:169084592-169409092 GCF_023864345.2 Schistocerca serialis cubense | reverse complement strand
GAAGTCTGCCACCTGCTTTACCCACAACTGAACCCATGTGATCATTCCATTTCATATACACTTGACAGTAAAAAAAGTGGGTCATGCCTGAATTCCAATGTGTAGGCTGCACCAGAATATATGCAACCAACATAGCATATCTGTGTTGCACATCATCGAAACCCTCCACAGTACAGTCGTTGTAAGATACACAATGGATACCGCTAAAGACTACTAGAGTGCACTGATCTTTATGACAGTCCGTCCAGATGTAAAGTGACACAGCGATAGTACAGAAGAGATCAGACAGTTCTAAACGTTAGTAAACTAAACTTAGTTACAATAAGTGACATTTCAAACGTTATGGGACACCTAATTTTGTCACATAAATCGTTCAGTAATCCTTAGGCACAATTAAATATTTGAGACAACATATGGATTTGTGAAGTTGTATGGCAATTGGAAACAAGTTCTTTGCTAGAATGAGATTTTCACTCTACAGAGGAGTGTGCGCTGATATGAAACTTCCTGGCAGATTAAAACTGTGTGCCCGACCGAGACTCGAACTCGGGACCTTTGCCTTTCGCGGGCAAGTGCTCTACATCTGAGCTACCGAAGCGCGACTCACGTCCGGTACTCACAGCTTTACTTCTGCCAGTACCTCGTCTCCTACCTTCCAAACTTCACAGACGCTCTCCTGCGAACCTTGCAGAACTAGCACTACTGGCAGAAAGGATATTGCGGAGATATGGCTTAGCCACCGCCTGGGGGATGTTTGTAGAATGAGATTTTCACTCTACAGCGGAGTGTGCGCTGATATGAAACTTCCTGGCAGATTAAAACTGTGTGCCGGACCGAGACTCGAACTCGGGACCTTTGCCTTTCGTGGGCACGTGCTCTACCATCTGAGCTACCCAAGCACGACTCACGCCCCGTCCTCACAGCTGTAATTCTGCCAGTACCTCGTCTCCTACCTTCCAAACTCGGTTTTAATCTGCCAACGCACACTCCGCTGTAGAGTGAAAATCTCATTCTGCAAACATCCCCCAGGCTGTGTCTAAGCCATGTTTCCGCAATATCCTTTCTTCCAGGAGTGCTAGTTCTGCAATGTTCGCAGGAGAACTTCTGTGAAGTTTGGAAGGTAGGAGACGAGGTACTGGCAGAAGTAAAGCTGTGAGGACGGGGCGTCAGTCGTGCTTGGGTAGCTCAGTTGGTAGAGCACTTGCCCGTGAAAGGCAAAGGTCCCGAGTTCGAGTCTCGGTCCGGCACACAGTTTTAATCTGCCAGGAAGTTTCAAGTTTTTTTCTGTCTAAAACGTTTACCCAACACACGCTGAACGTCGTTCAACGCTCGTCGGAGAGTGGTTTCGCATCAACTTTATGTAATACTAAGCAGTAAAAGAAAACGTGATTAACGGTGGCAAGCACACTACGGAAATCCCAACATTAACAGTGAATCACAAGTAATATCATTGTTCACATTACACATCAACAGTTACTTGTACACAAAGTTGTACTTTAAATGACATGACCAACGTTTTCATTCTGGATCCGGATGCAAACCCAGAACGGAAAGGCATTGTTAACCAAGCAAAGCTTTGTGCCTTATCGAGACTCGATCACTAGCCAGAAAGAGATGTCAAATATTGACGTTTGCACCAGTATCAGTTATCAGTTCTCAACTTGAACGTAAATGACGATAATGTTTGTACAAAACCAGGAACCTTAACATGACAATTACCTTCTAGGTAACTAACTTCGAAAGACGTTGTATATTGTTTTATTGTCAAGGAACAAAAGATGCACATGTTTAAAATTGAAATGCCATCATGTAATGCTGGTGACAAGGATTCGAACCCAGCACCTAATCGGATTGTTGAATAAGTACATAAAATCAGAATGTGAATATCACAGTTTGTCACCAGTAGTGAGGTTGGAAGCTTAAATGTATTGCCTGACCGGGATTCGAACCCGGCGCCTACCGCCGTCGTTTTCTAACCAGGAACAGACGAGAAATCTCCCATGTTGTCACCAGTAGTGACGGATTTGGGTTTGACGTTGTGTTTGTTGTGATCACAAACGACGATATGTTGTGGATTCAACTTCTAGCCAGCAGAGTATTTTCCATCACCTCATTGAAAGTACAAACATGCCAGTCCTAGCTATTATTGGAAAATAGTTTGATAGTTGAAGTGATGTGTTGGCGAATGTGCCAACACCTTGTAGATATAGGAGGCCGAAATGCACGCTATCTATCGCAGACGGGCGTGAATTCTGGAACAGTATAAGTAATGAATTCTAATAAGAAAAGTATGCAGCTCCTCGAATACTTAACTTTTATTTATCCTTGTTGTATACATCGTTCTTCTTGTTGAGACATTTCATACGATAACTATCAAACTATGTAAGGCTAATGGCGCCTTGCTAGGTCGTAGCCATGGACTTAGCTGAAGGCTATTCTAACTGTCTCTCGGCAAATGAGAGAAAGGCTTCGTCAGTGTAGTCGCTAGCAAAGTCGTTGTACAACTGGGGCGAGTGCTCGTCCGTATCTCGAGACCTGCCTTGTGGTGGCGCTCGGTCTGCGATCACACAGTGACGACACGCGGGTCCGACATGTACTAAATGGACCGCGGCCGATTTAAGCTACCACCTAGCAAGTGTGGTGTCTGGCGGTGACACCACATTCCTCCCCCGCAAATCGGCGAACGGTCGTGTTATAAGGCTTCCGCCCGCCGTGGGGAGGACCTCATGTTGACATATGCGATGAGGTGGGGAGCCTAACAACAGGCGAGGCTGTGCCACCCGCACCCGGCCATTCGGTCCGAGGGGAGCTAGGAAACGCCTGAAAACCTAGTCCAGGGTGCACGTCAACATGCGGTGTATGCGCCCGTAAAGAGACAGGAGGGGCCGAAGGGTCGACCTCCATTGCGTCGGGGTACCCGACGCGCGATGACGTCATGGGGTCCGGAGCGGGCAAGAGTTCCATGGCGGAGGACGGCTGGTCACGGGAAGCGATCTGCGGCGCGTGACACAGGGAGGCGCTTGGCGGCTGCAGCGAAGCGTCCACTGCGGGCGGCGCCGGCTGGAGAACAGGCGACGGCGGCGGCGGCTGTGGCGGCGCGTCGCCATGGGGCAAAATGGAAGGCATCGTCGGTAACACCTGGGGATGAGGCGAGCCAGTAGATGGGTCCCCAGGGCGCTGACCGGACGGCACCGTCGCTGAAAGCAGACGGGGAGCGGCAGAACCCGTGCGACGACAGAGGCGCAGCTGATTGAGATGCCGACGCACCTCACCAGAGGCCCCCAAAACCAAATACATCGCGCGGCCGAGGCAGCGAAGAATGCGCCCTGCGAGCCAACGCCGTGAACCTCGATAGTTGCGATAGAATACAACGTCGCCCGGAGCAAAGGCAGGAGTCTGCCGCTGCACAGGAACCTGATGCGGCGGGTGCAGCAAAGACATCAAGGTTCGATGAGGACGACCGTGGAGCAACTCAGCCGGCGAGCGACCATCTCGGGGCCGAGAGCGATACGAAGACAAAAAGAGCAACAACGCGTCCTCCCGAGAATGCGACTCTTTCAACTTCAACATCTGTGACTTGAAAGTCCGGACCAATCGTTCAGCGGCACCGTTTGACTGAGGCGAAAACGGCGCGGATGTCAGATGTTGAATACCATTGGCCTGGCAGAATGACTGAAATTCTGCGGACATGAATTGTGGGCCGTTGTCGGAAACAATAGTCTGCGGAAGACCTTCAATGCAAAAGATAGCAGACAACGCTTGGATGGTGGCAGATGACGTCGTGGAAGACATCCGGACAACAAAAGGAAAATTACTGAAGGCATCGACTAGAACCAACCATCGAGCATTCCAGAACGGACCAGCAAAATCAATGTGCAAGCGTTGCCAAGGGGAAGTGGCTTTTGGCCATGCAAAGACTTTCCGCGGCGGTGCGGATTGTTGTTCGGCACACGCCAAGCAAGAAGAACACATATTCGTAATCGCAGCATCGATTCCGAACCAAGTACAGTGCTGACGAGCAAGTTGTTTCGTTCGCACTATACCCCAATGTCCTTGGTGAAGAAGCCGTAAAACAGAGGACTGTAACGAACGTGGGACCACGACTCTGGACTGATCATTATCAGAACGCAACAACAAAACACCACGTCGAACAAAAAGTCTCTCCTTGTGAGCAAAAAATCGGCGAACCAACGGATCCTCGATCCGAGACTTTGACAAAGGCCATTGCGTAGGAACAAAACGCAAAACGGTAGCAAGGACTGGGTCAGCAGCTGTGGCTGTAGCTACACGACGAAAATCAATCGGAAACGATTCGACCACTTCATCGGTTTCCGAATCAATGAACATGCAAGCAAGTTCAGAAGAATCGAATGCTTTATCCTCAGCAACAGGCAAATGGGACAACGCATCGGCGTTTCCGTGCTTAGCAGTGGACCGATACAAGATATCGTAGCGGTACTGCAAGAGGAAAATAGACCAGCGAATGAATTTCTGCGCTGTACGTGGAGGTACAGGCTTGTTCGGATGAAAAAGCGATGTCAAAGGTTTGTGGTCTGTGATGATGGTAAAGTGACGACCATACAAGAAATCATGGAACTTAGTAACACCAAACACGAGAGCCAAAGCTTCTTTCTCTATCTGGGAATAATTTCTTTGGGCAGACGAGAGCAATTTGGACGCAAAGGCAATAGGGCGATCATGGGAGCCAACTTTGTGCGCAAGCACAGCACCGATCCCGAAATCCGATGCATCTACCATCAACAAAAGGGGTTTCTGGGGATCGAATGGCGTAAGGCAAGTATTAGAAAGCAACGCCGATTTCAACTGGCGAAAGGCGCGTTCGCATTCCGTCGTCCAGACGAACGGAACACCCTTACGGCGTAAGCTATGAAGCGGAGCTGAAATGGAAGAGGCATTGCGCAGAAAGCGATGATAAGAGTTAATTTTACCCAACACACTCTGTAGCTGCTTCACATTTTGTGGCGAAGGCAAATCTTGTATGGCACGAAGTTGCTCTGGACTCGGATGTATGCCTTGGGCATTGATGACATGTCCCAGGTATGGTAAGTAACGAGCAAAAAACACACATTTGTCCTTCCTCAAGCGAAGACCATTTTGTCGCAAGACCTGAAATAATGTTCGTAGGTTCGCAAGATGATCTTCTTCTGTCTGTCCGGAGATCACTATATCGTCCAGATAGTTTGCTGCAGTAGGGACCGACGCACAAATAGGTTGTAAATATTGCTGAAACAATGCAGGGGCGGATGCACACCCGAATGGCAGTCTTTTGAATCTGTACAATCCAAGATGCGTGTTAACCACCAAGACGCGCTGGGATTCGGCGTCCACTGGGATTTGCAAGTACGCATCTGCTAGGTCCAACTTCGAAAAGTATTTACCCGGGCACAGTTTATCAAAAAGATCTTCCGGGCGGGGTAAGGGAAAAGTTGCAATCACGAGTTGTGGATTCACTGTTGCCTTGAAGTCCACACAAAGTCTCAGTTTTCCGGAAGGTTTTGGCAAAATTACTAAGGGTGAGGCCCAGAGAGAAGCTTGCACACGTTCAATTACACCTTGTGATTCTAAATCGTTTAATGTTCTTGCGACCTCATCACGCAATGCGTGGGGAACATTGCGCGCTGGGAAAAATTTCGGTTGCGCGTTGACTTTCAGTTCCAAATGTGCTTCATAGTTTTTAGCGCAACTTAAGCCCAGTGCAAAAATGTCTGCAAATTCGTCACATAGCCGAGAAACACTGTCTGAAGGCACAGTCTGATTCACTGATAGGACCTGATTTACAATAGACATGTTAAACAACTGAAATAAATCTAAACCAAACAAGTTCACTGCAGTAGAAGAACGAAGAACGTAAAATGACAGAAGTTTTGTTTGTCCCTTGTATGTTGCAAGAAGAGTGCACTGTCCTAACACAGAGATCTGCTGTCCTGAATAACTTTTTAACTGAACATTTGCGGCACGCAACGGAGGTTTGCCCAGTTGTTTGTACGTGTCGTGATTGAGCAGTGAAACTGCAGCTCCGGTATCTAGCTGTAATGGTATGACCTTGCCATTAAAGTCCAAATCTACAAAAAGTTTATTGTCCCGCTGACGACAAGAGCGACTGTCTCGTGCAATTTGAACTGATACAGGTACAGCATCACTTGCTAATTGACGTGATTTCCGGCGACGTCGACGAACACTTTTTGTGGGACGAACACAGCCACTGTTAGAGACAGTGTCACTGTACGAAGTGGAATTAACTACATGAATGTCCATGGGCGAAGGTCCACGAGCCTGAGTGTCCTTGGGTCGATTCCGGCGCGAAGCAAAGGGCTTGGAATGGTTGTGATTGTCTGATCTGAGCTTTTTCTGGCAAACACTTTGAACATGTCCTTTCCTATTGCAGAAAAAGCAAATAGCTTGGCGTGACGGTCAATGTTCACGCGAATGTCTAGTAGCACACCGTGGGCATGATTTCACTGCATT
Source organism: Schistocerca serialis cubense (assembly GCF_023864345.2). NCBI lineage: Eukaryota > Metazoa > Arthropoda > Insecta > Orthoptera > Acrididae > Schistocerca > Schistocerca serialis. The sequence continues at coordinate 169,402,606 of NC_064645.1, read as the reverse complement.
TGTATGCTGGCGCGGCACACCTGGTTTAGAGCGTGGCGGCAGCTGTGCTGACGTGCGCGAGGGCAGTTGACCGGGCCGCGCAGCGCGCCCGGCGGGGCCGGTTAATGTTACACACTGCTGGCGAAGTTTCAAAAGATTCCTGAGCACAGTCAAGTGTGTCTTGTCTATCCAATATGTCTATCACTTGCTGAAGGGAGGGATTAACTAGTTTCAAAATCTGTTCCCGTATGCGAACATCAGAAACGTTTTGTGCTATTGCATCACGTACCATCGTATCTGAATACGGGAGTCCACAGTCGCATTCAAATGCACACTCCCTAGTAAGTCCTTGCAAAGTTGCAACCCATTCCCTATTAGTCTGACCGGCCGTACGTTTTGTACGAAAGAACGTATACCTTTTTGCAACGACATTTACTGTTTCTTTGAAATAGGCGTCCAATGCCGACAAAATTTCTTCGTAGGACAGAGTTGCTACGTTGCGTCGGGGAAACAATTTCACTATCACACAGTAGGTGGACACACCTACACATGAAAGCAAAAACGGCTGCCGCTCATTACCTTGAATGCTGTAGGCGGCGAGATGAAATCCAAATTGTCGGGACCATTCCGCCCAGATCTCGTGGGTTTGGTCAAACTGGCGAAACTGTGGTGCAACTGCATGTTGTGGCTGCGGCAGCGATGAAGCGGCGGCTGCCGCATCGGTTTGAATGGCACGTTGACCCTGGACGAGTTGTCCAAGGGCATCCAATAACGCCTGCGTCTGCTGATTCTGCAAGCGATAAAATTCGGACAGTACATCTGGCGAAGCCATGACACAAGTAAATGTAAGCAATTAGAAAGAACAAGACCCTTTCCGTTGCCTCGTCGCCAATGATGTGTTGGCGAATGTGCCAACACCTTGTAGATATAGGAGGCCGAAATGCATGCTATCTAACGCAGATGGGCGTGAATTCTGGAACAGGATAAGTAATGAATTCTAATAAGAAAAGTATGCAGCTCCTCGAATACTTAACTTTTATTTATCCTTGTTGTATACATCGTTCTTCTTGTTGAGACATTTCATACGATAACTATCAAACTATGTAAGGCTAATGGCGCCTTGCTAGATCGTAGCCATGGACTTAGCTGAAGGCTATTCTAACTGTCTCTCGGCAAATGAGAGAAAGGCTTCGTCAGTGTAGTCGCTAGCAAAGTCGTTGTACAACTGGGGCGAGTGCTCGTCCGTATCTCGAGACCTGCCTTGTGGTGGCGCTCGGTCTGCGATCACACAGTGGCGACACGCGGGTCCGACATGTACTAAATGGACCGCGGCCGATTTAAGCTACCACCTAGCAAGTGTGGTGTCTGGCGGTGACACCACATGAAGTGTTTTCATGACCACGTGTGCGGGGTTTGAATTCCATTCAGCACAGAACTTTTCGTCGCCTGATGTCTAGCTAAATATGCGCACATCTCGCTACTGCTGAACCAACAACAGCTATTTATCGTCTGTTCCTGGCTAGAAAACGACGGCCTAGATGCTGGGTTCGAATCCCAGTCAGGCAAAAACAAATCTATCGTCATTTAAGGTTCCAACATCTCGCTATTGGTGAAAACATTTGATATTTAACTTCTGATTTTACGTACGTCGTTAACAATCCGATTAGGTGCTGGGTTTGCATCCCTGTCACAAGCTTTACATGGTGGCATTTCAATTTTAAATATGAGCATACCTTGTTCTTTGTGAATGACACAATATTAAACGTCGTTGGGGGTAGTTCCCAGGAAGGTAACTCTTATGACAAGATTCCCAGTTCAGTACAAACATTTTCATCATTTATTTTCAGGATCTGAATTGATAACTGATACTGGTACAAACGTCTATAATCCACGTCTCTTTATGCCTAGTGATCGGCTACAATAAGGCACAAACAAAGCTTAGCTTAGTTAGCAATGGCTATAGATGCTGTGTTTGAATCCAGGTCCAGAACGACGACGTTGGTCATGTCATTTAAAGTTCAAATTTGTGTACACGTAGCTGTTGATGTGTTACGAGAACAATGATATTACTGGTGATTCGCTGTTAATGTTGAGATTTCCGTAGAGTGCTTGTTGCCGTTAATCGCGTTTTTTTACTGGTTCGTCCAATACCCAGTGTCCAGAGCCAGTGGCCGTTGAGCGACGTTCAGCACATGGATGGAAAACCTTTTCGAGAGCGAAAAACTTTTTTCCAATTGCCGTACAGCTTTGTAACTCTCAAGTATTTAATTTTGACTAAGGACTACTGTACGATATATGTAAAATAATCCCTTTTCTCAAAACTTTTGGAATGTCACTTGCTGTAATTAATGTTAGTTTATGAGTGTTATGGGGCATGTCATCGTTAAGGGGGGTAGGACGTCAAACGGGCCGACTTGGAGCAGGAGAGGCACCACAGGACATTTTAATTTCCACTGTCTATACTTTTACAAGTAAATTCATAAAATTTTGTCAGCATGACCAGGAAGGATTCAGGATTCACACTCGTATCAGCGGAAGTTCAAAACCATATCAAAAATCACACACATCTGTGCCCGAGGCAGGATTCGAACCTGCGACCATAGCGGTGGCAGACTGTAGCGCCTAGTACCGCTCGGCCACTCCGGGCGGCTTTAATTTATGAAAAAATGAATGAGCTGTTACGTTTTAAACTTTGTGCTTAGAAAACAATCAAATTTTGTAGTTAATTATCTCAATTTTTACCACAGTTTTTAATAGCTTTGGAAAATTCTAGAGTTTGATACACCTGTAAGTATGGTTTGTATGCTGTGCAAAATTCATGAAAGAATCTCTCTTACTTGTGAAGAAAAATGTACCTACAGCAACAAATGCAGCCAACAGTAAGTGAAAAAAATGATGAAATTTCATATCTGAAAAAAATTTATATTGCTATGTTTTTGTACTTCCACTACAATGAGTGTGAATTCTGAATCCTTCCTGGTCATGATAACGTTTTATGAATTTATTTGTAAAAGTATAGACAGTAGAAAATAAAACGTCCTGTGGTACCTCTCCTGCTCCAAGTCGGCCCGTTTGACGTCCTACCTCCCGTAAGAACGTGTTTTCTAATATGTTTTGTATGACGATATTATTTGACGCTTAGACTGACTGCCATAAAGACCTATGGTCTCTAGTAGTCAGCCGGGCAGAGTGGCCGTGTGGTTCTAGGCGCTACAGTCTGGAACCGAGCGACCGCTACAGCCGCAGGTTCGAATCCTGCCTCGGGCATGGATGTGTGTGATATCCTTTGGTTAGTTTAATTAGTTCTAAGTTCTAGGCGACTGATGATCTCAGAAGTTAAGTCGCATAGTGCTCAGAGTCATTTGAATAATTTTTTTCTCTAGTAGTCTCTTGCGGTACCCATTATGTGTAGTCAAACCACTGTACCCCACGGGGTTTTGATGTTTAGAGGACCTGCAACACAGCTACGTCATGTTGGTTGTATTCGGCAGTGACCCACTTTTTTTGCTGTCAAGTGTACCTGCAGAGTGTTACCCCCAGGTATTTGTATGACTAGAAGGTCGCGAGTATTTCACCTGAAAAACGTTTGAGCATGCACGGACAGAGAATGCTACAACCGAGAGAGAGCAAAAATAAGACCTGCACATTGTTTTACACAGTGTCTACCTCGCCGAGAAGGCAAGGCGTTGAGCGGCATCTGGAGACGCATTCTGACGACACGCTGCAACTGCGGCAGCGGCACAAAGCGACCGTATAAGCGACTCTCGGGCGCGGTAGAGCTAGCGCCTGAGTCAGAGCGGGCCCCTACGGAAGGTGGCGAGTGGTCCTCTACCACGTCGGCGGCGGCGCCTGAGGACTCCAGAGGAGCGGCAGGGGGGGGGGGGGGGGGTGGCAGCGTGCGGTGTGCGCGCATGCCTGCCGGCGCCGGGACGCCGGTCGCCGCGGCGCCAGCCGCGGCAGTCGTGCTCCGGCGGACGTCGCGAGCGGCCGACCGAGGCGAAGCGCAGCGCCATCCACTGTGCCGCTGGCGGGCCGCGCAGACGTCGCGACGCGCGTCAGGAGCCGGCGGGCGAGCAGCGAGCGCCGGAGTCGCGGACTCGCACGTCGCCCCCGGTGGGCCGGCCACGTCCGAATATTTACAAACAATCGCTTTTCTTTAGCGAGTGGAACATTTTGTGTACTATAATCCCTCCTCTGTGAAACGCGGAAGCGGACGTAGTAGGCATTTCTTACGTAATTGACAAGTTAGCAGTCTGACACAATAATAGCGTTAGCATAAAAGAATTCAAAGAGTTCCCTCATTTTTACCCTCATTTTTCTCTCTAGTAATCCACGTATCCTCTTTGCACAGTGATCGAGTTCTAGTTGTTCATCAAGACATTAGAAAATTGAACCAGTGTTTTCTAAATACCGGAGGTTATCAACTGTATTGCGTGAACGATACTTACGGTTACAGACCCACACATTATTCTGATCAAACTTGGAAAGGCTCTACTCTCGCGTTTAGCACACTGCCAGTCTACTCTCTAAATAATTTATCCACTTCCAAAACAGTTTCGAAGTGCTGCATTCTCGCAGTCCATTAACCGGCTGCAGTTAGCTTTTAACCACACGGGTAAAAAATTTAAGAAAATGTGTTTTTAAACAGACAGGGCGATAAGGATTTGTGCAACTGTTGGAAAGGGTCATAGACTCCTTCTCTGCTAACACTACAGTGCAGGACTACATGTAAGACCACGGAACAATCATACACACTATTACGAGTTATTCAGTGGCTGTGGAGGTTGACAGTTGAATTCTGGGCACCATTTATCGTGACAGTGTACTCACATTCCATAATACGCTGTTGTAGACATTGGGCACTTGTTCTGTGGCACTCGAACAACGTTCGACTGTGCGAGAATAAACAAAAACAAAACAAAAAAAACCATACGGTTTTCGGAGAGTTCGTCGGGTATAGATGCTATTAATTATACTCCGTGTTTTATTTAACGTGATAGAGTCTTAGACTCTTAGAGACTATTTAATTTGTTGATAAATGTCGCCCAGTTGTTCTCTATAGCTCGTACAGTGCTTGACTGTGTGAGAATAAACAAAAACGAAACAAAAAACCATACTCTTTTGAAGAGTTCGTCGGATGTAGAAGCTATTAATCATACTCCGTGTGCTGTTTAACGTGATAGCGTCTTAGACTCTTAGAGACTGTTGAATTTGTTGATAAATGTCGCCCAATTGTACTCTATAACTCGTACAGTGCTCAACTTCATCAGAATCATTCAAAAGCCGGATCCTCTGCGAAGCGACCATCACTTGTGGAAGTTCCGTGTGGCGTTTGTCAGGGCAGAGTATTGACGATCGAGGCATTCCTTAACTGTTCGTAGGAGTTGCCTGATTTATTTGCATAGCGCTGGTGCGACTCCTTAAAAAGGCACGTAATTTTCGAAGTGTTGATCTGTAGAGGATGTAAATATTATGTGTGTTGTCTGTACAGACATTTCCTTTCGAGAGAAAGAAACCTGAGGGAACGGATTAGAAAGTGTGACATTATAGAAAGCCGGATCATCTGTGAAGCGACCATCACTTGTGGAAGTTATTCCTATTCCGTGAGGCGTTTATCAGGACAGAATATTGACGATCGAGGCAGTCATTAACTGTTCTTAGGAGTTGCCTGATTTATTCGCACAGTGCTGGTGCGACTCCTTAAAAAGGCACGTAATTTTCAAAGTGTTTATCTGTAGAGGATGTAAATATTATGTGTGTTCTCTGTACAGACATTTGCTTTCGAGAGAAAGAAACCTGAGGGAACGGATTAGAAAGTGTGACTTTATAGAAGGAATTTCTAAGACAGTTCAACCGGCCGCGCACCGTTGATATTACTGCGGAAGCGTAATAGCGTCTACGTTAGTTTGTGACGTGTACTGTCGAATGCTGATTTCTGAAACAGCGTGTGATATCGAACAGAAGTGTATTCATTATTGGTCGCTGACGTTCAGCTGTTACGGATGAGCGTTGGTAGGGTTCTACACTTTGTGACACTGTAGGGCATCCGTCCCGCTTTAGCTGAAGCAGTGGTGGCATGTAGACGGAGCCTGGAGCAAATGACCGAGTGTCGGCGTTCAGCAATGGGAGCCAGAGCGTTTTTGGCGGGCCGCCTGGTTGCGGTGTTGACGGCGGCGGTGGCCGGTGCGCTGTCGGGGGCGGAAGCGGCGGAGCCCCTGCCGGAAGCCGCGCCAGGCTTGGACGGCAGCAACGGCAGCAACGGCAGCGGGGGCGGCAGCGCCGGCGGGGGCGGAGCGCGCCCCGCCGAGGACTACGAGATGTACGACTACAGCTGGAGCGAGTCGCACGCCATCTTCAACTGGAGCGAGCTGGCGCCCGCGCTTCTGGTGTACGGCGCCACGTTCGCGCTGGGAGTCGCCGGCAACTCGCTGATCATCTTCACGGTGTGCCGCTACCGCCGCATGAGCACCACCACCAACGTCTTCCTGGCCAGTCTCGCCTCCGCGGACCTGCTGCTTATCACCGTCTGCATCCCCGTCAAGGTAAGCTCCGCCGCTCCGCCTGCCGCAGTGCCATCGTGGACCCACATTCCCAGATTCACTTTTAGAAAGCCGTCATGGTTCGGTATCTTTAAGTAACAGCGATGACACCCATTTCATTTGTAATGAACATTACATTACATCATCTTCTAGATCTACATCTACATGATTTAAGTGCTGGCAGAGGGTTCATCGAACCACAATCATACTATCTCTCTACCATTCCACTCCAGAACAGCGCACGGGAAAAACGAACACCTAAATCTTTCTGTTGGGGCTCTGATTTCTCTTATTTTATTTTGATGATCATTCCTACTTATATAGGTTGGGCTCAACAAAATATTTTCGCATTCGGAAGAGAAAGTTGGTGACTGAAATTTCGTAAATAGACCTCGCCTCGACGAAAAACGTCTTTGCTTTAATGACTTCTATCCCAACCCGCGTATCATATCTGCCCCACTCTCTCCCCTATTACGTGATAATACAAAACGAGCTGCCCTTTTTTGCACCCTTTCGATGTCCTCCGTCAATCCCACCTGGTAAGAATCCCAAAGCGCGAAGCAATATTCTAACAGAGGACGAACGAGTGTAGTGTAAGCTGTCTCTTTAGTGGATTTGTTGCATCTTCTAAGTGTCCTGCCAATGAAACGCAACCTTTGGCTCGCCTTCCCCACAATATTATCTATGTGGTCTTTCCAACTGAAGTTGTTCGTAATTTTAACACCCAGGTACTTAGTTGAATTGACAGCCTTGAGAATGGTACTATTTATCGAGTAATCGAATTCCAACGGATTTCTTTTGGAACTCATGTGGATCGCCTCACACTTTTCGTTATTTCGCGTCAACTTCCACCTGCCACACCATACAGCAATCTTTTCTAAATCGCTTTCTAAATCTTCAGACCCCTTTCCGATATCTACATCTGCATCTACATTTACACTCCGCAAGCCACCCAACGGTGTGTGGCGGAGGGCACTTTACGTGCCACTGTCATTACCTCCCTTTCCTGTTACAGTGGCGTATGGTTCGCGGGAAGAACGACTGCCGGAAAGCCTCCGTGCTCGCTCGAATCTCTCTAATTTTACATTCCTGATCTCCTCGGGAGGTATAAGTAGGGGGAAGCGATATATTCGATACCTCATCCAGAAACGTAACCTCTCGAAACCTGGACAGCGCGATACAGTGCGCCTCTCTTGCAGAGTCTGCCACTTGAGTTTGCTAAACATCTCCGTAACGCTATCACGCTTACCAAATAACCCTGTGACGAAACGCGCCGCTCTTCTTTGGTTCTTCTCTATCTCCTCTGTCAACCCGACCTGGTACGGATCCCACACTGATGAGCAATACTCAAGTATAGGTCGAACGAGTGTTTTGTAAGCCACCTCCTTTGTTCTTTCTTAGACTGTCATACCGTCATCAGGCCGACAAAAACATTCGCACAAAATGGGGTAAATGTTCCTTGAACTCAAAAGTATAGGTACGAAAAGGTACCGAGTGTTATTGTTTCACAATACAGTTCAGCATGATGCTTGACACATTGGACTCCCGTGCCCTAGCTGTACTTTCTATGTCAACGAACAGTCATTCCATGTTATGTTGGTGAAATGTGTTGACTGATGATGATATAACATCGCAACTATTGAAAATAATAAAAAATATTAATATGAATGCTGTTGGCAATTTTTATTTTCTGCATCATTTAAGAGCTGTGGTGCACTGCTTGCAGAAAGCATTCTGTGAAATCGTTTAAGTTATTGTTCTTCTGTTTGATAGAAGATCGAGGTCAGAGGGCAAGCTCATACCAGGGGAGCGGGGGACAATCCTCATGTTAGTTTAGCAGGAAAGATGGTGGGGAAAGATCAAAGCACATGTACTTACAAAATAAAACTCTACACTATTCCTAAACTGTGTTTATTAATTACCAAACATATTAGTGGCACCGGTTTATAGTAGTTATCCACTTTTACTGATTACAATCTACCTAACTGATGGAATATCATACTCTCCATTGCATATGGTACGGGGAGACAGTCTTGCGAAATAGTTTTCCGAAAATATCGTTCAGCAGCTAGCTCGCCAACCGCACGTAATACAAATACTTCAGACCTTGTAGCTTCATACAGGACTGACTTCATAGACAGTGTCAATAGTGAGACTGGTATTAGTGATCTACATCTACATTTATACTCCGCAAGTCACCCAACGGTGTGTGGCGGAGGGCGCTTAACGTGCCACTGTCATTACCTCCCTTTCCCGTTCCAGTCGGCTACGGTTCGCTGGAAGAACGACTGCCGGAGGGCCTCCGTGCGCGCTCGAATCTAATTTTCCATTCGTGATCTCCTCGGGAGGTATAAGTAGGGGGAAGCAATATATTCGATACCTCATCCAGAAACGCACCCTCTCGAAACCTGGACAGCAAGCTACACCGCGAAGCAGAGCGTCTCTCTTGCAGCGTCTGCCACTTGAGTTTGCTAAACATCTACGTAACGCTATCACGCTTACCATATAACCCTGTGACGAAATGTGCCGCTCTTCTTTGGATCTTCTCTATCTCCTCTGTCAATCCGACCAGGTACGGATCGCACACTGATGAACAATACTCAAGTATAGGTCGAACGAGTATTTTGTAAGCCACCTCCATTGTTGATGGACTACATTTTCTAAGGACTTTCCCAATGAATCTCAACCTGGCACCGTCCTTACCAACAATTAATTTTGTATGATCGTTCCACTTCAAATCGTTCCGTACGCATACTCCCAGATTTAAGGGTCGGTTGCCACTCCCTGCACCAAGTGCCTATCCGTTGCAGATCTTCCTGCATTTCGCTGCAATTTTCTAATGCTGCAACTTCTCTGTATACCACAGAATCATCCGCGAAAAGCCGCATGGAACTTCCGACACTATCTACTAGGTCATTTATGTATATTGTGAAAAGCAATGGTCCCATAAGACTCCCCTGTGGCACGCCAGAGGTTACTTTAAAGTCTGTAGACGTCACTCCATTGAGAATAACATGCTGTGTTCTGTTTGCTAAAAACTCTTCAATCCAGCCACACAGCTGGTCTGATATCGTTTATCAGTTATCAGGCGACAGTGCGGAACTGTATCGAACGCCTTCCGGAAGTCAAGAAAATGGCATCTACCTGGGAGCCTGTATCTAATATTTTCTGGGTCTCATGAACAAATAAAGCGAGTTGGGTCTCACACGATCGCTGTTTCCGGAATCCGTGTTGATTGCTACAGAATAGATTCTGGGTTTCCAGAAATGACGAGATACGCGAGCAAAAAACATGTTCTAAAATACTACAACAGATCGATATCAGGTGATTATGTGGATACCAGGTAACCACCAGTGCCAGGTATAGTCAAAATATAACAGGAATTTTTATTTTGCCTGCCGGGGTGGCTGAGCGGTTGTAGGCGCTACAATCTGGAACCGCGCGACTGCTACGGTCACAGGTTCGAATCCTGCCTCGGCTATGGATGTGTGTGATGTCCTTAGGTTAGTTCGGTTTAAGTAGTTCTAAGTTCTAGGGGACTGATGACCTCAGCAGTTAAGTCCCATAGCGCTCAGAGCCATTCGAACCATTTTTTTTATTTTCCTTAAGGAGTATTTATTCGTGGAAACAAACTTTGCCCCTTTAAATTTTTTTTATACAGGTGGAGCCCCTCCACGCCCACACCGGCATGATGACCAACTCAAAAAGTGTACTGCCGTCTCTGCATAAGGCTTAATTTTCACTAAAGTGTGGTGTCGCAGGATCTGGGTACTGCGATATTTGCGTACGTCTGGTTAAGGTTAACCATTAATGCGCGCTCATCTGGAGATAGACTGGGTCGAAAGTCGAACGAAGGGTAGCGGTTTGAAGGGCAGAGGAAAGAAAGTGCCAAGGCAAGAGCCAAGGGAAACAAACCTCTGCGATAGTTAGATCGGGTGGTAAGAGCAGTAGCGGATGTTTTGCTGCCTGCGACATGTCATGCAAGGGCAGTCTTTGTTAGTACTTAGTATCATGCATGTCGATACCTTTGACGTTGTGCGGTGCTGTTGCTTGGTGGCCGCCGCTGGGTGCCGGTGTTGATCTCTCGGTCAACGTCAGCATCATGCAACAGTTAGGTTTATCATCGTTTTTGAGTCCGATAGGTCATATATCAGATGCACAGTGTAGGGCGATGTGCGCGGTATGTTTGTGCGTCAGTGGACGAGCTCGTCGGTTTCGCTGCTATAGCCTGTTGGTCGGCTTTAATAGCAGCTGGTATTTCCAGACAACGTTGCTGAAATGCAGGGGCTTGCCGTCGTTTGTCGCTTGTTGGTGTGTGTTAGCTTGCCGTATGTGGTTAAGCCCTAGCTAGTTGTGTCTTTGGCCGCTTATGCTTCCACCTATTGTTGTGATATGTCCCCTTTAAAGTAATCCCCCTCAATGTGTTACACTTATGCCATCCCTTTTTTCAATCCTCGAAGCACTTCTGGAACTTACTTTTCGTTATAGTGTTCACCTTCTTCAGAAATTCTGTTTTTACTCGTCGATGGTGGCAAATCGACGTCCTTTCGTGGTTCTCTTCAGCCTTGGGAATAGAAAGAAGTCACAAGGGGCCACGTCCGGCGAATACGGTGGCTGAGGCAAATATAACGGTTTCGTTCTCTACCAACTGAACTACCCAAGCACGACTCACGCCCCGTCCTCACAGCTTTAATTCCGCTAGAACCTCGTCTCCAACCTTCCAAACTTCACAGAAGCTCTCCTGCTTCATAGAAACTCTCCTGCAGAACTAGCACTCCTGAAAGAAATGATATAGCGGAGGCATGGCTTAGCTACCGCCTAGGGATGTTTCCAGAATGAAATTTTCACTCTGAAGCGGAATGTGCGCTGATATGAAACTTCCTGGCAGATTAAAACTGTGTGCCGGACCGAGACTCGGAAGGCAAAGGTCCCGAGTTCGAGTCTCGGTCCAGCACACAGTTTTAATCTGCCAGGAAGTTTCACATCAGCGCACACTCCGCTGCAGAGTGAATTCTGGAAATATCCCACAGGCTGTGGCTAAGCCGTGCCTTCGCTATATCCTTTTATTCCAGGAGTCCTAGTGCTGCAAGGTCTGCAGGAGAGCTTCTGTGAAGTTTGGAAGGTAGGAGGCAAGGTACTGGCGGAATTAAAGCTGTGAGGACGGGGCGTGAGTCGTGCTTGGGTAGCTCATTCGGTAGAGCACTTGCCCGGGAAACTCAGGGTTCCGATAACGGTTTTGTTTCTTACTAAAAAAATCACGAAGGAGCATTGAGGTGTGAGCGGTAATATAACATGACGAAATATCCACTTGTGGTTTTGCTACAGCTCTAGTCGTTTTCTTCGGATTGCTTCACGTAAACTGCGCGTAACTTCCAGGAAGTCTTCCTTATGGACTGTACGACGATAAGGAAGGAACTCATAATGCGCTATCCTATTGTAGTCGAAGAAACCTGTCAGGAGAACCTTCACTAGTGATCAAACTATTTCTCGCTTTGGCTCTTCAGACTGTTTCCACTCAGACGACTGATCCTTGGTTTCGTTACCATACCCGTATACCAAAGTTTCGTCAACTGTTATAACCTTCTGTAGAGGTTATGGGTCCTTGCGATTTCATTCATCAATCGCTGAGCGATGTCTGTGCGACGTAGATTTTGGCTGAAATTCAACAATTTGGGAACAAACTTCGTTGCAACACGTTTCATATTCAACGCATTCGAAAAAATTGCTTCTTATGTGCCGAAGATATACCGACACCACCAGCCATCTATCTGAAGGTAATGCAGCGATTTTCCAGAACCATTTTCTTTACTTCTTCCATATTGTCGTCAGTAATTCATGTGTTAGAGGGTCCAGAGCGATCGTCATCTTTAACGTCTTCTCGATGCTTTTTGAAACGTTCATACAACTGGTAAACTCTTGTCTTACTCATAGCAGATTCGTCAAAAGCCATAGTCAACATTTCGAATGCCGTGCTACACTTTATTGCATTTCCGAGGCACAATTTAATGCAGATTCTTTGGTCCATCTTTTTCGTACGTAAAAATTCGCCGAGCGCTCGAAAGCACGTATGATCGTTTCGATTGTCAAAAATAAACTATTATCCAAAACAGCTGAAAATTCAAAGATACATCAATAACATCTCTAGCGACAAGTTAAAAAGTTTTGAAAATAGAGTGTTCAAAGAAAACGCGAAATTACAAAATCTTCGTTACTTTTTGATCACACCTCACGTAAATCTCACAGAGGGTACAGAGAAACTGACGCTCACTATGCTGCATGTTCTTTGTTGCTTATGATGTAAACATTGGCAACACATAGACTGACAGTGTAGTCGATTTGCTGCCACTGTCCACACCGCAAGGAAGCGATCAGATGTAGCATAGTGTACATCGATTTTTTTTTTGCACCTTCTGTAAGATGTACAGGATTATTATAAGGGCCTCCAGGCTACATAAGATAATTGCGCGAAAACTAAAAGCCTTACAGAAAACAGACACATATGACTGGATAGAGCATCCCACGAAGTTTCTACCTCATATTACATGTGCTCAATATGGGTACCGCCTGTGACGTGGCAAACGTCAATATGTCACTGAAGTCGCTGAAACGAACTACCGGGAAGCTGAGACAGAAGACCGCTTTGGAAATCTATTCATTGGCTACAATTCTTCTGGATGTTGTATCGCGTCATCGTATAAAATACTTTAATTATAAACTTAAAACCAACGTTTCGGCCGTATTACAACGGCCTTCCTCAGGGCAATACTGGTTTTGATGGGGCGCAGGTTACTCTGTTTATTGTAGGCGAACGGTGTGAACACGTCATAGGTTTGAAATATTGTTGACCCTAGAATATACCAGTCTAAAAACATTTGAAGTCATTTTGACTATATTTCGACCGTGACTGTTTCAAGAAATATGTAAAGGGTTTTTTAAATTACCGCTACCAGTCACAGACTTTGTCAACTATTGTATTATTTATTTAGCGAGATGTTTCGAGGGGAAAAACTCGTCTTCAGGCTAAATGGGATTACAAAAACAACTTTACAATAAGGTCATACTGATGTTACATGGTCTTCTGGCCAGAAGGCTGTGTAACATCAGTATGACCTTATTGTAAAGTTGTTTTTGTAATGCCATTTAGCCTGAAGTTGAGGTATTCCCTCGAAACATGTCGCTAAATAAATAGGTAACACAATAGTTGACGAAGTTTGTGACTGGTAGGGGTAATTTAAAAAAAAAAAAAAAACCTTTACATACAAGAGTCTAGTCCAGACGAAAGGGGGAGAGAGTGAAGGAAGAAGCTATTGGTGGGCTAGGCAGAATCTCAGTGATTGGTGGCAGTCGCCGGCAGGAGTGGCCGAGTGGTTCTAGGCGCTACAGTCTGGAACCGCGTGGCAGCTACGGTCGGAGGTTCGAATCCTGCCTCGGGCATGGATGTTCAAAAATGGCTCTGAGCACTATGAGACTTAACATCTCAGGTCATCAGTCCCCTAGAACTTAGAACTACTTAAAACTAACTAACCTAAGGACATCACACACATCCATGCCCGAGGCAGGATTCGAACCTGTGACCGTAGCGGTCGCGGGGTTCCAGACTGAAGCGTCTAGAACCTCTCGGCCACCAGCGGCCGGCGGCATGGATGTGTGTGATGTCCTTAGGTTAGTTAGGTTCTGGAACAAGGTAGGCTGCCACAGCCATGGTGGTGCTCCGCTATAGCAGATTTATTATGCTATGCTAATCGTACAACGTAGCTTTCATGTTCTGCTACTCGTGTACCAACTGGGCTCCCTTTCTCCCCTGTGTAGGCACTTCCGTATTCACAACGTAGTTCAACTACTCCTGCAGTATTTAGTCTGTTGACTGCATCTTTGGTGGAACCTGTCATGCTGTGCATCCTGTGGCTGCTGCGGAAAATCGGTTTGAAAACTCCACGCCGTCTAGCCCACCAATAGCTTCTTTCCTGCGCTCTACCCCCTCCCCCCATCAGTCATGACTGGCCTGTTGTATTCTAGGGCCAGTAAAGTTTCAAAAATGTGACGTACTGAAAGCGCTTGTCTGCAATAAATAGTCAGGCCGCGCGGGATTAGCTGAGCGGTCTTGGGCGCTGCAGTCATGGACTGTGCGGCTGGTCCCGGCGGAGGTTCGAGTCCTCCCTCGGGCATGGGTGTGTGTGTGTTTGTCCTTAGGATTATTTAGGTTAAGTAGTGTGTAAGCTTAGGGACTGATGACCTTAGCAGTTAAGTCCCATAAGATTTCACACGGAAGCCAACGTAGCTGTGTCCATTAGATTGCCTGCCTACAGGCGTGAACTAGTTCGATGCGACAATACGGTCCAGATGATTTGCCTACAAGCTTTGACGCCCCTGGCCGCAAGTACATCTACTCCAGAGAACCTATAACGAAACATGCAGAGGTGCTCTATTCACTGATTTTTCTGTATGTCTTGTACTTTCCATGCAGTAGTTTACTGAAACTGTGGAAGTACTTATGAATAACACTGTATAATAATAAGAACCCAGTTTCCGCATGATCACCTGGTACCACAGAGGGGCCTACAGTGGTGTAATGTAACACTGTAATCAACTGCAACTACAGTAGGACCTATAAATATTACATAAAATATTGTAACGTCTGTCTCCCATCCTAAGACCTATCAGAACATCTGGGTAGGGGATCACGATTCAGAATGTGAGGTCACATACAACGTCTATTCAAAAAATAATGGAATTTTTGTTTCTTCTTAAAAATTTTATTTACTCTTTTACATCAATGTTATTCCCTTCAAAACAGCTCCCGTTAGATATTATATACTTCTGCTTGCGCATTTTCCAACTCCCGAAACAGTTCTGTAAGTCGATCTTTCGAATAGCTTCTAACTCACTCAACATGCGTATTTAATCTTGTCTTACGGCAGCTAATTTGAGAAAAGAATGAAATATAAAATAAAAATACAATCAACCGTTAATGATAATGAAAGTGTATAATTTTTAAAGCTGCGAAAACGTAAGTAGTGAAATATTGAATCCTTATTCCAGTTTTTCAGGACCCCTGCATCTTTTACAATAAATAAATGACAAAAATTTGTTGTCTAGATAATTTATCAAAGGAGGGTGAATTTATAAAAGATAACATCAGCGAATAAGCCATAAATTTTAAATATTGTTGTTGTTGAGAAATTGACGTAATTCAATTCGTGGCGCATTGAAAAAATAACAGGAATCTTAGTGTTTTGTAAAGAATTTATTCTTCTATATCAATGTTATCACCTCCAAAACAGACTCCATTAGATTTTATACACGCGCTTTTCTCAGTCACCGAGACATTTCTCGAACTAAGCCTTCGAAATAGCTTTTAGTTATGCACGTTTTTGATCTCATCTGTGGTTTTTCCTGATTGAACCACGCAAACGGCGTTGAAAATGTAAGTGTTGCTCCTTATTGACAGTTCTATCTTGTAGCAAAAATTCACGGTGTACTATGCCGTTAAAACTGAAGAATACAGTGAACATAAACTTCGAATTTTAGCGCACCAGTTGAGGTGTTTTTGGTCTTGGCAATACAGAATGCATCCTCTGGGACGACTGAGCCTTTTTTGCGACATCATATCCTTAAACCCATGTTTCATCACCTGTAATGACACCTTTCAATAGTTCTGTATCGTTATTGACATAATATAGTGACTCCTTGCACTCACCGTTGATTTTTGGAACAAATTTTGCTGTCGCATGTTTCGTACGCATAACATACAAAAAACAGTTTTCATGGGACGAACCAACTAATATGAAGCGCCTTCAATGATTGTGATTCGGTGATTATTTATAACCATTCCAACCATTCCTTTAACATTTTCAGGATTTCATTGTATGAAGATGGAATGGAGCCAACACGGCGCTCGTCATTTTCAGCGCCTTCATGACCTTCATCGAAACGCTTATACGACTCATAAATCCTTGTTTCACTCATAGCATTCTCACCAAAACAAAGATTTAACATTTCTGAAATTTTGTTGCCCTCTTTTCTTTTGTTATAGCGAAGTTCGTACAAATTCTTCAGTTCATTTTTATACAAAATAAATAAACGAGAAATCTACCAAAACACATGTAACCATTTTGATAGCTAACAACGGACTATAATGGGTGAGTCAGAAAGAAAAATATGTGCTTTTAGTGGTGATAACAGGGGTAATTCTGAAGAAAAAACTTGAAATGAACATATGCTCTTTTCTTAATCCTATCTGAGGTGCAGCTATTTGAAAATCACGGATGTTAGTCGTGCTGAAAAGGTACACGACGACGTCTATTCGTGTTTCCAAATGAATATCTTCCACGTATTTTGGTAACATATTTTAAAAGAAATCAGGATACCGTTCTCAGTTGAAACGGTTGTCTGCCGGCCGGGGTGGCCTAGCGGTTCTAGGCGCTACAGCCTGGAACCGCGCGACCGCTTGGTCGCAGGTTCGAATCCTGCCTCGGGTATGGATGTGTGTGACGTCCTTATGTTAGTTAGGTTTATGTAGTTCTGAGTTCTAGGGGACTGATGACCTCAGCAGTTAAGTCCCATAGTGCTCAGAGCCATTTGAACCATTTTTTTGAAACGGTTGTCTAAAACAACTGGACCGATGAGTTGGTCATTTGTAATACGGCACGACACGTTAACTGAGTAACGTCGTTGGTAATTTGTTCCCACAACGGCGTGCAGATTTTCGTCTGCCCACACGTGGGAGTTGCGCATGTTATTGATGACGTTGATGGTAAATGTTGACTTACGAGGAATGCAGCGTTCCGTACAAACGAGTTCAGATCAGGAACACAGCAGCCGTCTAGGAGAGCTGCAAAATGCACTGACGTTGACGGTGGATTTTCTGAATATCTTTTGAGAGTAAATGTACACAATTAAACAAAACATTACATCACAATGTTTCATTACTATCACCTGCATTTGTCCTGATCCTCATTGCTTTCATTAGTTTCTTCGGAAACCTTTTAATAACAGGACTCTTTTAGTTCAGAATCACTAATTCTATCACCTCTCTATACATGTACCTTTCCTTCTGACTCCCCCTGTATACTAGATATGGCTAACATTGTAGAGATACCTTTGAGACATTTTTACCGACACAACAAAAGGTGATAAAATCCGGGAACACTTTCAATTATTTATTACACAAGAACCAAACATTGTATAGATATTATACATATATCATTTTGAGGGGAAACCCTGAGGTTTTTTTTCATGTATACCGTCACAGCGTAGTTTGGTAATTTGCCGATAGACAGCGCTAGTCGCAAACCTGGCGAGTTCAGGTGCGTAGCGAGCTTTCTGTGTTGGACATGTTGCAGCAATGGCTGATGCCTCAAATGCAATCGGACTCTCCGTTCATATTTCAATAGGATGGGGCTCCACCACATTTTCATCATGAAGTTCGGGGGGTACCTGAACACGGAGCTGCCGCATCGATGGTTAAAATGGCTCTGAGGACTATGAGACTTAACATCTGAGGTCATCAGTCCCATAGACTTAGAACTACTTAAACCTATCTAACCTAAGGACATCACACACATCCATGCTCGAGGCAGGACTCGAACCTGCGACCGTAGCGGTCGCGCGGTTCCAGACTGAAGCGCCTAGAACCGCTCGGCCACTCCGGCCGGCTTTCCGAGTTCACTAGTAGCTTATATCTATGACATAATAGGACTGGTCGAAAAGACAATGCAAAGTTTTAGCTGCGAGTTTATTCCGTCGGCCTGGAATTGTATCGCTCAGCACACCGGCTATAAGCCATTCCTAATTAGTCCAAATCTACGGTAAATTAACGAAGGCATAATTGCTAACTTGGCTGTTGGCCGTAAGCTAGTAATCAGTTACATTGTGGAACCATCGTGACCTACATCTTCACATACTATACGAACGTTGATTGCAAGCAAAACTTATTCTGGGAAATGTCTAGCCTACGGCGGTCGCTCAAGCTGCCTTAAGAGTAGACGCTGGTTCGCACGTAATTCGCGCGCTTAGACCGTCCGAGCGAAGAGCAGGGCCGAGGTTCCGTTACGCCGCGAGATCCATTATTTCGGCGGTGGGTGAAAGGGGTTGCTTTGAGGGCTAAGTGCGGCGTGACCGTTTCTGGACGGCATGAAATGTTTAAAATTGTGTGCCTTTTCTTACTGCAGCGAGGTGTGTTACTCCTGCTATGCAGTTAGTAAATTATTTGGAAGCTCATAACCATCTCAACCCCACTAGACTGAAGGCGCCTTTTCGTACTCACCCTCAACACATCACCTCTTCGTTCACGGACTCCTCACATTAATCGTGCCTTTAAGTGACCGCATCGCCTCTACCTCCAAAGGGGCGCCGTTCATCACTCTTTGTTTTCTGCTCATTTCTACTGTACTGACGCAACGATTTAGTGGAATATACCGGTGGCTGTAGACGTAGTTGCACAAAAAACATATATTGGTCGTAACACTGGAACTAGGGCCGTACTGCCGTAGAATTAATTTCTTTCCTGGATACTCAGACACTCGCAAATACAGGCGGCTGTTGGCGGAAATACGCAAGTTAGTTTCTTCTTATTTCAGTTTACAGCCATAAGATAGCACATTTTTTCATTAATAACTTTTGATTCATAGTTTTGATTTCTCATGACATTTTGTAATTTTTTAGTACTACAACGCCCTTTTTAATTTATCTGTTTTTTTAATAAAGTGAAACCACATGTATGACGTGAATATTCAAACACATTATATAGGATGCAACTGATTCAGATAACTAGTAAATGGGTTTAATAAATTCAACAACAAATAAACAAACAATAAAATATATGAACCGACGCTAGTGCTTTTGTGCTATCATATGACCTAACTTGCTTAGCGTTCCTGGCGGAGAAACTGGGTCCTCGACAGTGTTTCTCAGTCAACCTTTGACGAACTGCGTTACGCAATCCGAGATATCCGAAACGGCTAGGACTACTAGACGGTCTGAATATCCCCGACACATCTTACATTTTAATGTTCTGCCGGGCGTCCGTAATGAATTTAAGGAGAAACTAAAATGCCCAGTATTCTGAGAAGATGTATTATTATTACAACTGTCGTCAGTACTGTTTAGACCCACAAATAACAATATCGATATTATGACCAATTCTGAAGTTAAGATCTATGGCCCATATCAATAAGAATGTGGCCGCATGTGTACAATAATCGGTTTCAGCGTAGTTTTCGTTGTGAAAGGTTGACAGCCTTTGTGTCAGAACGTGACTTGGGTTTTATGATATGCTGAGGTCTCTGATTGCAGTTTTTATCCCTTTATTCTATGGCTTGTTTTCATCTATGTGACCATAATTTACGTTA
Source organism: Schistocerca serialis cubense (assembly GCF_023864345.2). NCBI lineage: Eukaryota > Metazoa > Arthropoda > Insecta > Orthoptera > Acrididae > Schistocerca > Schistocerca serialis. The sequence goes on along the minus strand of NC_064645.1, from coordinate 169,382,739 downwards.
TGTCTGTCATTATAAACTAGTATATAAAACACAGGCAGCTTGTAGTCAAGATAGGCTAAATGTAAAAACAGAATGAAACTATGATAAACAAAATCGCTCATAGTGTACCGGGCGTCATTTGTGTTTCTCGTAGTTTTATTACGCTTCTACATCTTTTCGTGGTTCCTATTCGGCTACCAGTTTTTTATATTTATATACTGGTTTAGAATGACAGACATAACACCTGGTGATGATCATATAGATTAATTACGTCCATAAAATAAAGGGTTAAAATTGCCATCCATGGCTGTTCTGAACTCTAGATATGATGGAGTACATATGAAGATGCAAGTATCACCTTCCAACCTAATCTAAACCATGGGCTAATCAACAGATGAATCTGTCAGCACAACAAGGTACTGACTGCAAAAATGTTTATTCACATGACCTGTTTCGGTTCCTCTAGAACCATCTTCAGATCTCGCGGCACAACACCGAAATAGCGGGAACCACGGAAGCAGGCCATGGAGGAAAACAAGTCTACACCAGCGCCATGGATATAGAAATCAGCCTTTGGTTTCGATCGTAAAAAAACGATAATTTTATTGTGTAATTTAATTTTGACAAGTACAGACAACTATAGATCTTAACTAGGTATTTTTAGGGATAAAAGCAAATTAGAAAAATCTACTTAATACAGTATGTGCATATGTAATGTAACAAGTGTACCAGGCGCCACCTGTCGGTAAGAGTTTTATAATTAATATAAATGACGTGCATTCTGCCAACCAATTTAATGTGACGCAGAATGTGAAGGTTGGTGAGTGTGGACGGGTTACTCCTGTAACCGAAATTGCAAGTACGTTCTGGTACATTTGATGTTGATCGGGTAGGACGAAATAGGCTTGCATTTGTGAAATAGTAAATTAATGTCTTTGTCATTTCAGAACTGAAGATGGTTCTAGAGGAACCGAAACCGGTCATGTGAATAAACATTTTTGCAATCAAGACGGATTATAAGTAACAGTGTATAAAAAGTGATTGCGGTATCCCTGCAGACATAATGTCTGTTTTTGCAAAACAACAAGGTTTCTAGCTTTCATCTTTGTTGACTTCGCAAAATGACAACCAAAATGACAGCACCAGGTTCTGCAGAAGAATCTGTCCACAAAAAGAGTCGCTGTACACGAGAGTTCTAACCCTGTATCACTTGCGACATTTAAGATACAACTAGGGGACAATCTGAGGACCTTAAGCAGAAGGGCCCCTTTCTGGTTTATTACTGACACATTGTGGCGGTCCAAAGTGTTACAATCAAATGCACGTGTGAGAAATAAGGCGAGACAGCAACAGAGAGATTAGAGTACAAAGTGTTTCAAAATGATCTATTCAGTTTCGCAAGACCGTATCTTCTACTCGAATGAGGATTGGAACTTTAACTTAATTACAGAAGATCAAAATTTTTATTTTCGAGAAATCCGACGGATTTTACAAAGGCACATTTTTTTACACTCACGCACATACCACCTTTGGGTATTTTAAAAAATACGTTTTTGGTCACTTTTTACCGTCCTTCTTAAAATGTTCAATGTACCCTCTACCGGATGTACGACAAACATCCAAACTCAGCATTTTGCCAGCATGTCCGGAGTTTTGCTTTCACTGCTGTCGCTACGCAGCGTTGCTGGAAGAGAAGCAACATAGCTAGAATATTTCATATACTTTGACACAAAAAAAAATCACATGATCATATGCAAATAGTTGAGAGGAAATTTGACACCAATGATTCTCTTACAGGGAGGTACCATTGTGGTGGAGCTCCGTTCCGTTGAACAATGAAATGCCTTTTGTTGGTGTGGCATCGCCATCTCGACTTGACACAAACGCGCTTCAACGAGTAAGCGTGATCCCTACCGCTATCACATGACCGACAACTTATGAGAGCATGCTGAAAAGTAATGCCTCTCAGTTTTTATGCGAAAACTCTCAAAGCTGTTCAAGTAAAACAGCCTGTATGATCATTCTACAAACTTATCCTTCATGTCTATATATTTTCTCAACGTAGTCATCCTGGCGACGAACAAATTTGTATTAACGAGAGACCCGTTTGTTGATACCTTTACTATAGTATGATTGGCCTTCTTGACGGAGCCGCAACCTCACCCCTGCTGCATCGGTTCATCACTATCAACGTGAAATGCTCAAAGGTGTTCTGTAAGTTTCGGAAACAGATGAAAATCAGATGGGGCCAAGCCGGGACTGTGTGAAGGATGATCGGTGACAGTGAACCCAAAGCTGCAGATGTTGCATCCGTCGCGTGTGGTGCGCTACTGTCATGCAGTGTGGGCGAACTGTTTGAATTCGTGCTTCCACTTTGATGAGGGTTTCACACTATCTTGCAGACTTTGCAGTGGTGCCTTTAAGCATGAATTCAAAATGCACCACACCTTGAACATTCTAGAAGAGTGTGAACATGATTTTGACTGTTGTTGGCGTTGTTTTGAACTTTTTTGTCGTCGGTGATCGTATGTGGCGTAACTCCATTGATGCTCTATTGTTAACGGGCTAAAATAGTGAATCGAGATTTCATCATCTGTCACAATGTCGTTAAGGAACCCTCCGCACTCATGCCCAAAATGCAAAAGGGAAATTGTTGACAGATGCCCAATATTCTCTGTTTCATGTCAGGAGTGAGCAGCTAAGCACCCACCGTGCAGACAGTTCTGCAATCATGGCCCGTACACGTTCTCGTCAATGCCACAGTTACCTGAGATCTGTGTCTGTGCTATCCAACGATTTTCTCTGATGAGTCCATCAACCCGATTCCGTTGACTCTCGTCGGTTGACGGACGTGGTCATCCACTCTGTCAGACACGCTGAGATTAGCACCATCACCACGAACAGCACAATGTCACTCTTCAGCGATGTCGATACAGTCATCAGTTCAAATGGCTCTGAGCACTATGGAATTTAACATCTGAGGTCATCAGTTCCCTAGAACTTAGAACTACTTAAACCTCACTAACCTAAGGACATCACACACATCCATGCCCGAGGCAGGCCTCGAACCTGTGACCGTAGTGGTCAAGCGGTTCCACACTGAAGCGCCTAGAACCTCTCGGCCAGACCGGCCGGCAGTCATCAGTACACAACATTTATTCCCCTTTGCATTTCAATTGGAAGCACTTTTCCTGTGGTTAGAAACTCGCTTACAGCACTCTGTTTCTTACGCACCAGCGTAGTTACGTCACAAACTACCATGTTACACCCTATTGTTCAGAGCCTTTTAGGGGCAGAGGGTTGCAGCTTGTCTCAGCGAAGTGGGAAAGTCGACCGAATAACACGCATGAGATGTAATACCTCAATCGATATTGAGAACGGAATAAAAAGTTCAGGGAGCGATACTTTTCGGTGTTCCCTCCTACAAAGGGTGCTAAGGTCAATTTTTAGTTTTAATGCGTAAATTAAAATCCACCCCACCGCTTGCGCAATCGGTGTCGATAACGCATGCTTGTGCGAAACTGTGTAATTTATGGTAACTAGTTTAAATCCTGGTGGCGAAAGATCTTTTCACCTGTAAAATAAGGTCGGGAAGAGGCAGCTATGTTCGTGATTACGAGACTCGACTTTGCATTCGTCGCAATAATGTAATGGCAAAATGAATAAACAAAAATAAATTTCGAAACTTCCCTACTAATTTCTGAAACACCAACTGGAGGGGAAGAATTAATTGCACTGACAGACTGATAAAAGTCGTCTTCATCAAAACAGACAAAAAAGCAACGGCAGTTAACCAGGAACTGCAAATGAATGAAAATGAGACATTCTGTCTGTCTGTCTGTCTCTGTCTGTGTGTTAGCACATTCGTTTATACTTGCGTTCATAAAGGACACATGGTGATATTACAGGCATATTAATAATACTTCTCTCATTTTACTGAGCCCGTTTACTGCTGTGAGTGGAAGCGAGCGAACAAACCACGATGGAAATGATTTTTGTTAAAGTAAAGGATTCAGAGTACTGTCATGTTTATACTTCTTATCAGAGAGGTCATTAATTTGATACAAAATATTAATTATCGCTTTATATGAGATATGTTGTACACGAGTTCCACGGTTTGGCCTGACTTTTTTGACATTCACTCAGAAGTATCAGCAGTTCAACAACAGACAAAGATCTAGGAGTGAATGGATCTCGAACACAGAATTTTTAATTCCACCTTTTGCAACTGAACACTCTTCTACTCAATAATCAGTTTGCTGTCTAGGTCTTTTCACAAGACTAAAAATGTTAACACATATATTAAAACTGTTTTAAAAATACCAGTCACAAATATACAAACATTATATGAAAGTCCATAAGCTCCCACAGTGCCGGGAGTGAAGCTTCAGCGTTTTGTATTGACGACGTTGCGAAGGTGGTCCTCTTGTATGAGATGTAACGATCTGATCTTGTTATTTCCCATACCAAGTATTTGGAACACATTGCTGGTGCAACATAATTGTTCGGATATGCTGTTAGAACAGATACGGAAATGATGAAAGCTACATACATCAGTATTTCCTTGTGAAGTACAGTGTAGCATGTATAGTTTCCATTAACTTACAACTGTAATGAGGAAATTACTTCATTTTTACCGAAACCTGTATTTTTTTCCCTTAACACACTAGCAAGCTGCTCTGTTTCATATTTGTGTGAAATACGCGAAGGGAGTTGCCAGCGCTTGGTATGGACTGAGTCCTTCGCTAAAGTTCATGGATCGGAAAAGCTATTCGTTCCCTCCTGGGTTCACCAAACTGGAGAAACACGCAAGATGAAATCCGAGGTGAAAGTTTAAACATATCGTTTGTATATCATCAGCAGCACTTAACTCGCTGAATTTATCTTTTTATTTTTGAGAAATATTACGAACTACCGCTGTCACAGTACGAAGCCATAAGTTTTGTCCGTTTTGGAGAAAGTTGCAACGATACTTAATCTCATCTTCGTATGTACCCACACGAACTTTTAAAATATTGAAAACACTGGTTACGGACGTGAAATTAAACTTGATTGCCTCTAGTACTGCTTCATCTTGACTGAAATCGTCGCCATCGCTCGCCTCGTACCGTTGTGTGTGTTGCTTTGCGGTAAAAAGAAGAGAGGAAAAAGTGGAATAAAAGTGAAAGTTTATCATCTAGTCAACGATGAGGTCGTTTGAAACGGAGTGCAAGCTCAGATAGGGAAGGATGAGGAAGGAAACCTGACGTGCCCTTTCAGAGGAATCATTCCGCCATTCACCTTAAGCGGTGTAGGCAAATCACGGAAAACCTAAATGTGGACTGCTCAACAGGGATCTGAACCACCGTGACACCGAATAAGAATCCCTTGCTCTACCACAGCGTCACATCTGTCGGTTCCTTATTGGATGGCGAGGGGGGGAGGGGGAGCGGGGGGGGGGGGGAGGGGGAGGGAGGGGTGACCGGGTGAGGGAAATACGACTTGTGGTTGGACTATGTTAACTTTATTTCAAATATCGAGGTTCTTCTGTATAGGGGTGAATTCATAAAATTAACGGACGATTGTATATTCAAGGATTTTATTGAATTACAGAATTTGTAAAATACTGCTTTGAGTTTAAGAACTAATAACGGGAGGCCACGATGCTTGGATTGCAGATTTTCTTCAGACTTCATACATTTTTAATAGTCGATTAGGATAACGTAAAGTGCAAGTAGTATGGCGTATTACTTAGACGATTTCGAGAAAATCGCAAGAGAAATTTTACGCGTCAAACATGTTGCTATGCGTGGCGTCCCCGCGCACGAGCTGGAGGTGGTCATGTGGTATCGTTCGAGTTCCAATCGGAGTCTTCTTTAAAATTTTGAGAGGAAACGTTTGGATGTTCTATGACCCGAAGTGTGAGCGACTCCTGGAAAATAAAAAAAAGATAAAATAAAAGAAAAAAGAAAAAAAAAATGAAGTTATAAAAATATGAAATAACAAAATAAAAAAGCCCTACAAAACTACTTTCGTTTTCATCGCTTCTCTGTATGTTTTCTTCCCCAACTTTCTTCCTTTCCTACGCCCTTTTAGTAATAGGTTAGTTGTTTTGGGACAGGCATAGATATGGCGGTGGCAATTAGATCTTTTTTTGTAGTTAAAAAAAAGTTTAGCTCATCTTTCTTCTTCTTTTTTGAAAATGTATATCTTATATACTAATATTTCGTACGTATTATATTTGGAAGGTAATATCATGAAAAGACACAAGAATATGCATCAACTTTTCTTAAAGTTCCAATGGACTGGGTGATCAAAAAGTTAGTATAAATTTGAAAACTGAATAAATCACGGAATAATGTAGATAGGTACAAATTGACACACATGCTTGGAATGACATGGGGTTTTTATAGAACCAAAAAAAGATAAAATTTTAAAAAAAATATCTGACAGATGGCGCTTCATCTGATCAGAATCGCAATAATTAGCATAACAAAGTAAGACAAAGCAAAGACGATGTTCTTTACAGGAAATGCTCAATATGTCCACCATCATTCCTCAACAATAGCTGTGGTCGAGAAATAATGTTCTGAACAGCACTGCAAAGCATGTCCGGAGTTATGGTGAGGCATTGGCGTCGGATGTTGTCTTTCAGCATCCCTAGAGATGTCGGTCGATCACGATACACTTGCGACTTCAGGTAACCCCAAAGCCAATAATCGCACGGACTGAGGTCTGGGGACTCGGAAGGCCAAGCACAACGAAAGTGGCGGCTGAGCACACGATCATCACTAAACGACGCACGCAAGAGATCTTTCACGCGTCTAGCAATATGGGGTGTTTTTTTTTGTTCTATTAAAACCCCATGTCATTCCAAGCATGTGTGTCAATTTTTACCTATCTACATTATTCCGTGGTTTATTAAGTTTTCAAATTTATACTGACTTTTTGATCACCCGGTAATTTCACTGTTCACTAATTTTTACTTTTACAACAAACACACACACAAAAAAGTTTTTCATCACCTCCGTTCCGAGACTTCCGGAACCTGTTCAGAAAATTGGAATAGAGACCAACATAAACAACATTTTCGCACTTTTTATTGCTCATGAAAACCTCTAATACCCAGCAGTACGGCCACTTTCATTGATGCATGCCTGGATTCGTCTTGGCATACTGTCCACAAGATCTTCAAGCCACTGTTGGTCCAGATTGTCCCGCTTCTCAACGGCGATTCGGCGTACATCCCTCAAAGTGGTTGATGAGTCACGTCGTCCATAAACAACCCTTTTCAATCTATCCCAGGCATGTTCGATAGGGTTCATCTCTGGAGAACTAGCTGGCCACTCTAGTCAAGCGATGTCTTTACTGTGAAGGAAGTCATGCACAAGATGTGCACGATGAGGGTGCGAATTGTCGTCCATGAAGACGAAAGCCTCGGCAATATGCTGCCGATATGATTGCAGTATCGGTCGAAGGATGGCATTCACGTATCGTACAGCCGTTACGGCGCCTTCCATGACCACCAGCGGCGTACTTCGGCCCCACGTAATGCCACCCACAAACAGCAGGGAAACTTAACCTTGCTGCACTCGCTCGACAGTTGCCTCCAAACACGTCTCCGACGATTGTCTGGTTGATGGCATATGCGACACTCATCGGTGAAGAGAACGTGATGCCAATCCTGAGCGGACCATTCGGCATGTTGTTGGGCCCATGTTTACCGTGCTGCATGGTGTCATGGTTGCATAGATGGACCTCGCCGTGGACGTCGGGAGTGAAGTTGCGCATCATGCAGCCTATTGCGCACAGTTTGTGTCGTAACACTACGTTCTGTGGCGGTACGAAAAGCATTATTCGACATGGTGGCGTTGCTGTTAGGATTCCTCCGAGCCATAATCCGTAGGTAGCGGTCATCCACTGCAGTAGTAGCCCTTGGGCGGCCTGAGAGAGGCATGTCATCGACGGTTCATGTCTCCCTGGAGGAGACTGCAGTAATAGCCCTTGGGCGGCCTGAGCGAGGCATGTCGTCGACAGTTCGTGTCTCTCTGTAAATACTCCATGTCCGAACAACTTGGCTTTGGTTCACTCCGAGACGCCTGGACACTTCCCCTGTTGAGAGCCCTTCCTGGCACAAAGTGACAGTGCAGACACGATCGAACCGCGGTATTGACCGCCTAGGCATGGTTGAGCTGCAGGCAACACGAGCCGTGTAGCTCCTTCCTGGTGGAATAACTGGAACTGATCGGCTGTCGGACCCCCTTCGTGTTGCTGTTGCATGATCGGTTACATCTTTGGGTGGGTTTAGTGACGTCTCTGAACAGTCAAAGGACTGAATCTGTGATACAATACCCACAGTGAACATGTATCATCAGGAGTTCTGGGAACCGGGGTGATCAACACTTTTTTTGATGTGTGTATTATGCGACTTTTATTTTCATGGACAATTTGAAAAACTTCCTCAAGCGCCTTCAGACTTGTTCATATTTGATTAACCACGAACGAGAAATTGCTTCTCGTGAAGACGCTACTAAAATACATTCGATCGTACGTCGCCAATTTTGGGTACCGTTATTTATGAAAATATTGTGTTACGCATGTTTTGAATCCAAATTATCGGAAGAAGGAGACTTCAGAATACCAACAAGCTTTGTTTTTCCTAAAACTCTGAAGATTCCTTGTGCATGCGGGAAAGCTACATTCATTCGACGTAGTAGATGCCGTTTTCACTTTATGTTTTGCATGTTTGTATGAAAAATGTATTCCTGCAACTTGTAATGTCGAAAGCACATCAGACTATTAACCGTACATTACCCATATATTGGGGCGTATTGTAACTCATTGTATTATTGAATCAAATTATTTCCACCTTCATTTACCGATGGTTGACTTGGGCTTTCCAAGGCTGTCCCTCGACCTTGAGACCAGTGTCTGCAAATCGATGCGTACAGGTGCAAAAGGGAAAGAAGGAAGATTGGATTTAACGTCCCGTCAACATCGAGGTCATTAAAGACGGAGCACAATCTAGGATTGGGTCAAGGGTGGGGAAGGAATTCTGCCGCTACCTTTCAAAGGAAGCACCCTGGCATTTGTCTGGATTGATTTAGGGAAATCACGGAAAACCTAAGCCGGGATGGTTGGACGCGGATTTGAATCGTCGCCCTACCGAATGCAGGTCCAGTGTGATAACTACTGCGCCACTTCGTCTGATTGTCCAGGTGCAAAGCAGTTTTCGGTACCCTACCCGATTTGGACCGTATCAGATTTCGTGTACAAACGATTTCGAAAACCACGGCAGGCATACATTTTCGTTTATTTATAGTTATAATTATAACATTTATTGCGATAATAAAAGTTAGCAAACACTAAATAGCGTTGGAAACTCGATAAAAGTTGCGAGAAACATAAGTGTCTTTTCACCATATTACTTTTCAAAAGTAATATGCATGGAATAATACGACTAGCGTTGAAAAAAATATAAATAAAAGAAGCATGAGTGGCACTCGAAGCAACAGTCCACCGATAATAGAATTTGAATGCTAACCACATGACAGCTCGTGCTGAGGGCGGCAATGCAACTGTACATCACTGGCGCGTAAAACTTCTCTTGCGATTTTGTCGAAATCGCGTAAGTAGTATGCCTTATTACTTGCATATTATGTCGTCCTAATCGACTGTTAAAAAGTCTGAACCGAGCGCCGTGGGTTTCGAATCCGCGCCAGACGGCATGGACCTCGATTACCAATAAAGGTCTCTGCAGTTGTTGAGCCGTGGTTGCGCGCGTTCCTGGCCTGCGTATAACGTGAGGGCGCCACGGTGGAGCACGTGGTCCCAGCAGCCAACAGCGACGTACGGTAGCCTGTATTTAAACGCCTGCCTCCCGCTCAGCGAGATCCGTCCCATCCTCTGTTATGCCAGTCCTAACTGGATATCCGCCCCCTCCAAATTCTACAAGTCCCTCCAGATCCTCGAGCGCCATGCACTCCACCTCGCCTTCCTTATACTCCTCCCGTCCCCCACGCGGATTCCTTTCCTCCATCTGCTCCTATTCCTCGAACATATCGGCATAATCTACACCTCCCGCCGCCTTGAACCCCCTCACCCCCTGGTTGCTCCTCTCCTCTCCCATCCCCGCCCCCTGCCACGTCTTCACTGTTGTGTCCCCCCTACCCTCCATCTGTACACCTTTCATCTCCTTTCCCAAGGTGGCTTCCATCAACTCCCCCTCCCGGATGGTGCCCTCTCTCCCTCCATTTATCCCTCCTATCAACTTGATCCTCACCCCCCCTCCTTTCCTCTGTCCTTTACCTGGGCTGCCTCTCCCCTCCCCCCCCCCTTCCCACCGGTTTTCTCCCCACCTACCCTCTCTCTGCCTCCCTTCTCCCCCCCCGAGTCCTTTCGTATTCCCCTCCTCTGCCTGTCCCCACTCCCTGTCGCGTATATCCCCTACCCTCCCCCCTCTTTTGGGTCCTCGTCCTCCATTGGCTCCTTTCCCCCTCCCCCCACTTCGTTTTTTCCTCTCCTTCCCCCCTTTCCTTTCCCCTCATCTGTCCATGTTCCCCCCCCCCCCCATATGCCCTCGGCTGTGGTATGTCATATTTGTGCCAATTTTTTAGAGCAGAGTTCAAGTGAATGTGCAGTGTTGCTCGTCTTTCCAAAGTATTGCGAACAGAAACCATGCTGTCGCTGGGTGTCAATTTTATATCTCTTGCGAACAGAAACCAGACTGTCGCCGTGTTTTCTTAATTGTTTGTCTATTCTTTACCTGTCTGCTTCATATGTATTTTATTAGCATCATCAACCTTTGTTCTGTGTTCCCGAACTCAATACAGAAAAAAAAAAAAAAGGAAAATCTCTGCGAGGCAGTCTGATATTCGCGTGAGTCTATCGACAACTTGCCTACAAACAACGTGTTACCATTAATTTGTTTCCGTGTACGAGTGGGCGTTGTGGATTCGTGTGGTTGTTGCTTGTGACCACGTTGCTTCTTGCGTGTTGTCGTTGTAAGGTCTAGCTCGGTCGTCCGTCGTTGTTCGTGTCCGCCCTTTCTCGTTCGTTTGTTTGTTCGCGGGCCGCTCCCGTTTGGTCCCGCCGCGCTTCGTTCTCGGCAACCCCGCGACCGTTCCGGTCTCGGTTACAACAAAGAGCACAAAGACTGAAGTAAATCCGCGATACGAACATCATGGCCTCCCCTTGTAGGTCCACTTTATTGATGAGCCATTTTCCTTCTGAGATTGTCTATTTCATTAAATAACTATACACTAACATCAGAAGGTTGACTGATCTGTTCCTCAACCACATATGTACAATGTAACTTGGGCTAATTTGATCCGATGCTTTTAGTTTTCCATCACCTATTAATGTGGCTTTATAGCTCAACGATAGTGTTAGTTTAATTTTTAATCATTGCCAGATAACTGGAAATACGATTTTCTGTTTCCCTCATTTCTGCGTCTCTCATTTCAAGACTTTTAGCGTTATCAGTACGAAACATCCGACGTTTTTAGCCACAGTCACAAGTTCAAAATCCACAGCGAATGAGATCAACCTCATTTGTTTCTTTTTATAGCATATGTGCACCAGGACATGTGATGTCAACTTGTAAAGCATGTGATCAGGCGCCGATACTACAGCCTGATCAGCCAACATTTCCTTACACAGCAAAAACTCCCACTCAACCCAACCATACGATGCACTCACCACACTGACAATGAGGTGGTTGATTTAGCTGCTAAAACTTCGCTTCTTGTGTTGCGCACGCGCACATCCTGATTCATAGAAATATTAATCTGCTTTTTCATTACAAGTTAATAAACTTTGGTTTAAAGTCTTCGGGTGTCGACAACTAGCATTTAAAAATACGACCCCACAGTCCTATATTAGAATTTCAGGCAGCAGGAGTGCTATGTTGGTAAAATTTTCAGGGACGTTACGCATCGGAGTGTGTCGTCCTTCAGACCAAATCTGTCGACGTTTTGATCCACCACTTCACAGCGCTGTCCTGACTTACGTCAGTGTTGATGTACCACATGACAGCTTAACATTAGTTCTGTGCCATCTACAATGCTGCAAAGCGACAAGTCTTTGAAACTCCATCCGAAAAGGCTTTGGAAGGCTCCACAGCACCGACCGACCTCCGTGTCATCGTCAGCCGATAGGCGTCACTTGATGCAGATATGGAGGGGCGTGTGGTCAGCACACCACTCTCCCAGCCGTTGTCTGTGTGAACAGAGCTGCAACTTATCAATCAAGTAGCTCCTCAACTGACCTCACAAGGGGTGAGTGCACCTCACTTACCAATAGCGCTCGGCAGACCCGGACCCACCCAAGTGTTAGCCAGGCCCGACAGTGCTTAATTTTGGTGATCTGATGGGCACCGGTGTTATCACTGTGCCAAGGCAATTGGCACCCTCTGTTAAAGTGATGATTAGTATTTTTTCAGTGATATTAGTTTTGGTGAAACAGAATCATCTTGCCTAGCCCCTTCTCAGTTTAGAACTTTTTACTCAGTCTGTTCAATAGATTTATACACTGTAGACAACGCTGAATATGGTTACCATGCATTCCAACATATCTTTTACTCCCTCTTCGCAGTGAATCACACAGTTTCAACTACAGCTGTGTCCATTGGCTTCACATACATTGGTCACAAGCTCCTGTAACGTCTGCACGTTGTCTTCGGGTTTGGCGTTCACCATTGTCTTTTATATGTTCCTGTAGCCAGAAATCCAACGAATTCAGAGGTTGTGAATGAGGAGGCCATGCTACCGGACCTCTTGACCAACTGATCGTCCACGAAACGTTGGAGTGAAGTACTGTCGCAGGACCCACTGGAGATGAGGTGGTGCCCCGTCGTGCATAACTACAGACGATGTCCTCCTGGAGGATAACGTTCTCCAATAGCCCTGATTACTCATCGCACACAAATCGTTGATACGTAGCACCTGTTACTCTGGTAAGAAGCATGGCGCCACGAGTCTGTCACCTACAGTGGCTCCTCATTGACTGACCGAAACTATCGTGGTGAGTCACCACGACTGGTCAAAGATTTGCATCTGCCGCATATTGCAATTTACTACATCACCTACTGTGAAGCCTGCCTCATCTGTAAATACAGTTTTTAGTTTGTGATGTTTGATTCATCAACTCTCCAAGTTTGGCTCCCCTGCAGTTGGCAGGCCTACTTGACCTTGAGATGGCTCCAGCACTGTTTTCTTTTTTCCCTCTGTTCCCTCAGTTCAGTCCAGGCGTGCATGCAGTGTAGTGCAGAGCAACTCAGCAACAATGTGTACACTGCAACAGAAAGCGCAGCTGAAACTGAGTCAGTTATAGCAGTGCAACGTAATTTTAGACGTCATATGGTGATGAACCACCTACAGCAAAAACTATACGTCATTGGCTGAAGTCTTTCAAGGATACTGGTAGTGTTTTAAAAGCAAAATCACCAGGTAGATCGAGAACTTCTGAAGATGTTGGTGAACAGATCAGTGTTTCGTGTGTTCTGATCCCGAAGAAGTCATTGGCCAGATGTAGTCTACAATTGTAAGTGCCTAAAGGTACTGTGTATGATGTTGTGCATAAGAGACTTCAGTAGCGCCCCTACAAATTGCAACATTGACATGAAATAAAATCTACTGATAAAATCGCAAGGTATGAGTTTGCTGTTGACTTTCTACCCAGAATTGATGATGATGTCAATTTTCTAAAAAAAGATTCTCTTTTCTGATGAGCTACATCTCATGTCAGTGGAACAGTTAATCGTCCTAACTGCAGAATTTGGGGGCAGAGCATCCACATGAAGTTATTCAGCATAAACGTGAGTCTCCCAGAATTAATGTATGGCCCAGTTCGATGGAAGATCGTGTGATTGATCCTTTCATTTTTGTAGAAAAAACAATAAACGGGTACGTTTACGGTGAAATGTTGACAGAGTACTTCTCCAAATGGTCGATATTGAGGCAGGAAATGGGCCTGTGTTTTTTCAACAAGATGGCGCCCCGCCTCATTAAAGTAACCATGTGCGTGCGGCTCTTCACACTCGCTTTCTAGGAAGGTGAATAGGCAGGGCCAATGCCTTGGCCACCACGAAGCCCAGACTTAACCCCACTTGACTTTTTCTTTTGGGACCACATAAAAATGTTGTGTACAGTGAAGAGATCAGAGTTGGGACAGTTACACCTGAAATGTTGGTGAATACGTGGCGAGAAGTGGAATATCGTCTCGCCGTGTGCAGGGCAACAAATGGATCCCACGTTGAGGTCTACTAACATTAAACAAAACTTGAAGGAATTCTCTTTCATGGTATGTAGTCATTGATGTAATCTTTCATTGCTTACTTAAAACTCAGGAGTTGCTTTTCAAAAATCCTGTACTATCACCTTACTCGTCACAAGTGTACTGATCCATATCTCAGTTTGTGGGACTTCGCTTGAACATTTAACATACCCGTGAAATGATAACTAGCTCTCAACTCAGAGACTTATCAGTGAACAGGCCGCTCCCCAAATGATCATGCGAAGTATTAAGAAAAAAGCAGCGTAACGGAAACTAATAAGTATCTGAATTTAGAGTGGGGTCGCTCAATCAAACATGGCAGATGAGTACCACAACTCCCTCAGATATAATGAGAGAGGGGAGTCATCGAACTGCAAATCATTACCAACGAAAAGTTAACAATAATAACATCAGTTTCCCATCTCCTAAAGATTCCGCCATGATTAACTTGTAATGTATATCTCTGTTTCCGAGGGGGGCAGGAAGCAGAATTCTCTCTGAACATGAGGGTGGTCTCACGTTTCCACCAATGATAATAGCTGCATGTATACATTGGCAAGTCTTCCTCCCCACTCCGAAAATTATTTTCGTGAACCATACCAGGACTACCTTACAATTTAAACAACCAATCTTGCTGATCTCCTCTGAGTCCAACAGCTTCTTCTGACCCTGAGTGCTTAGTGTTCCCCATCCGCTTGCAGACTGTATGTTTTTCAAAAGCATTCTTTACTCTGTTTCACCCAATGGCAGTTTACAGCCTGGCGAAAGTCGGCTTCAGGATCCTGGGAGGCTTTTTATCTGCAACTGAGGCACTGTCCCTAATAATACAGGAAGGGACAGAATACTTGCCTTAGGACGCGGCATTTAGGCTAGAAACATTTTTACGACATGCTAGCCGTTGGACGCCTGCACCTCTGCCTTTCACAGTGGGTCCAACTACCAAAAACATTACATGTATCTTTCACTGAATCGAAATGAAACTGAGAATTACTTACTAGTTTTCAAATCACTGATGTTTGTTTCCTTTACATTCACTTCTTTATACATTGGTAATGATTTGAGTTACTTTGGTAGTCTAATGTGGGACAGAGGGCTATTATTTTCATAGTTACAGAGCAGTTTTGGAAAAACTGCCGCCTAACAAATTACAAGAACTTTTGACCAATACTTTAAGAATATGCGACACTTTTTCTAAAACCAGTACAGATTGTGCAAGATATTGATGTAGGCTTGTTGTACGTCTACATGTAAATCTACGTGATTACTCTGCTATTCACAATAAAGTGCCTGGCAGAGCGTTCAATGAACCATCTTCAAGCTGTCTCTCTATCGCTACACTCTCGAACGGCACGCCGGAAAAACGAGCACTTTTTCTGTGCAGGCCCTGATTTCTCTTATTTTATCGTGATGATCGTTTCTACCTATGTAGGTGGGTGCCATACAATGTTTTCGCAATCGGAGGAGAAAACTGGTGATCGAAATTTCATGAGAAGATCCCGTCGCAACGAAAAACGCCTTTGTTTTAATGATTACCACTCCAATTCACGTATCACGTCTGTGACACTGTCTCCCCTGTTTCCCAATAATACAAAACGAGCTGCCCTTCTTTGTACTTTGTCGATGTCATCCGTCAGTCCCACCTGATGCGGATCCCACACCGTACAGCAATACTCCAGAATAGGGCGGTATTTCACAACAACCTGATATGGGTAAATTATGTTCCTTAATCCCCGAGCTGTACCAGCACAGTGGTAACTTATACTAGTTGCAACTTTATACAAATTTATTGACGTCCATTGGATCATCAGTCGTACTATATCCACTTCTAGAGTCGTTTTGTGTTGCACATACGATATTCGTTACCGGAGAAATGAATCTTCGGACTTATTGTTGGGCTTAACTGTTCGATTATCATTTCCATCAACAGCAGTCTTTGGCACTGTGTGTTAGAGGTTACGCCATTTCTGGCCACAAACACAGTGTTCTGTTATTAGCGGCTGCCTTGTAATTGCGTTATAGCTGGGTATTGGCACGAAAGGCTAAATTGAACCAGTCGCTGCCTCCCTGCTGCGCTGAAACGTAAAAGCACTCACAGACGTCACATCACATCTCGTTTGGTCCGGTAGCTGGACGCTATGGATTGAGTTATACCGTGTATTCCATTATTCAAACGTGAACGACAATCGATTTCAATAGTTATGCGTGCCAGAAGGGTTGACAGCTCTTTTAACTGAATTATAAATTTTCAGACCCTCGAAATTACATCGTATGACACCCAGCAGGATCGTGTCCATAGATGTGTCATTTACGAGATCTGTTAAAAAATTCCAGAACCACAAAATTTTTCTACGTTTATCTTTTACTTACTGTGCACGGTCTCCTTAGATATGTTCTTCTCCACAATTGATACACCGCTCCCAACGCCGTTTTCATTTCCGGAAGCAGTCTTGGTACGCCCCTTGCTGGGTCGCGCGTAGCACCGTCTGCGAATTTTCTTTTATCTCGTCTATCGTTGAAAATCTTTGTCCCTTCAGTTGGGTTTTCAACTTTGGAAATAAGAAAAAGTGCCTAGGGGGGCAGGTCCGGAGAGTACGTAGGACGGCCGCGGTGGCTGACCGGTTCTAGGCGCTTCAGTCCGGCACCGCGCGACTGCTACGGTCGCAGGTTCGAATCCTGCCTCGGGCATGGATATGTGTGATGTCCTTAGGTTAGTTAGGTTTAAGTAGTTCTAAGTTCTAGGGGACTGATGACCTCAGATGTTAAGTCCCATAGTGCTCAGAGCCAGTACGTAGGATGAGGCAGTACAGTGATTTCATTTTTTGTGTAGTGATCACGCATCAACAGGGATGAAGGTGCGGATGCGTTATCGTGATGCTAAAACCATTAAGTGTCTCGCCACATTCCAGGCCGCTTCCTTCTCACATTTTCTTGCAGGCGTCGCAACACGCCCGGATAGTACCATCGATTAAGAGTTTGTCCCTGTGGCACGAATTTCTTTGACGTTCGTGACCTGAGCAACGTCGGTAGACATCGAAGGGCGTCCTGTGCGAGAGCCGTCTTAAACTTCCGTCCACCCATTTTAAGTAGTGTGAATCATTTGTAACACCGAGTACACCTTAAGCGCACTCATCACCGTAGACTTCCTGCATCATTTGGTGTGACTCTGTAGATGTTTTGTTGAGTTTCACGCAAAATTTAGTCCAGGCGCATTGCTCCTCTACTCTGCCATCTCGGAATTCGCAAAGTGTGCGGCACAACTTTCTACTCAGTAAAGTAATGAACAACAACTAACAGACATACAACAATGAAACTTCCGGCAGTTACACATTAAGGGGACCGCACCCTGCCTATCTAAGCCATGTTAATTTAGGCAAGTATTTGACCGATATCTGAAAAAACTATTTGATGCAGGACCTTAATATTTTTTTCAGTGTGCTACATGATGCTAATAGAGTCAACTGTACTAAAATGTACTTTATCCATTTTATAGATTTTAAGAAACACATTTTTAAATTTATTAACAAAAAATATTACGTTTTTTCAGCAGAAATTTTTTTTGTAAACTTCCTAATGGGGGAATATTAATAAATGTAGTACCAGAGTTGGCTCTTTATGTTATGCAGAGTTTCTGAAAATTGTATTCATTTGTCTATGATAGTTTCTGATATAATGGGGCATATATACTGAAAATTTTAGTTTGCGGGAAATTGAGTTTAAAGAAAAAACTTTTGAAGTTTGTTACTTACAGTTAATCAAAACTGTCCTGCTGCATATGATAGCCCTTCTTTGGCCTCTATCAGGTCTGCCAGCTTCTTTTTTCACCTTCCTGGAAGTTTGTCTTGCTTTCTTGGCCATATTAGAAGTAGACTTGTTTGCATCTGGTATCCTCATTTTATCGCACTGTTGCAGCCCAGTGATCGTATTTTCACCAGGATTAATTCCCAGCTTTTCCAGTACCCAACACTTTCCAATATTACCACAACTGAATGTATTAACACCATCATGAACTCTTAGTTTTATTGTGTGCATGCCTACAAATACAGTTTTAGGAAGGCGGTTCCAAGTTATTCTGTTGAAACATTCATTTGGGTTCTGTGTCTGCCCATGCAGACATTTCCTTAGAAGGTCAGGATGATCCAAGTCTCTGGAAATAGGTTTAATTGCTGTAATAACAGGAGCAGGAAGAGAATGCCGGTGAGAATACGATTCTCCAGTTGCCTGAGCCCTATTGCATTTGCACCACGAATTTTCTCCTGGTGGACACAATCCATGACATGGCTTATCATCAGTAGAGGAATTATGGAAGAATATGGCGCAAACATCTCTCTTCATTGCCTCAAGATTTTCGTCATTTCTCCTAATTGCCTGCCTATAGTATACCTGCAAGTTTTCTATTTCAGTTTTAGTTAACTGGCCCTGTCCGGTCAACAGTTTTCCATCTTGTAATTTTTTTCCTCTCATTCCATCAGTTAGTTTTCTCAGCCTTGTTCCCAAACGTTTCCAAGGCGAAAACTAATCTAGTATTGATTTCATAAGGGCCACTTGCAACTGGTTTTGAAGAACTCTTTAAATGAAAACACAGCTGAGCATTTAGTGCAAATTAAATCCAAAGCAATTGCTAGGCCTTTTCTCCCACTGGCACTCTCACAAACTTTACACTCTGTGACTCACCACACTGTCTACATTGTACAAATTTAGAAAGTACATCTGATAATATTCTCAAATTTATAATAATGTTACTGCACTCCTTGTCACTTACGGTAAATTCGTTGTAATTCTCCTGAAATGGCGAGAGCTTCTTTGATGATGCACTTGTTGTTGAATTACAATTAGAAACATCTTTACCAGGCTACATAACCCCTTGTACAGAGAGCTTTCTAAACTTGTTTCCTCTAAATTGTCGTCTCTTGAAAATGTCTTTACGTTTCGTCATCTTCAATGAACACAACAAAACACACGTAAACAAGCACTAGAAATGTAAGTATAACAACTACTCGCAATCGCACTTGAACAAAACTAGCCGCGTGTTTGAAAGTATGTTGTTTACAAACAGCAGAAACAAAAGAATACCGACCGTTGCATTCCAAGGACAGCCAACACACTCGGGAGTAAAAAAAATCCCTTACGTGCAATGTAGGGGATATAAAGATCTAAAATACACTACTGGCCATTAAAATTGCTACACCAAGAAGAAATGCAGATGATAAACGGGTATTCATTGGACAAATATATTATACTAGAACTTACATGTGATTACATTTTCACGCAATTTGGGTGCATAGATCCTCAGAAATCAGTATCCAGGACAACCACCTCTGGCCGTAATAACGGCCTTGATACGCGTGGGCATGAGTCAAACAGAGCTTGGATGGCGTGTAGAGGTACAGCTGCCCATGCAGCTTCAATCCGATACCACGGTTCATCAAGAGTAGTGACTGGCGTATTGTGACGAGCCAGATGCTCGTCCACCGTTGACCAGACGTTTTCAGTTGGTGAGAGATCTGGAGAATGTGCTGGCCAGGACAGCAGTCGAACATTTTCTGTATCCACAAAGGCCCGTACAGGACCTGCAACATTCGATCGGGCATTGTCCTGCTTAAATGTAGGGTTTCGCAGGGATCGAGTCAAGGGTAGAGCCACGGGTCGTAACGCATCTGAAATGTAACGTCCACTGTTCAAAGTGCCGTCAATGCGAACAAGAGGTGACCGAGATGTGTAACCAATGACACCGCATACCATCACGCCGAGTTATACGCCAGTATGGCAATGACGAATACACGCTTACAATGTGCGTTCACCGTTATGTCGCCAAACACGGATGCGACCATTATGATGCTGTAAACAGAACCTCGACTCATCCGAAAAATGACGTTTTGCCAATCGTGCACCCAGGTTCGGCGTTGAGTACACCATCGCAGGCGCTCCTGTCTGTGATGCAGCGTCAAAGGTAACCGCACCCATGGTCTCCGAGCTGATAGTCCATGCTGCTGCGAACGTCGTCGAACTGTTCGTGCAGATGGTTGTTGTCTTGCAAACGTTCCCATCTGTTGACTCAGGGATCGAGACGTGGCTGCATTATCCGTTACAGCCATGCGGATAAGATGCCTGTCATCTCGACTGCTAGTGATACGAGGCCGTTGGGATCCAGCACGGCCTTCCGTATTACCCTCCTGAACCCACCGATTCCACATTCTGCTAACAGTCATGGGATCTCGACCAACGCGAGCAGAAATGTCACGATACGATAAACCGCAATCGCGATAGGCTACAATCCGACCTTTATCAAAGTCGGAAACGTGATGGTACGCATTTCTCCTTCTTACACGAGGCATCACAACAACGTTTCACCAGGCAACGAAGGTCAACTGCTGTTTGTGTATGAGAAATCGGTTGGAAACGTTCCTCATGTCAGCGCGTTGAAGGTGTCGCCACCGGCGCCAACCTTGTGTGAAGGCTCTGAAAAGCTAATTATTTGCATACACAGCATCGTCCTCCTGTCGGTTAAATTTCGCGTCTGTAGCACGTCATCTTCGTGGTGTAGCAATTTTAATGGCGAGTAGTGTATATGCAGAAAAGTGGGTGACAGAAAAGTGGGCGTGGCACATAACACACATGGTAGGAAAATGCTCTTTAAATGGTCGAAAAAAATTTTTTCAGCTATATCTTTCTCAGAGTACTTAAATAAAACCTTCATCTATCGAAATATGATGAAAACCGAAAATCGATTTTTGTCGACGTGAACTACAGTGTGGTCCCCTTAAACACATGCGTGCCCAGGGATGCCAACCGCATTTCGCTCCAACACACTATTTGCAGGAAATTACAAATGTTCCGGAATTTTTTTGAACAGACCCGCTGCTGAATGAAAATCTGATCCATACATTTCTCTTTCGCTCGGCTCTCTGTCAGCGCATTCGATAGTGCTCCAGCCCACTTCATGCTACGATCCACAAATTCTTCGGAATCCTTTCCAGTTTTTTTAAAAGTTCTTTGCTTCATCACTGTTATTCCCACTTTATTCTGATCAGTTCCGTAACGCAAGCCGCCTTGTGGTATGTGGCGGGTCGTGTATCAAGTGGATCTATCGTTCTCTCGCTCGTTCCTGTTGCATTTGCGAAAAGTGAACATGGAGATCAACTCCTAGAAAGCTCCGTTTGAACGTATTCTCAGATGTTCCCGTCGTGGCTATCTCGTATGTGTAGAAGTGAGGATTAAAGTGTTTCCCTCCTGGGACCATATGTTCTCAAGGTGGTAACAATAACAATTTTCTAGCGCGCAGTTGGATGAACATTTGAACTTCTACGAGTCTTATTTACACAGCCTGCCAAAAAAGTGAATCACCAAGAAGGCGATGAAGAAACAAAATGAAACTTCATAGATGGAGAGGATTTATGATGCTATTCCCATGATTACAAAATTGAGTCAAATGTACAAAGAATTTGGATGAGTATGAGCTCAGTTACTAGTATGGCGCCGGCCGCGGTGGTCTAGCGGTTCTGGCGCTGCAGTCCGGAACCGCGGGACTGCTACGGTCGCAGGTTCGAATCCTGCCTCGGGCATGGGTGTGTGTGATGTCCTTAGGTTAGTTAGGTTTAAGTAGTTCTAAGTTCTAGGGGTCATATGACCTAAGATGTTGAGTCCCATAGTGCTCAGAGCCATTTGAACCATTTGAACTAGTATGGCACTGGACCCTCTTTCTCCTGGATTCACGCACTGATTCGGTTGGGGAGTATGTCATATTGCATATTCTGGATGCTGGCCCAGGGACAAAATCCGAGCTTGTCACTCGCACTTTATATCAGTGATATTTCTGGTCACGGGGGTACCTCAGCATCAACGGAAAGTTCATAGAGTACGTGCCACATGTAGATGAGCATTGTCCTATTGAAAGTGGCACCACTAAACTGTCGATGAGCGTTGTCCTGTTGAAAAGTGGCAGCACTCAACTGTCGCATGAGAGGTAACATCAGGACGCAGTATGTCACTGACGTATCGTTGTGCCGTTGCAGTTCCCTCATTCACTACCAGACGAGGCATGAAGCCATACGTGGTAGCTCCTTACACTGTGCTACCAGGAGTAACACCTCTGCGGCTCCTCTAAAACATTTGAAGAACGGGACCTCTCGCCAGGTCGACACCATACTCGTCAGCTGTAATCAACAACGGTAGTGCAGAACCGAGTCGTATCGCTGAACACAAGTGACGCCATTCATCAGCCGTCCATGCTTCCAGGTCTCGGCGCCACTCCAAACCCAGCCCTTGCTGTGGTGTTAACGGCGGAATACGCATGGGACACATACTGCTAGTCCGGCTGCTGCCAGATACCAAGGAATCATTACTTTTTCTTCGAAGGCAGACACAGATAAGGAGCTACGAAGTGCCTGGTATACAGTAGGGCGATCCTCTCTCTTGGTCGTCCGACGTGGTCGACCGGAACTTTAACAATGAGGATGCCTGCCCTCATCTTCCCATGCAGTACAACTTCGGGCCACTGTCACATCCGAATGCACCACAAATCTGTATATTATAATTAAACGTTTCCCTGAGACATTTGAGTCTCTTTTTATTATCTACGATAATGATTGAAGCAGACGAAATGAATTAAAATTTGTGTTGTAGCTGGGACTCTAACCCGGGTGCTCTTTCTAGGCAGAAATGCTAACCACTACACCACCGCAGTACAATGGTTAACATTTTTGCACGATCTACCAAAGCTCAGTGCCCTCCTCAACTACCTAAGCTGAGTGCCCTCCCCAACACAAACTGCAATTCATTTTCCCTTACATATTGTCACTACTGCCAGGGCTGTCTGATATTGGCAAGCAACCCAGCGTTGGACGTAATGGGACGTCCTTGTACCATTGGTGATCTTATAGGTCTTATAATTAAACGTTTCCCTGAGACATTCAACTCTCTTCTTATTATCTACGATAATGATCGAAGCAGACGACACCAACGGTACAAGGACGTCTCATTACGTCCAATGCTGGGGTGCATGCCAATATCGGAGAGCCCTGGCAGTAGTGACAATGTGTAAGGGAAAAATGAATTGAAGTTTGCGTTCGGGAGGGCACACAGCTTAGGTAGTTCGTGCAGCAATGTTGACCATCGTACTGCGGTGGTGTAATAGTTAGCATTTCTGCCAAGCAAGAAGACCCGGGCACGAGTCCCGGCGGCATCACAAATTTTAATTCATTTCGTTTGCTTCGATCATTATCGTAGATAGCTGGCCGGTGTGGCCGAGCGGTTCTAGGCGCTTCAGTCTGGAACCGCGCGACCGCTATGGTCGCAGGTTCGAATCCTGCTTCGGGCATGGAGGCTTGTGATGTCCTTAGGTTAGTTAGGTTTAAGCAGTTCTAAGTTCTAGGGGACTGATGACCTCAGCTGTTAAGTCCCATAGTGCTCAGAGTCATTTGAACCATTACCGTAGATAATCTGGATATTGTTCGATTCGACCAGTCAGCCAAATGGAGATCCGCAATGAGATCGCTTTCAAACTCTACTAGGTGCTGATATCGCTGTCTCACATTAGTACAGGACATCTTCGTCTCCTTCAACATGCGACGCTGTTTAAGCCACTCGTATACCTCATCAGGCATGGTGACAACACTGAACACGAACGAGACTAAAGCACTCTGGTGGCGGTTCTACCTGTCACTGCCAATTTCCATGTCCGTCTGTAGTGTGTACCTGTACAAACTTCCACTGACATTTCGGTGTTGAAAATGGCTTTAATATAGCTGGTTGGCGGAAAATAATAAGTCACTGGCTGTTTCTGAAGCCATTTATTACTTATTCCGTTTCGCGCTCTGCCTGTTCCAGATTAGTACAGAATAAAAATACAACTTTGACAAGAAAGTCAATCAACATCGAAAGAAACGTGAAGGTTACTAGTCCACTCAGCAAATACGTTTGTCATCTAACATGTGTGCTGCTTACAGTCAGAGTTATTTGCTGAGTGGCCTAATAAACTTAATGTTTCTTTCGATGTTGATTGACATTCTCGTCAAAGATGTATTTTCATTGTGTACTAAATGGTCATCTGAAGATGGGCAGAGCCTGAAACTCGAAATGAATAATAAAAAGTCCAGAGACATCCTTTGACTTTTATTCAGCGACCAACCAGCTTTCTGAAGGCCATTTTCATCAAAAATCCGAAAATTTCTGTGTGCTTCACTTTTTTTTTTTTTTTTTGGTACAGGCATTTTAGTTACTTGACAGATATTATAGATGCTTTACTAATTCGTTGTCTTTTACCTATGGACAGTCTGATGATGACCGCTGGTTAAATGATTGTGTCGTAAGGAGACGGATGAATTTGTGCTGACTAATCACTTGAAAAAGTGGTCTAGGGGCTGAAACTGTTTGTGACAATAAATACGTTTATGTTTAAGCGGAACTACTGTTTAATGAATCTACGTACCTGGTAAAGCTCCGAAACTGGCGAGTGACTCTCAAGAACGTGCTGAACGAGAATTTTCAAGCAATCTCTACTGTGAATGAATTAGAATTCATTAGTATACGTTTAACAAAGATCAGATCGTACAGCGTAACGAGCAGCGCGCTACGTTGCGGCACTGGCAGTTAACCCAGGCTAGGATCAAACTCGCATGACTTAACAATTGTGGCTGTAGCACCAGTTGGCCAGATTATAGTCTTTTCTACAAGCTCGTTTACGCAGATGCTGGCCTAGTCCCCAATTTCCACCTCAGAAAAGACGATACACAAACAGGTATAATACGACCACACACAGAGAATGAAGTTT
This sequence comes from Schistocerca serialis cubense, assembly GCF_023864345.2. Classification (NCBI taxonomy): domain Eukaryota; kingdom Metazoa; phylum Arthropoda; class Insecta; order Orthoptera; family Acrididae; genus Schistocerca; species Schistocerca serialis. The sequence continues at coordinate 169,357,742 of NC_064645.1, read as the reverse complement.
ACACTTTTCACAGACAGGTGGCACCAACGACTGCCCTCCCTTACGCATCTGACGATAGCGGAGACGGAGTTGCATTGGGCTACCTAGTTGAATAAAAACAAATATACCAAATTCTGAGTACAACGGATCTCGTACCAGTTGCGATTGACGCGATGAAAAATAGTCTTTCATCCCCCTCTCTCGGTTCCTTATATCGTTTTGGGCTCACAACCTAATAACTGAACAGCGATGACTGCTCCACTGCTTACAAGGGAACCTCCCCATCGCACCCCTCTCAGATTTAGTTATAAGTTGGCACAGTGGATAGGCCTTGAAAAACTGAACACAGATCAATCGAGAAAACAGGAAGAAGTTGTGTGGAACTATGAAAAAAATAAGCAAAATATACAAACTGAGTAGTCCATGTGCAAGATAGGCAACATCAAGGATAGTCTGACCTCCGGAGCGCGGTGGTCCCGTGGTTAGCGTGAGCAGCTGCGGGATGAGAGGACCTTGGTTCAAGTATTCCCTTGAGTAAACACTTTACTTTCTTTATTTTCACAAAGTTATGATGTGTCCGTTCGTTCATTGACGTCTCTGTTCACTGTAATAAGTTTAGTGTCTGTGTTTTGCGACCGCACCGCAAAACCGTGCGATTAGTAGGCGAAAGGACGTGCCTCTCCAATGGGAACCGAAAACATTTGATCGCAAGGTCATAGGTCAACCGATTCCTCCACAGGAAAACACGTCTGGTATATTCTATACTACACAGGTGACGGCATGTGCTTCACATGACAGATAATAATTGTCTGAAAATAAAAAATTAATCTTTTCACTCGAGGGAAGACTTGAACCAAGGACCTCCGGTTCCGCAGCTGCTTACGCTAACCACGGGACCATGGCGCTCCTGAGCCTAGATTATCCTTGATGTTGCATATCTTGCGCATGGACTACTCAGTTTCTTTATTTTGCTTAATTTTTTCATAGTTCCACACAACTTCTTCCTGTTTTCTCGATTGATCTGTGTTCAATTTTTCAAGGCCTATTCACTGCGCCAACTTATAACTAAATCTGAGGGGGGTGCAATGGGGAGACTCCCTTGTTAGTAACCAGACGTATCATCAATCAACATGGGGTCTTCCCGTTCGTCTACACCAAATATATTACATTTGTGTACGTTGTGAGACAATTCTCCGACTCTGTACCAACCGTAGAGCGTCTGGAGGCCCTAATGAATTACATTACAGTTTCTTGAATTGTAATCTTCTTGCATAAAAAGTATCGTCTGTTAATAAATTATACAAAAGTAACCTTTAATTGTGGAAAGGGTGAACATCTTACAGAAGCGTTTGATACAGCACCGAATGCAGTATATCGATAAGTTTTATTCCCGCCTAACACTGTTTGTTTCACGTTCCCGCTAGGGGGCATGTGCGAATGAGTTACTGCAAGACTCATCATGGAGTCTTACAGCAGTGCAGAGCGTGTGCTGTGTTGTTTATGGTTTTGTGAGTCCAAATCCGCTACTACAGTTCAGAGACAATATGAGATTAAATACAGCAAGTCACCACCTGAGAAACAACCTGCTATTAATCGGTGCAATCGTTTCACCGAAACTGTGTATCACACAGGACGCCGGGTCGGTGTCGGCCAGCACTCTGTGACGCAGCACTTGAACAAGTTCGGCAGTCTTACATTCGTGGTCCAGGTAAATGAACGAGACGTGCCAACTTAAAATTCAGTATGCCTAGTGCTACAGTATGGAAGGTGTTTCGGAAACGACTGTCATTCAAACGCTACAAACTGAAATTGGTGCGAGCTTTAAGAGAAAGTGACAAAGAGAAAGAAGCTGAGTTTTGTATAGAAATTTTTAACAAAATGCAAAATGAAAATGATTTTCTTAGCAAAATTGCGTTCAGTGACGAAACCACCTGTGGTGTCACCGCCAGACACCACACTTGCTAGGTGGTAGCCTTTAAATCGGCCGCGGTCCGGTAGTATACGTCGGACCCGCGTGTCGCCACTGTCAGTGATTGCAGACCGAGCGCCACCACACGGCAGGTCTAGAGAGACTTACTAGCACTCGCCCCAGTTGTACAGCTGACGTTCATAGCAATGGTTCACTGACAAATACGCTCTCATTTGCCGAGACGATAGTTAGCATAGCCTTCAGCTACATTTGCTACGACCTAGCAAGGCGCCGTATTCAATTGATAATTAATATTATGAAGCATGTACCGTAACGAGAGATGTTCTACAATTGTGGATTAAAGTTAAGTATTACATCATCTACGTACTTTATTTACAATTCTCAAGATATTGTCCTGTTCCAGACCTCACGCCAGTCAGCGTGTAATTAAACGCGTGCATTTCGGCCTCCTCTAGAAAAACAGTGTTGGCTCTTCTGCCAACACTACACCACCTGCCATACCTCTGATGAAATAAATCGGCATAAATTTCTGGTTTGGGGTGAGCAGAAACGTCACGTAATCGAATATGTACGGGACTCGCCTAAGATAAATGGTTTTTTGCGCTGTAAACTGTAATACCATTTACGGTCGTTTCCTGTTTGCCGAGCTAGCTGTAGCAAGCGTATAGTACCTGGAGGAGCTTGAAAATTATCTAATGCCTCAATTACAATAGGATACGGTAACAATTTTCCAGCAAGATGGGACGCATCTCCGCGGGAAAGTGCCGACATGGATTGGACGTGGTGGAACAATATCCTGGTCACCAGGATCGCCTGATTTAACCCCCGAGGGAATTTCTGTGTTTGGTGTTACGTTTAAAGCAGAGTTTTTGTTCCTCCGCTCGCGGGAAACATCGACGAGCTGCGACAACCCGATAACACAAGCAGTAGCCACCATACATCAAGACTTGCTTCATAGGATTTGGCAGGAAACTGATTACAGATGGGGAATTTTTCGTGTTGCAAAAGGCAGCCACACAGAACATTTGTAAATAAAACTTGATATACTGCATTCGGTGCTGTATCAAACACTTCTGTAACTTATTTACCTTTTTCACAATTAAAGTTTATTTCTGTATAACTAATTTATAATCATCCTGTATTTGTCCACGAACAGTCTCCTTGTATTTTACTTTCATAACTAGTTGCGATAAATAGTGTTTATGCACTTTCCCTATCAGTTTATTCTTATTTCACTGTATTTGCACCTTTGGGAAATGCAAAATACATTCTGAGACAACGCTACCCGAATTATATTTTACACTGTACATGGATATAGCAACGGGACAATATAGAGAGTCCTGGGCAACAGTGTCTGCGTCTTGCAAATCATTGTCTGGTTGCTTTAGAGTACTGTGGATGGTGTATAACTGGTACGAAGCGGCCATGTGAGCCTTCATCGCTGTTATCGTGTGTTGGTGCTGTCGGCTGGATAGGAATCAGAACAGTGAGGTGGGCCTACATGGAAACGTGACAGAATGGCGGGAAGGCGGTATCGTGTTTGGAGGTGTGTCCACGACCACACTGTGATTGAAGTTGCCGATTTGCTGGTGTATCGACGCGGACTTTTCAACACGTCCCTTTGGAGCTGTGTAACATGGCATACGAACAGTGACTGCAAAAAGGATCCTAGCCAACAGGGACGGCGCGGAACGCGCGTCACGCCTTGCAAATGACAATCGTAACGAATGGAAATAAAAATGAACCGCAAGACAGCTGTATGCGGTGATGTCTTTATTATCACAACCGGTTTCGCTGTGCTAAAACACCATCCTCAGGTGAACTATATTAGAAGGTAAATATCGCCTGTAAGCATATGATCTAAATACTACAAGAATATTTAAAAATTTATAAAAAAAGCTTTTAATTATTTTGAGAATTTTAAGAAATATTTTTAAAAACTTTTACGGATCCTATATAAAATATTTAAACAGGCAGAAAAAAATCAAAATTTAAAACTTACAATAATAACACATTAGCGTACCAAGAGGCCTCCAATTTCGTAGTCAAAAAAAAAGCCCCTAGACAGGTGAACTTGTCAAAACATATAAAACAGCTCATCCGTGTGAATACTGCTCCGGCGCATTACGAGAAAAAAAAGAAAAAAAAATGTATAAGTACAACGGATGAAAACAAGAGATAAATAAGGAAAGATCAAAATTGGGACTCCAGTGAGCTAAATAACGACCCCCCCCCCCCCTTTCCCTCCGTACCACTCCCACGCCAACACTTTTCCGCCATTCTCTCGTAATATGCCATCGCACTATCCGCCTCAATGTCCTATTTCATTCATTTACACTACTTCCCCTCTTTAGGGGTTTGATTTTTAACTACGAACGTTGGGGGCGTCTTGGTGCGCTAATGTTACGGTGTTGTAAGTAATTTTGATTTTTTCTGCCTGTTCAAATACTTTAGATGGGATCTACAAAAAATTTTAAAATATTCTTAAAATTCTCTAAAAAACTTAAAAATTTTTTAAAGAATAAAAAAAATTCTTACAGTGTTTTGATTATATCTATTTCAAGGGCTCTTTTTGTTCTGGGCCCGCCGCTGTGACCGAGCGGTTCTAGGCGCTTCAGTCCAGAACCGCGCTGCTGCTACGGTCGCAGGTTCGAATCCTGCCTCGGGCATGGGTGTGTGTGATGTCCTAAGGTTTAAGTAGTTCTAAGTCTAGGCGACTGATGACCTCAGATGTTAAGTTTCACAGTGCTTAAAGCTATTTGATCCATTTTTGTAGTTCACCTGAGGGTACTGTGTAAATTCTGCGAAACAGTTTGCGACAGTAAAGAAATCAGCAAATATATCTGTCTTGCGGTTCATTTTACCTCCATTCATTGTGAAGCTAAACGGATGTGGCTGCCCGCTTTACAAGGTCCTAATGACAGTCGGTTTCAGATGCGTAAGGGATTGCTGTTAGTAGTGAACGCAGGTTTACTTCTACCCTATGCCGAGGGAACATGGCGGAGAGAACTGCATTCAATGGGAATTTTTAGTCGGGACTTCTCGAAACGCTGTTGCTCATAGCAGCAGGTACATCTACACGCCTTCAGCTAGCCAAACAACACAGAACCTGGACAGCAGCTGACTGAAGGCCTGTAGGATACACGAATCGCGATTTCATCTCTTTTTCAAATGAAATGAAACTTCATGGTTCAAGAGATTTCCTCAAGTCTCAAACATCAATGATGTATATTTGCAGACAGAAAAGACAAATGAAAATTTTGTGCCATAGTTAGAATTCGAACTCGAATCTCCAGCTCACTTGGTAGGTGCACTAGCTACTACGCCACCCTGGTAGAGTGGATTTGCACAACTGTGGGGACTACCCTAGCATATCTCCCTCCCCTACCAAAGTTGTCATTCACGCCTCAGCCTACTTGCTATTCCCCCTAAACCTGAACAGCATTGTTAAGTTGAAGCGTGAATGGAAATTTGGACTGAGGAAGGAGACATGCTAGGGTAGTCTTTGCAGTACTGCAAAGGCACTGTACCAGAGTGGCAAAGTGGTTAGTGCATCTGTTAAATCCACTGTGTGTGTGATATTGTCCAAAGATCGCTGCAGCACACCAAATTCGGCAACGCACGTCGATTCGACAACTAGCGATGTCTCGCTGCAATGTGCAACAACGAAGGGGAGAGGCTGAAAAAGACACGCCCTCTCTCTCAGCACAGCATCAGGCTTGCACGGAGGTCAATATAGAGCTGAACATAGAAGGAGGAGGAGGAGATTAGTGTTTAACGTCCCGTCGACAACGAGGTCATTAGAGACGGAGCGCAAGCTCGGGTTAGGGAAGGACGCGGAAGGAAATCGGCCGTGCCCTTTCAAAGGAACCATCCCGGCATTTGCCTGAAAGGATTTAGGGAAATCACGGAAAACCTAAATCAGGATGGCCGGAGACGGGATTGATCCGTCGTCCTCCCGAATGCGAGTCCAGTGTGCTAACCACTGCGCCACCTCGCTCGGTGAACATAGAAGCACTGTCCCCAGTTCGTGACCTCAGCCGAAGCAGTCAAGATACCGAATAGGACTAAAGGGTAGTCAAGTCTCAAATGCAAGTTTAGTTTTGCAAATGTTGAATATTCTATTTCAAGAGAACAGTTTGTTAATTAGTTCGTCAAGTGATGGAAATGACCATGTACTACTGTGGTAAGGGTTACTATCAAGTTACGTAAATCTTTTTTATCATTCATGTAACAAAGTGAACTGATATATTTCATGTGTTACAGCTCGACGAGACCTCTCCCAGAGCAATTAAAGAGCCCATAGTTATGGATGGGCGATTGTAGTTTCATTTGGTCGTAATAGTATCGAAGGTGTTCCTTAGGCGCCGGCCGGGGTGGCCGAGCGGTTCTAGGCGCTACAGTCTGGAACCGCGCGACCGCTACGGTCGCAGGTTCGAATCCTACCTCGGGCATGGATGTGTGTGATGTCCTTAGGTTAGTTAGGTTTAAGTACTTCTAAGTTCTAGGGGGCTGATGATCTCAGTAGTTAAGTCCCATAGTGCTCAGAGCCATTTTTTTTTTGTTCTTTAGGCTCTGTGATGTTTCAGGGGTGGCTTCCGTATGCTGACTTGGGCTCACTCACTCAGGCTACTGAGAACACGAATCAGGATATTTATGTCGACATTCTCGGTCACCATCTATTGTCACTTCCCCTGTGTCTCCATGACATGCCGTGGATACTTCCAAGATGATAGCACCCGTGTTCCCAGCGCTCCATGCATGCATTCGTCTTAGAAAAGCCCTCAGCAAGCCTACTGCACTTCGACTGATTTGCTGAAGCACTCGATCTGAATCCCATAAAATGTCGGTCTATTTGGAACTGTGGGTGAAACATAGCAATCAAAATACCCGATCTTAATCCCATAAAATGTCGGTCTATTTGGAACTGTGGGTGAAACATAGCAATCAAAATACCCGCATTTGGTAGGTTTTGGAGACTTAACCATCGGTGCGTGACTTTAGCTCGATTTGACGTACGTCTGCAGCTCTTGGTCCAGCGGCTAGCATTGCTGCCTCTGGGTCACGGGGTCCCGGGTTCGATGCCCGGCCGGGTTGGGGATTTCTTCTGCTCGGGGGCTGTAAAAATTGGGGCTTCGTACGGGCGCTGATGACCGCGCAGTTGAGTGCCCCACAAACCAAAACGTCATCATCGATATGATGTACAAGAAAGTACTGGATGATTCTCCTCCTCGACAAATTTAGGCCATTATCTGGGCCTGATGTGGTCTTACGCAATAAAGTGTGATGGGTGCTGGGGGTGGTTGGTTTGTGCAGTCATTCCGAAGAATTTTTAGACGAGTGTTTTATTAGCACGGAGTATTATAACTGGGACAAAGTTTATACTTTTTGTACGTACTCCTCTGCCAACAATGCAGTACTGTAACCGTGCGTGGACACGATTATAGGGAGAAGTAGCGCTGCACATTATTTTTACATTATGTCGCAACTGGTCAACTGACACTGCAGGTAATCGAAACTGGTCCACACGTCATACCACAGAGCCCCACATATGGTCCAGTGACCAAGTCATGTCTGGGGATCATGCTAGTCTGGGAAACTGATAAACATATTGTGGACTATGTTCAGTAGAGCATACTTCTATTAGGAGAGCACATATCTCTGATGTTTCACAGGCGACATGGCTGGTTGGATGACGTTCTACAACTTTGTTCCGTGCTAACTAGATCGATACCAGAGGTGCACGTTGTTATGTATGAGGCGCAACTATGGGCCTCATGAAAAAAAAAGGGTGACCCGGCTGAGTCACGCAAATTGACTCTTAGTCTGATCACGAGGTGTGGCCATTAATTGCACTCGTTGATCACGTAGGCTGACGTGAGGATCAATGAACTATACTTGACGGGATGTATCTGGAACATCTTAGGTGATTAGAAAGTTAGTAGACAGGAATGCAATTAAATACTTAGCTTTAATTCAGCATCAGCGGTGAACGTCGATCATGACTCTGTACAATAATATTTACAAGTGCACTTATAGACTGAACTGCGAATACTTCTTTACCATTCTGATTGCTTCACACATATAGATCAATTGTCAATGTATGTGGCGCCTGGCTAGGTCGTAGTTACTGATTTATCTGAAGGCTATGCTAACTAGCATCTCGTCAAATGAGATCTCTGAAGCTATAACAAGTGAACCATTCCTATTAAAGTCGGCTGTAGAACTGGCCAGTGCGCTAGCATCTCTCGTAAGACCAGGCGAGTGGCGGCTCTCGGTCTGCTAGCGTCGACAGTGGCGACTCGCGGGTCCGATGTGTACTGACGGACCGCGACCGATTTGAAGCCTGCAACCTAGCAAGTGTGGTGCCTTGCGGTGACACCACACACGTATCAAGACCGCCGCTTTCGGCTCCGTATTACCCGACGATGATCCGGGAAGTCTTTGCCTGATACACTTTAACGCCGTACTCGCAAATGACCGTACCATCAATGGCACAAGGCAAACTATCATCACATACTACGTAGCGTAATCTCTTTCTCGAGCTTCTGGTTTCTACGGTAGCTAGTTGTCATATGTGCAAGCAGCAATAAATAAGTTACTCTCATCAAAGTATGATGTTCATTATGGGCCTATCTGAATCTGCAGACAGTATCACTGGCCAAACCTTAGAATTGTGATTGCTCAACAGTTGTTTTCGCAACAAAATGAGATTCATTGTGAAACCAGGAAGTGAAAATACAAGAAGTAAGACTTTCAAGCTTTTTTTTACTGTGTTTCTTGAATGCGATAGATAAAAAAATGGCTCTGAGCACTATGGGACTCAACTGCTGAGGTCATTAGTCCCCTAGAACTTAGAACTAGTTAAACCTAACTAACCTAAGGACATCACAAACACCCATGCCCGAGGCAGGATTCGAACCTGTGACCGTAGCGGTCTTGCGGTTCCAGACTGCAGCGCCTTTAACCGCACGGCCACTTCGGCCGGCTGCGATAGATAAATTTGGAGACTAAAGTATAAACGTTTTTCATTTTATCCATTAGAAATGGTCAGTGAAACCCTGTGGCTGTAAAAACGATGAATGGATTTGCTTATAAAATAACTTGTTCTGCCATTGCAAATATCCTCTATAGCTACAAAGTAAAAATTGGTTTCTGTACATTTAATGAACAGAAAATAGTTTATAACGTAAGTGTAATCATGGCCCATATTCAGACTTTGAAATGTGTAAAAAATCATGCCAGGAATTCTCCATTCCCTACCTAGCACAAACAGGCCGAGATATCCGCACCGCTTATACAGAACGTATGTAGCCTACACATACACACGACAGATACACAACGTCAGCAATAGCCACACACATGCACAACACAGAACACCCATTTGTAAAAGTACAGAAAAATGGTAAAGGACTATACCGAATAAATAATGGTCTTAAAATTGTTACTGTTGGAAGAACTGAATATATAATCACAACACATAAAAATTCTTATTCTCCTGTACTTAATCGTTTATGCTCTTGTGAATGAATCGTCTTCACTTTTCGCTACCACGTGGGCCATCCCGGGCCCCTTCTTCCTTTTGGGAGGTAAAATATGGCCTGACATGGGATTCTTTCTACACTCATTATTTGTAAGTGATGTTTCCATAATGTTTTAATTTTTCATTCTTTTCATCTATTGCATATCTGTTCTAAACTGTGAAACCGTCCTGTCTGTATACTAAAATATATGCCAAAAACTGATTATGGGTGACACAGGGAGTATAACAGAATACAAGACTATTTTTAAAAACCTTGTCTGTTTGAATACTGTAATCTCCAAAACTCTACACAGTTTCATTGGTTTCCCATTGCTATTGAGCATAGTTTGGAGCAACATATAGGCTTTATTTGGATGACGAAAAAAAGATTTCTTAATTTAAGATGTGTGTAATACAACTAATCTGTCATGACAAGATTTTGCTTTAACATAGTTTCGGCACCGACTATAGGTGTCTTCATCAAAAATCTAAACAATTACATGTGGTAACAAACAATTTAAGAGCAAAATGCTCTTGTCATATAAAATACTTCATAAGAAGTATTATTTAAAACATATAACATTAGAGGCATTGGAACTGACATAAAATTAGTTACTGTCAGTAAGATTGTAGCTACACGGTGTAGCATACTATATGACGTTAAGTACTGTAAGAGAAAACAGGTACACTGTTTCTTCTTACAGCCCCTTGCGTCATATAGTGCGCTACACCGTGTAACTATAATTTTACTGAAATTTACGAGTTTCATGTCAGTTCAAATGCCTGTAATTTTATATGGTTTAAAATATTATCTTCTTATGAAGTATTTTATGTGACAAGAGCATTTTGCTCTTAAATCTCTTCATCTGTTACTACGAGTAATTGCTTGGTTTTTCTGATGAAGACATCCATACACGATAGTCGAAACCAAGTTAAAGTAAAATTTTCTTGGAACAGCTTGGTTACATTATACAAATCATATTCTTGTACGGTTGCTGTCTCATAGCCATGTTTAAAATTTTAATTTCTTAACTTATACGTTAAGCTGTCTGCTCAGCTTATTAGTTCGGATATTTAGCTCAGTGACGCGATCGTCGTGGCATAGTACACCAATCAACCAATAGCCGGCGCTGTTAGAGTTGTAGTACATCAGCGAACGAATGGATGGCGCTCTTAGTCCTTTTATCTCAGCGACCTGACGTATTTTCGGAAGTTTGCATCAATCAGAGAATTAAGCGCTGCAGTCTTACGTTTACAAGTACAAACTAACATTGAATTTACTTGACTAGGATATACGGATTTACTGATTTCGCTTTTGTATTAAAAACTTAAAGAAACTGGTTTGCTTCTTTCTGTGGGTTGTATTTATATCCGACTCATTATTTATTGAATTTTTTTGTCATTTGGGTGCCTTCTTATTACATTCTCATTTGGTTTTGTTTATGAATAAAAGTGCCTAGAAAACAGTCAAGTCTGTCTCAGTGCACTAGAACAGTTAAAAGACTGATGACCACTCCCCCTCAAGAATTCAATGCAAGACACGAAGCGATACTTTATGTGGCTCAGGTTCTAGCTCGCGCTCTAGAAACTCCTTCTGAAAGCGAGGTGCGACTTAGCTCTTAGTGAGTGGGTCGCACACTATCCCGCACCTCACTACTTCCAGCCATAGATGCCTAGTGCTACCCATACGATAGTAGGGCTAGTCGCTGGTTAAGATTGTAAATATCTTGAATGAAATTTTCGCTCTGCAGCGGAGTGTGCGCTGACATGGAACTTCCCGGCAGATTAAAACTCTGTGCCGGAGCGAGACTCGAACTCGGGACCTTTGGCTTTCGCAGGCAAGTGCTCTGCCAACCGAGCTACCCAAGCACGAATCGTCCCCTCTACTTTTTTTATAAATATCTGGTTGATTCCTTCGATTCTTATTTCTTATAAAGACTGGTAACATCTCTCACTTTCCTGAGAAGTACCATTTGTAGGTCCGTTGGTGTTTTGCGTTTTTATTCCCTATTCAGCAGTGGAGATGCAGGAAGAGAATATTATATAACATCCCAGTTCTACAAGAGGCAGCGGACAACATCTCTTCGGGACAGGTAGAGCTCGGAGCTGGGGACTGGCAGTCTGCCTAGGAATGTTAATCCGAAATATTACTTATCAGGTTTGGAATCTGTAAGGTGGAAGCGCCACCTCCAAGCCTAACCTGCCCAGCGCTGATAGTGGCCATAGTATCTCATACGTAATAGCCATTACGTATCACAATACAGAGCCTCTGGTCACAAAAGATATGAAGACAAAATATTAACTGAAATGCTGGAAACTGAATCAGTGAATATCTTCGGAAGCTTCGATGGTATACCGAAATGAAAATAGTGATACATAGAATAAGTATGTTTGGAAATACATGTCAGCAAATAATGATTCAGGTTATTAAGATAAAAAACTTGCATAAGATAGAATATTAGATCGTATTTAGTGGACGACCTTTAGCTTTATGGCTGTTGACTAAATGTAAGAATATCCTAGTAACTGGTCTGCTTTTGTACGTTTGATATTGTCATTGTGTAATGTGCATATACACTCCTGGAAATTGAAATAAGAACACCGTGAATTCATTGTCCCAGGAAGGGGAAACTTTATTGACACATTCCTGGGGTCAGATACATCACATGATCACACTGACAGAACCACAGGCACATAGACAAAGGCACCAGAGCATGCACAATGTCGGCACTAGTACAGTGTATATCCACCTTTCGCAGCAATGCAGGCTGCTATTCTCCCATGGAGACGATCGTAGAGATGCTGGATGTAGTCCTGTGGAACGGCTTGCCATGCCATTTCCACCTGGCGCCTCAGTTGGACCAGCGTTCGTGCTGGACGTGCAGACCACGTGAGACGACGCTTCATCCAGTCCCAAACATGCTCAATGGGGGACAGATCCGGAGATCTTGCTGGCCAGGGTAGTTGACTTACACTTTCTAGAGCACGTTGGGTGGCACGGGATACATGCGGACGTGCATTTTCCTGTTGGAACAGCAAGTTCCCTTGCCGGTCTAGGAATGGTAGAACGATGGGTTCGATGACGGTTTGGATGTACCGTGCACTATTCAGTGTCCCCTCGACGATCACCAGTGGTGTACGGCCAGTGTAGGAGATCGCTCCCCACACCATGATGCCGGGTGTTGGCCCTGTGTGCTTCGGTCGTATGCAGTCCTGATTGAGGCACTCACCTGCACGGCGCCAAACACGCATACGACCATCATTGGCACCAAGGCAGAAGCGACTCTCATCGCTGAAGACGACACGTCTCCATTCGTCCCTCCATTCACGCCTGTCGCGACACCACTGGAGGCGGGCTGCACGATGTTGGGGCGTGAGCGGAAGACGGCCTAACGGTGTGCGGGACCGTAGCCCAGCTTCATGGAGACGGCTGCGAATGGTCCTCGCCGATACCCCAGGAGCAACAGTGTCCCTAATTTGCTGGGAAGTGGCGGTGCGGTCCCCTACGGCACTGCGTAGGATCCTACGGTCTTGGCGTGCATCCGTGCGTCGCTGCGGTCCGGTCCCAGGTCGACGGGCACGTGCACCTTCCGCCGACCACTGGCGACAACATCGATGTACTGTGGAGACCTCACGCCTCACGTGTTGAGCAATTCGGCGGTACGTCCACCCGGCCTCCCGCATGCCCACTATACGCCCTCGCTCAAAGTCCGTCAACTGCACATACGGTTCACGTCCACGCTGTCGCGGCATGCTACCAGTGTTAAAGACTGCGATGGAGCTCCGTATGCCACGGCAAACCGGCTGACACTGACGGCGGCGGTGCACAAATGCTGCGCAGCTAGCGCCATTCGACGGCCAACACCGCGGTTCCTGGTGTGTCCGCTGTGCCGTGCGTGTGATCATTGCTTGTACAGCCCACTCGCAGTGTCCGGAGCAAGTATGGTGGGTCTGACACACCGGTGTCAATGTGTTCTTTTTTCCATTTCCAGGAGTGTAATATTGCGCGAGATGCTGAACGTATATGAGTATCGGCAGAAGTAGACAAAATAGGGTTATAAGTTATTTTCAGATTTTCCATTAATTCTATATGAAGATCTACCTTTATGTACAATTGGGCTTGCTTTTATAGATAACGGTGATGGCAACAGGGCAGCGCATTACAGTGAAGACAAGAGGACAGCACATAACGCATAAATGAAATAGCACACAAAAATACCCCTGAGAATGGTGATAATGACGCGTACACATCGTGCAAAATAGAAATAATTTCGTGAGTGGTAGCAGAAAAAGTTGTTTTGTAAAATAAAAATCTCCGAATGTGAAACTGTTTTCTTGTGTATTGCCCAACATTCGTTGTTTTCTCTTTTACAAATTATCCGAGTTTTGTTAACATGTAGTCAGTCAGAAACACCTCTTAATCTCAGTGATGGAGCGCGATTTGTAGGGGAGAGACTTCCTTGAACTAAGCCTGCAAAGCTTGATACGAGAGCATTGCTCATCTTCCTTTTTACGCTTTTTTTTCTAAAAGTTTTTCGGAGCTGCTAAGTTATTTCAGCCGAAGCACGAGACGAAAACAGCGAATACTTCGACACTGATAATTAGTTTTACTTAAAACGTCGTGTTAGTTACAACTAAATAATTTCAATATCTATAATAACTGCGGTAATACTTCTGCCCGGATAAACTCCCATTACAGCCACGTAATCTTTAGATCACAGTAACATTCTATTCGATTTTTTGGATGTTTCAGCGATATTTGTTTTCCCATTTTTTATCCCTTTCGCACTCTTCCAAATCCGTTTGAATCAATACATTACAAAAACTATTTGCATGCGAACAGAACCTGCAGTGTAGATGTAGTGAACATGTAGTTTACACGCAGTGAATTATCTACACATTGGCCATCTGCATGGTATAAAACAACATGAAACTTAATTTGATTTTAAGACACGTCATAATTTTTAATCAGGACTTGTCTGACGCGATGGAAGTGAGAAGGGAGGCAATTGTGTGGTAAGTTTCGGAGAGTGTCGAGCTAATTAGGTCAACGATCCTGATTTTTCTATTTGATTCTACAATTCGCATTTGTTCGCACCCGTGAATACACCAGGTGCTAGAAGTCTTTGTTTTTAAATTGAACCATAATAAGCAAACATAACTCGAAGTTTTTTTGATATTTATAAAGCCAAGATCACCTCAGTATTATAATACACTCATGCTCATAGGTTAAGGATAATACTGATACACGGTGAAACAACGCTCTGGTGGGCGGTTTGTGGGTGTAAATCACCTCGGGGTATGACCATGCGGTGCATTTGACCTGCGGTCGTCGCACGGTGGAACTGACAGCAGTGCACATACGCAAAGGTGTGTTGGTGCATGTCAGAGTACGGTGCAGCAAGTAAATGTGCAGACTTTTTCAGACGTGCTAATGATGACTGTGTGTTGAAAATGGCTCAAAGAACACATAATAATGACTTTATGAGTGGTAGAATACTAGGGCGACTGGAGGCTGGTGAAACACAGCAGGTCGTAGCACGGGCCCTCTGGGTGCCACATGCCACAAAGTGTGATCTCAAGATTATGGCAACGATTCCAGCACACAGGAAACGTGTCCAGGCGCTACAGTACGGGACGTCCACAGTGTACAACACCACAAGAAGACCGATATCTCACCATCAGTGCCCGCATACGTCCACGGAGTACTGCAGGTAGCCTTGATCAGGACCTTAACGCAGCCACTGGAACTGTTGTCGCCAGACACACAGTCTACAGACGACTGAACAGACACGGTTTATTTGCCTGGAGACCTGCAAGGTGCATTCCACTGACCCCTGGTCACAGCAGAGCCCGTAAAGCCTGATGTCAAGAACACAGTACATGGTCATTGGAACAGTGGTCCCAGGTTATGTTCACGGGCGAGTAAAGGTATAGTCTGAACAATGATTCTCGCTGGGTTTTCATCTGGCGTGAACCAGGAACCATATACCAACCCCTTAATTTCCTTGAAAGGGACCTGTATTGAGGTCGTGGTCTGATGGTGTGGGGTGGGATTATGATTCCTGCACGTACACCTCGCATGTCTTTCACAGAGGAACTGGAACAGGTCAGGTGTATCGGGACATTATTTTGCAGCAGTACGTTCGCTTTTTCAGGGGTGTAGTGGATCCCACCTTCCTTCTGATGGATGATGACGCACGGCCCCACCGACCTGCCTTCGTGGAGAAGTACCTTGAAACAGAAGATATCAGGCGAATGGAGTGGCCTGCCTGTTCTACAGATCTAAACCCCATCGAGCACGTCTGGCATGCTCTCGCTCGACGAATTGCTGCACGTCTTCAAACCCCTACGACACTTCAGGAGCTCCGACAGGCACTGGTGCAAGAATGGGCCGCTCTACCCCAGCAGCTTCTCGACCACCTATCCAGAGTATGCTAACCCATTGTGCAGCCTGTGTACGTGTGCATGGTGATCATATCCCATATTGATGTCGGGGTTCATGCGCAGGAAACAGTGGCGTTTTGTAGCACATGGTTTTCGGCACGGTTTTCTCAACTTATGGCCAATACCGTGGACTTACAGATCTGTGTCGTGTGTGTTCCCTATGTCCCTATGCTATTAGCCTCAGTTTTGTGTAGTGCCACGTTGTGTAGCACCACATTCTACAATTATTCTTAATTTATGAGTATGAGTGTAGTTCCGTCAACCCGCTACCCTGGACAGACACCGACCACAAGATAAGTACACTATCTGATCCAAAATATCTGGATACCCCTATGTAATGCGTCCACTGTGAGTCCCCAGAAGCGGATTCGCGAACATAACAGGAAGCGGTGAGTGTTGTGTTGTCAGTAAAGAAGCAGGAACACTAGAATGGTCAGGAGTGTTTAGTGTCAGCTGATGAGAATTCTTCCGGGTTGTATGGCCGTGGTCCAGGGACCAAGGATATACAACCCGGAAGAATTCTCATCAGCTGAAACATGCGGTCGTGAAAGCCTTCATTGTATGAGTGCTTAGTGTGTTCGAACGTGACTAGTCTTTGGATGTCAGCTGTGCAACTAATCTATTAGGGTCATTTCAACCCTTCTGATGTCGCCCGACTGTGTATGATGTGATCTGTAGTGGGAACGAGAAGGATCAACTAATGCTATACCAAAAACAGACAGATCTCATATACAAACGCCAGGGGACCGTCGAGCACTGTAGTGAGTGGCTGTAAAAAACCGCGTGAAATAAGTCGAGTTTCAAAGTGATGCCAAGCGTACAGCTAGCACAATGACCGTGCGCTAGGAGTTAAAAAGAAGGGGTAAAATGGTCGAACAGCTACTCACAAGCTACACATTTTATTGGTCGATGTTAAGCAACGCTTGAGGTGGTATAAAGAACGACACTAGGGGTGGAGAGTGGCTGACTGGAAACGAGTGAGCCCGAGTGAAGAATCGCGCTGTATCCTGTGACAAACCGATGGAAGCGTTTGGATTTGGCGAATGGCTGGTGAACTTGACATGCTGTCATGTGTAATGCTAACAGGAGGACGTAGTGTTTGCGGTATGTCGGAATTTTTCGTGGTTAGCGTGTGATCGACTTACTGCACTTAAGAAAACACTAAATGCGGAGCCGGCCGCTGTGACCGAGCGGTTCTAGGCGCTTCAGTCCGGAACCGCGCTGCTGCTATAGTCGCAGGTTCGAATTCTGCCTCTGCCATGGGTGTGTGATGTCCTTAGGTTAGTTAGGTTTAAGTAGTTGTAGGTCTAGGAGACTGATGAGCTCAGATGTTAAGTCCCATAGTGCTCAGAGCCATTTGAACCATTTTTTTTTTGAATGCGGAAGGACATGGATACATGTTACAGCGTTGTGTACTGCCTGCAAGAGAGGAACAATTACGATTGTATCAGCCCGGCACTTCATCCTGACACAATGAAGTATCTGTGAGGCAATGGTTTATGGACAATAGCATTCCTACAACGGACTGGCCGGCACGGAGTCCCGGTCTGAACCTAATGGAACACCTTTGGCACGAGTTAGAACGTCGATTTCCCTCCAGATCCCAGCGTCCAACATCACTACCTCCTCTGATTAAGACTCTTGAGGAAGAATGGGCTGCCATTCTTCGACAAGATAGTCAGACAATTTATTGAAAGTGTGCGCAGTAGAAGTCAAGACAACATGTAGGCGAAGGGTGGACATACCCAAATTGATCTCCTCTAATAGGCGTTCGGGTGCTTTTGATCAGATAGTGTATATCTGGGGGGTTTTGGATTTGAGAATCTGTTATTGGGGCCTCGCTTTTTGTAAACGAATCTAAGATAGATCTTAACATGTCTGACCAGTGTAGGATTTCCTACAATGACAAGTAGTTTAGTTTCGTACTATTTCGCTATCCCCCTTTTTATCTTTCTGATCTGACGAGTTTCTAAGAACTGCTACGGATGATGATACCGCTTGTCTGACCTGGAGCTGTAATAATTAATAAAAAAATATTGCTTACAATACGATCAGTGTATTCCTCTTTGGTAGAATGTCTTATTTGTGTATGATATTTAGAACTAAAGGTTTGTTTTGAAAATCAAAGATAGTTGTCTCATGTGGAAGTTACGAAACTCTCAGTAGAACTATAGTATAAGTTACATAATATTGTATTACTGTGTACGTCTGTAGAAAGAGGACTAATTACTATTTATAACAAAACTTTGGTTTAACTCTCTGCTGCGTGCTGGCCTACTCTCGTGATTGTTGGATGGTTCGCATTAGTTGTTTCTTGTGACACACATTCATCCTGAAGTGCTTGTGAGGCGCAGAGAACCACCACATCTGCGCACTTAAGAACTACTTTTCTTGACTTCTAAGCCTTACCAGCTAAAAATAGTTGTGTATACGCCGGCAGTGCTCCCATTGAAGTTTCAAGTAATCGTGCACTAGGCATCTCCTGTATTTTTGGCCGCCTCTTCTTGCCTTTGTCTAAAAGTAGCGGCCCTTCAGCAGCGGATTGTCTACAGACCTGGCGTATGTCACGTGGGATCACGCCTCGAAAACAGAGGCAGTTACTTTCGTTGCACGTGTAGCTGCTTATTTGTCATTGAACTTCTAAGCTTTCGTAGGGATTGGTTTGAACACAACTCGAACATGAAAAGTTCGAGTCTATTGAAGGAAACATGTCCTTGTTATCTTAAATTTCAGAACCGCTACATACATGCAGTTTTAATGGAAATTAGAACTCTTTCACGCGGACTTGACGGTACAAACATCCAGGAAATGACGAAATACCAGTGGTATATTTAAAGAACAACAGACTAAATGTGGGACAGCAGTAATAAGCTCTTGAATAACATTTATAAAAACAGGTAAATTTCACCTAATTTAGAAAGGAATTACATTGTTACGCTTCCGAGGAAGGCGAGTGTGGCTGTACGCCAAAGATTTTGCACAATCAGTCTGGTATCACATACATATTTTAGCGAAGAGTGGAAGGCAAAATCGGAAGTGTATTCAGAATGAACCAGTTGGGTTTATGTGAAAAAGGGGCACACGAGAAGATATTTTAGTGCAGAGACTAATGATATCGGACAGATTTAGAAAACAATGTGAGATACACTGCATTGGAGGATTTGGAAAAAGGCTTTTGATTATGTGGAGCAGAATGAAATGAAGGATGGATTTTGCTGCCTCGGAAGGAGAATATATAAAGAGAGAAGATGCAAGAAAGCTACAGTGACAAGGATTACACGAGGTGAATGGGCTTTCTAAAGAACGAAATAGCTGCTAACGTACAATAATATAAAATTTGAGAGCAGAGAAAGGTTCATGAAAATCTATTTTTAGAGCACCGCTCGGTTTGAATGTGAACACGGACAACGTGTAAGACAAGAATTAAATGATTAAAAAAGTTGAAATATGGCATTATAGAGTACTGTTGAAGGTCAGGCGGATAGAAATGAATAACGGAAAGGGGTGCACTGCAACGATTCAACGAAAAATCGAAGAAACAGATGATGAAATGCATAAAATCCGCATTTCAGAGTGTGACCGGAAGTTTCAACGATGTGAGCGTTCGTCACTGGTACTAACGACTAATGAGCAATGGAAAACGTCAAATGGTTACAAATCATTCGGCGGTTTCAGAAGACGATAAGATTCAACGACAGTACACTGACGTCACAGTTCTCCCTGCTAGCGTTGCCTTAGTTCGAACAACAACACTAACATTCATAAAAAAAAGGAGTAAGATATTGAAAAACGATAAGAAAGGAACCCCTCCTACGTACTAATGATATACACTGATGAACCAAAACATTATGACCACATGCTTAACGTCTTGTTTGTCCGTCTTTGGAATGAAATACATCACTGATTCTGCGTATCAGGTTCAAAATGGTTCAAGTGGCTCTGAGCACAATGGGACTTAATTTCTGAGGTCATCAGTCCCCTAGAACTTAGAACTACTTAAACATAACTAACCTAAGGACATCACACACATCCATGCCCGAGGCAGGATTCGAACCTGCGACCGCAGCGGTCGCGCGGTTCCAGACTGTAGCGCCTAGAACCGCTCGGCCGCCCAGGCCGGCTGCTTATCAGGGATCCGACAGTTTGTTGTTTGGTTTGTGGAAGTATGTGGCATTAGATGTCTACGCGCAGGTCACCTAATTCGCGTAAATTACAGGCCACTGATTTGCGTATGCTGTGAAGACGCCCCATAGCGACCCAGGTGGGTTCCACAGTGTTGTGGCTCTGCACTCTTGCAATGTTTTGAGGTTCCTGGCTGGATGAGGAGAGGGTGGTTTGGGTGGGTGGCCGATTTCCTCTCACTACAACATAAAATGCTCGTGTGGTTAAAATATATTAGTGGAACCAATTGAGTACTTCAACTAAGTCCAATCTGAAGTTCTGTGGTTAACAGCAATCAAATAACGTAATAATTCTTGAATCTTGTCTGTGTCCATATCACAACTACATACAATGATCAACGATATCTCAGAACTAGATAAGGAGCGAGGCGACGACTATCACTGTGCAAGACTAGAGCACAGTGTGACGTATTGAGGTGTAGTGTGAACTGAGTCCCAATGCGACGTACTGAGGTACTGAGACTGAGACGTCCCGGTCGGCGGGGGCGGCCTACATGCTCGCTGCCCAGGGGGCGTTATCGGCGCGAAGCCTGGGGGCGAGTGTTGGCCTTCTCTTGTCATAGGCGCGCCCAGTTCAGCGTCTGCTATACAGTGTTTGTAGTGCCCACCGGTGTGCTGGCTAAGGCGTACGCCAGCACACATAGTATTGACATCACGGGAATTTGATCGCCGGGACATGAACCTGAGTTCGCTGTAATGCTTCTCAAACCAGTGTAGCACGGTTCTGGCAGAGACACGGAGAATTATGAAAGAGGACATCTCCGTCGGGGAAGACATCAAGCATGAAGGGATGCAGTTGGTTCACAGCTGTCAGCGTATCTTCAATTACTACTACAGGTCCCACGCAAAGCGCAGGAGAATGTCTCCCATCAATCTCCGTCCCTGGCGCGCTACACGTTTCGAGCTGCCGTTCACCTCGATGACGGCATTTGTGGAGACGACCATCGATACAGCGCAGCAAAAATGTTGTTCACTCGAAGACCCGACACATTTACATTGATCGATGGTCGATTCCCGATGGTCCCGTGCGCACTGCAGTTGTAATTGGCAATGTCTTTGGGTCAACATGTGAACACGTATAGGTGGTCAGCTGCGGAGTTCCATGATCAGCAATGTACCTGTACAATGAACGGTGCACTCCGAAATGGTTCAAATGGCTCTGAGCACTATGGGTCTTAACATTTGAGGTCATCAGTCCCCTACAACTTAGAACTACTTAAACTTAACCATCCTAAGGACATCACACACATCCATGCCTGAAGCAGGATTCGAACCTGCGACCATAGCAGTCACGCAGTTCCGGATTGAAGCGGCTAGAACCGCTCGGCCACCGCGGCCGGCAGTGTGCTCCGAAACGCTTTTGCGTGCACCAGCATTGCGTACCTTCGACAGAGATGCCACAAATCACCATCTGCTAGGTGCGACAATAAAGTAATGAGACGGATTTTCTTTGCAAGATGTGGCAACCCTGCAGGCTTTTGTAGACACAACATCTTTGACCTTGGTCTATAAGCTGCTTCTAGTCCAATCGGCACATCGAAGCAACTTCTCAGTCGTGAGTTGTCCTGTAATAAGTTAACTCTCGTAGTGGAAATGGAACCTCATAATATTGCGCAACAGTATGCCATTTCTTTTTGCGTTAAATTGGGTGAAAACACGACGACAACCTATGGTAAGCTTCAGAAGGCTTTTGGAGAGGAGGTTATGTCAAGAGCTCAAGTTTTTCGTTGTCATAAAAAGTTTAGTGAAGGCAGAACGAATGTTGAAGATGAAGACCGCAGTGGAAGACCATCAACCTCACGGACGGATGTCAATTTGGCCAGGATGCGTGAACTCGTACGATCTGATCGAAGATTATCCATGAAAATGACTGCAGGAGAACCGAACATCAATCGGCAAACGGTTCGTCTAATAATAACTGAAGATCTGCATCACGATAATGGGCCATTCCATACTGCTCTGTCAGGACAGCAATTTTTAACCTCAAAACAAATTTCAGTACTACCACAGCCACCTTATTCACCAGATATCGCTCCGTGTGACTTTTTTGTATTTCCAAGAGTCAAAACGGCGGTCAAGGGACACCATTTTCAAACAACACAAGATTTCCAAAAAGCTGTGACGACGGTCTTGGAGGATGTTACAGAAGATGAGTTCCAGAAATGTTATCATCAATGGCTGAAGCGTTGGAAAAAGTGTGTGCAATCAGAAGGGAACTACTTAGAAGGAGACAATACTAAACTTGACTAGAACGGTAAGCAACATTTTTTTCACATGTCTCATTACTTTACTGTCGCACCTCGTATAATACTTTACAGAGCAGACAAGCCTCTGAACCCCACGTTCTGTAATGAGCCGTGGACGTTAAACCATTTAGCGCCTAGTGGTATTTTCACCTAGTTGTAGTTTCACTGTGCTTCTACCGATTTCCGTAGACGCTCACGACAGTAGCACGTGAACATTCGGTGAACTTCGCCGTTTTCGAGATACTAGTTCCCAGGCTCTCCGTAATAATAATCTGTCCTTTGTCAAAGTCGCCTATCTCATTGGATTTTCCCATTTGCAGCCCATACTTCGCTAGGGTAATCCCATGTCCGTGTCTGCTCCACTTCATACTTCTGCTACCGCGTAATGTGCCACCAGGTGGCATCCAGCGTTGCGGTGGGCAGTGGTCATAATGTTTTGGCTTATCAGTACATATGGTGTATCCCTACCGTGTAGATGACTGCGAGGAGTGGTTATGAAACGTGTCGTGTAGTGTCTGTATTCGTGTTGTTTGATGATGATAATTAGAAGAAAGGAGAGCGTGTGCAATCACCAAGGCTGGCCATCTTAAGACGTAGAGCCGTTTCTTACTGTACACTTGCCGTCGTTTTTCTTCTCTTTGTTCTTTTAACGATGGGGCAGAGACATTATTTTATTGTACTGTGACATAAATTTCAGTATTTCGGTTCAAAGTAGCTTTCTGCTACAGGTATTAGCTGTTTACTCATTGTAAGGGGATATCTGCAGTGGTTGGAATGCGAAGCTCGTTTTATCATGTGGGGGAAGTTAATAACGGTAGAAGCAACTAAACTGAAAGTCATTTTCTTTCATTGTATTTCAAATGAGAGCGATTAGTTCAAAACTGTGTGCCGGACCAGAGAATCTAACAGAGGGTGTCTATAGCTGGTAATGAATGCTCTCACCGACTCAGCTAGCCAGGCACGACTTACGATTAGTCCTCACAGCCATACTTTTTAAATTCCTCCCTCCTGCTTCCCAGTATAATGGGATCGGGATTCCGGATACCATTAGTGCCAGGATGGTTGTGTCAGGATGGCGTATGCAGGTTGTTGAATCAGAAGAGCTTAATTAGCAATAACATTCTTTATTCTGTAAGACAGTTGATATGCCCGCTAAACCCGCTGGGCAGAACAGGTAATAGAATTGTGCAAAGGGCCAAGGGTTGAGGTCAGTTTACGCTTATAATTGTCATTTATTGTAATTTAATAACCTTTACAAGCAAAGCAGCACATAGCCGAATATTTACCAAATGCAACTCTTTCACGGCTGAAGGCCTCCAACAAGAAATCTTAACAAGATAAAAATCCAAATAAGATAGCAATAAAATAATTCAAAAAACAACATACACAAGGTGCAATAAAAATGGCTGACGGCCACAATGAAATTCTATAATTTTAGAATATATTACCATAGACTCTTAAAGGCAAAAGGCCAGCATGTTTAACAACATCCAATTAAGACAGCAATAAAATAATTTAAAGAAGCAACATATGCAAGGTGCAATGCCAATGGCTGAGGGCCACAATTAATCTTCAAAATTTTAAAAATATATTACCATAACCTTTATGGGCAGAAGCTCCCAGTGTTAAAGCTTGGAAGATAAATTTAAAAATTAATTTTGCAAAGTTTTAAGAAAAAAAAACAAATAACCATAAGCCTAAAATTTAAAATAGCTGGCAACCGATAATTAAACACCTGTGGCACTCAGAAAGCCTCCAGGGAGGTCGGTCTGCCCTCGTTCACTTAGGTGAGACAGGTGGTGAGCCCAACTATAATTCATCCATCGGAACCCCATCAGTGGACAGCCACGGACCGAGCAACACGACGACTTGCTTCCCGTCAATCAGTACATGAGAACTTAAAACGGCAATCTTACAAACGTAATAATCCACAATGGAGTATGTATTAGCTGTCAAAATTACACACCATGTTGGACAGCGACAACAGGTGAGGAAAGAACGCTGCCTGAAATTAAGTTAGTGACCACGGCAGGTAACCGGAACACTAATGGCCACTAGGCAGAAAATTCCGCTGGCACTCTTGAATTTGAAACACGGTAAAAGTTAACTTCGCTCAAAAAACACTGCCTGAATTTACGTCAGTGCCCAGGGCAAGTAACCAGAACACTAACGGCCACAAGACGGAAAATTCCACTGGTGCACTCAAATCGTAGTCGACCAAAACGTTAATTGCAACGCATGGCGGCTAAATCTCAGCAGTAAAACCACTCGGAGCTGTTCACCGGAAAAACCTCCCCAACAACAAACCAGACGTGGCTTGGGAAATTAAAACCACTACTCAACTTTGACGTCGGCGAACCACGAAGCTCGTAGCGATCTGACAGCTCCACACACGCTGCGACACTGCGCAGGGGCTGCCAGCGGCACCAGCCGACTGCACCGCGTGGAGATAACTTCCCTCGTCCGTAACAACCGACCGACTAACTCCAGGCCCCCTTGCCGGAAACTATATGCACCAAACCAAAGATGGTACACGCGCAAATATCGATACTGCTGCCACACGTAGAAGGAAGAAGAACCACGACGTAACCGCGACAAGGGCAGGAAACCAAACATAGATAGACAGCAAAGTTCACGAAAACGCATAGTTGGGAGAGAGCACGCTCCAACAGTGTTGCAGAGGTTGATGGTGGCGACTTGGTGTCGTGCGGAAGACCCCCAGTCAGTAGCTGCTAGCTCATCGTAGAATACGGCGGTGTGTTTAGCCATGGCGCTTGGAAGGAGCGTTACCTCAGTGAAGTGGCAGCGGCCGGTGGCTTTGCAGACGTCCGACTACCGTGAGGCGTTCGGCGGGCAGCGTGCACGTGCCTTGGATAGCCGGTAACTCCGGCAGTTGCTCAGCCACGTGGCACACTCCTGTGCGGGTGTCTAAGCTAAAACTCCTTGGAGAGGGCCTCAAACTGAAAGAAATTATCCTGGGGGTGGATCCCCGTTGGTGGCGCTATCGTGAATTCTGGGATCGTTAGCTCTAGTAGCTGATTCTGGTCCGTACGGAACTTACGGCTGTCGGCAGTAGTCGTAGACAAGGCACTACTACGGTCTGAGAGGCGAGTATTTACAGTGGCTCTGCCCAAATTTGTTGAAGCAGGTCCCAACGTCGCTCATAAGTGACGAAGGCAGTGCGGGTTGGGGCCAAAGCATTAGGAAATTTAGCTCGTTAGTGCAGCGGACGGCTCACTACGGTCTCACATCAAGCTCACATAACATTAAGCATACTGCTTCAGTAACGTTACAGAACCAGCAGCCATGGCTTGTGAAGTCTAGATGGAGGACAGTTGCCGCAGTACTTCCCCCCCCCCCCCTCCCTCCCCTTAGGAAGATTAGATGTATCGAATGCCAAGTTGCTATACCTGTGCATTACTTAAAGTAGTACTATTTACTTCTTGTTACAGTCTTATTTACGGTTTCCATACTCTCTCTGCTTCATATGGTTTACGGTGTCTCAGTTTTGTCACGTCATACCTTTGTAGATCATAACGCCACAAGTAACTAACGTGATCTCCGCTTATTTGTTTTAGCCTCATCTCCTTTTTTTTATTGTGGATTTTCGACACTTTCTTTCCTCTATACACATTCGCCAAGGCACTTCCCGTTACATGTTCAGCTCTCTTTCAACTTCATGACGGCGGAGAGGCAATCTTAACAACCATTACACCCACCTCTATCGTCGAGGGTGGCACAAGCATTGAGTGATAACGACACTCGCATTTGTAGGTTTCCTAAACATTCTAATTTCATGCCGGCCGGAGTGGCCGTGCGGTTCTATGGCGCTGCAGTCTGGAACCGAGCGACCGCTACGGTCGCAGGTTCGAATCCTGCCTCGGGCATGGATGTGTGTGATGTCCTCAGGTTAGTTAGGTTTAATGATGACATCAGAAGTTAAGTCGCATAGTGCTCAGAGCCATTTGAACCATCTAATATCATGTTTTCCACGTTTCTTTATTAGTTTCAAATCTGAGAAGCGTATAGCCGGCCGAAGTGGCCGTGCGGTTAAAGGCGCTGCAGTCTGGAACCGCAAGACCGCTACGGTCGCAGGTTCGAATCCTGCGTCGGGCATGGATGTTTGTGAAGTCCTTAGGTTAGTTAGGTTTAACTAGTTCTAAGTTCTAGGGGACTAATGACCTCAGCAGTTGAGTCCCATAGTGCTCAGAGCCATTTGAACCATTTTGAGAAGCGTATACAGCCGTCTTCCTCAAATCCCACTGTGAATTTAATCCTCGACTGCTGAGAACTCGCTTTTTGTGCTAAGTTTTCAATGCGTTTTCCAATCATCTACACATCTCGTGTAATACGTGGTTTCCTTCCTGACGTCGGTTTTTTCATCAAAGAATTTATTCTCAAGGTTATTTATAGCAATCAAGGTCCTATTCACAGTGTCGACCATTTTCAGTCCACCTTCCTGTTGATAAATTTTTCCATTAAATGCGAAGTAATTGAAAGACGGTATTAGTTCCATCATTTTCACTAGTTCAGTCCCTTCTCCTAATGCTACTTTTTTTATCTCCTTCACGGGGATAGTTGTACGTAAATTGTTAATATGCACTGACGATCGAGACATAACTTTAGTTATTACTATATCTTTGATTTCGTCAGGTAATTCGTAACTGTACTTTATACTGAATGATCGACGATATTTATACGCTCTCTTAGTTTACTTTATAATTTAGGTAATAGGTATTACTCACAACTGGACATATATGTTTTTCATCTCTGTGCAGTTTTATTTGCGAGCGTAATTCAGGGATTAACGGGTTCGTGACATATTAAAACATTTTCTTCACGTGTATTGAGAAAGAGGCTACCATCTATTTCCAAACGTAATTCCTGTTACGTATTACGACCACTGTAGCGCCCTTATCTCCCTTAGTTATGACAGCCTTCTGTAACTATAGATTCTGATTTGGAGAGATGAGTAACTTCGATTTCTTCGCGAGCTGAGTTCAGTTCACTTCCTTATTTTAACTTCTATGTTGGTTTGTTCGTATTCACACATTTTCGCGATATCATACGCTGCTTTTACTTTCGTAAAATGCTATTTTCTAGTATTGGAGTGAACTGGTACACTTATAACTGCTCAAATGCTAGGCGCGATCCCAGTTGGTCAGGATGTGATGGACTGAAAATTCTGGAGGGCAGATGGTTTTTCGCCGTACATAGACAAGAGAGGACTAAGATTAAGATGTTCCCTGGTCGACCACATCGGTAACGACGTCAACGGAAAGACACCCATCTTACCGCAGACTTGGATCACTCCGTCTGCCTATTCCAGTGGTTGCATTCCAATGGCTCCAGATAAGTCGGTAGGAAATTCTGCCCGTACTTTTCCAGATATATTGGGTGACAACTCCCGTAACAATGCTGCTAACACTCTTCTGCTTCTTGCAGAAGAACCTTACTAGTAACATTACTTTCCATAGCTCATATGCACTGACTTCTAGCTTCATTAGCCTGTCCTTGAAACTCTTGATGGGCGTACCCCGCTTCTGGGATACAGTATTTCAATTCTCCAAGTGATATCACAGCAACCTTAACTTGGCCGCTGACCTTCCTTTACCTGAAAAACAACAAACTAGGATGTCGGTAGTGGTATCGAGGATGGGCGTTGACAAACAGGATGGGTATCTACCCTCCATTCATGCATCTACATGTTTCTGTATGTCTGTGTTATCTGCCCACATTTGTTCTAGCGAAGCCTTAACTGCCTCCAGAGTTCTATCCCCATTTTACCACGGCTTGCTCACTGTAAAGCCTGTGTCTACAAGAACAGGAAAAATACACTCTCTGGCCCTTCTACTTTTAAAACATATCCCTTCTGTACACTGGGCTCATGGGGCACACTGCCTCAGCAGTTAACACTGCCGACAATTTAACAGGCACGGCCCTCATCAATTACTTTAGCTTTCCTCCTGAAGTCACTCAAATCACTGATTGAGTTTATTTTCACCACTCGCACCCTCCAGCCAATCCTCCAATCGAATCGACTGGATATTGTCAACAAAATCGGATGCTGCCCTATGATGTTGCTGTCACGTTCTTCTGACACCAAGTATAACTGGGTCGAGGGCTGCGGATGCTATTAATGCCAGGATGGTTGTCTCAGGACGACATGTTCAGCTCGATGGGTTGCGTATTACCACCTTCCCGGCGGTCGTGGTCTCAGAAGAGCTCAATAAGCAGTAACATTCAGTTCAGTAAGGCACTCGTACATAGGTTGATGGTGGCGACCCAGAGGCGCAGAAAGGCAGCAGTTGATAGCCCAGCGGCGTTAACATCGGGCAGGAGCTCTGCCTCAGTGAAGTGGAAGAGGCCGGTGGCCTTGCAGAAGTGAGTTGTTCTGCAGGCGCGTGAGCTGGACCGTCGGCCGCTTCAGCTGTAGGCGA
Source organism: Schistocerca serialis cubense (assembly GCF_023864345.2). Lineage (NCBI taxonomy): Eukaryota > Metazoa > Arthropoda > Insecta > Orthoptera > Acrididae > Schistocerca > Schistocerca serialis. Next base: position 169,328,997 of record NC_064645.1, on the reverse strand, counting down.
AGTGCGTGGCGGGCTGGTGAGCAGGCGCTGAACCCACGACGGACTGGAGACGCTCAGAGACCAGACAAGGTCACTCCTGGAGGTGGTCTCCCTCTGGCGCCATTGCCTTGAGCCTGTGGTGATCAGGTTTAGCAGCGGTTCGTAGACCACCACCTAGCGGATTTTGTAGCCAGATGTGGACGAAGCTCATTGAACCACATGGGACCAAATGTTGACGTGATGTCTCGGCGTCGGCAATAGTCGAAGACAAGGCCATGCTAGGCTCTGAGCAGCTGGTACGAGGCTCACTCCAAAAGAAATGCACACTATATTTCTTTAAATCCATTTTTTATTCTACATGTTTGAAAGTTTTACAATGTGTAGAAACATCCTGTAGGAACAATATTTTCATTTCTCCACATAATTTCCATCCTTCTCAACTGCCTTACGATATCTTGGAACCATCGCCTGTATACCCGCACGGTAAAATTCTGGACCAACGTGTTGGAGCCACTGTTTGGCAGCGTGCACAACGAAGTCATCATCTTCAAACCTTGTTCCACTAAGAGAGTCTTTCAGTTTCCCGAAGAGATGACTGTCACATGGAGCCTGGTCAGGGCTGTAAGACGGGTGTTTCAGTGTTGGCCATCCGAGTTTTGTGATCGCTTCCATGGTTTTTTCACTGACGTGTGGCCGTGCACTGTCGTGAAATCGCGAAACATCCTGCTTTTGCCGATGTGGTCGAACACGACTCAGTCGAGCTTAAAGTCTCTTCAGTGTCGTCACATATGTATCAGAATTTATGGTGGTTCCACTTGTCATGATGTCCACAAGCAAGAGTCCTTCGGAATCGAAAAACACCGTAGCCATAACTTTTCCAGCAGAAGGTGTGGTTTCGAATTTTTTTTCTTGGGCGAATTTGCATGATGCCACTCCATTGATTGCCTCTTCGTCTCTGGTGAAGAACGATGGAGCCATGTTTCATCACCTGTTACAATTCTTCTAAGAAATTCCTCTCCATCATTCTCCTGCTGTTGCAAAAGTTCGCTGCATGCCGTTTTCCTTGTTTTTTTGTGAGCCACTGTCAACATCCTGGGAACCCACCTGGCACAAACCTTTTTTAACTCCAACAATTTCAGTATTCTGCAAACACTTCCTTCCCCTATCCCAACGTAGCATGACAATTCGTTCACTGTGATGCGTCTGTCAGCAGTCACCAATTCGTTATCTCTCTGCACTTTGTCTGGAGTGTGTGCAGTACGAGGCCTGCCGCTGCGAGGACAGTCCTCAATATTGCAGTGCCCGCTTTCATCACCTGACCTGCTTGCCCACCGACTAACTGTACCACGATCGACAGCAGCATCTCCATACACCTTTTTCAACCTCTTGTGTATGTTTCCCACTGTCTCGTTTTCACAGCACAGTAATTCTATGACAGCACGTTGCTTCTGATGAATGTCAAGTGTAGCAGGCATTTTGAAGACATACTGTGACGGCGCCACTCACGGGAACAGTTGGAAAACAAGCAAAAAGGATGTATCTACACACTGTAGAACTTTCACACATGCAGAATGAAAACTGTATTTTTACAAAAATAGTGTGCATTTCTTTTGGAGTGACCTTGGTATCTGTAGCGGCTGTGACCAGTTTTGTTGCATCTGGGTCCACCGCTTCAGTCATGGGAATGCCAAAGTCAGTGCAGGGTTGGGCCACAATATGAGGAAATTTAGCTGACTACAGTGGAAAAGTGACTCACATTACACCGCTTTGGCAAAATTCCAGTCCCAGCAGCAGGATTTCATGGGCAACCACCTCGCTCACCTCGCTACAGTTTGTGAAGTCTAGATGGAGGAGTGTTGCCTCAACACCAAACTTGACAGAGGTTCTCTTAACAGACCTCCGGGAACTAGCACCCCTGGAAGAAACTTGATTCTGCTTTATATTCGTCGCCTGGTGCCCAACTCATTTGATCGAAGATCCAGAGCACGAAAGTAAACCTTTGTCATGGTTATAGGGAGGTGTTAAACGTGCAGTATACTACATAGTACAAGCTCGGCCTGGACAAAGACGGAGACTGGGTTGAGTAGGGCCTTGTGGAGTTTTTATGGCTTTTTAAATAACAGTACCGTCAATAACTACAGATATTCAAGGAAACCATGGAACAGCGATATCTGGATGAACCCCACTACTCCAGATACGGGTTGGGTCTCTTTAACTAGTATGCAATTTATAACCGACACAGATATCGTCGTGATAGGACCGAGGAACGGACAATGGCATAGTTTCAGTAAATGGCGAGACGGGGAACTTAAGTCGGTATAAGAGCACAATCAGCTACTAGTCGTTCATCATTGAGTTGTGACTCGCAAAAGCGACGATCGTCGTTAGTAACACGAGTCTGTTTGATATCGTTACCTACCTGCTTTACGCTACTTTGAACCGGAAGATTAATGATTCGTAGCGTTCCTGATGCAAAAACTCCTTCTCCTCCGATACGCTCGGAGATGAAGGTTAACGCAATATCGATTCCCGGGTGTCTAGAATACGAATTTAAAACGTATATCCCCTTTAATATTCTGTCCTTTGCCACGTAAAGTGGTAAATTACCAACAGAGAAACAAATTAAAACTATCAAATACAAATGTGATGACCGTTAGTCAGGATAAATATTGATGAGAAACTCTTGTATGTAACCACAGGACCATTGCAAATTTACTACCCTTCTCAGTACAAAATTTTACATAGCAACGTTTTTCTTCGAGAAACAAATTGTTCCTCTGTAAGGAAAATAAATATATCTTTCGAGCACTATTCACCTTCTTTTATAACAATACTAGTGTAGACTAGTTGCTATGTTCATTCGGGTTGTACCTGATTCTCATAAACGGATCGCAGCAAATCAAAAGCAAATCGGATCCACTAAGATTTTTCAATGCGCTGATTGACTCTATTTGGGTAACGCATAATAATCTATGCCAGTTATGTTTCTACTCATTTGGTATTCTTTTCTGCCGCCTGTAGTAAGATGCGTTGTCGAATCATCTGAAGCAGTTGAGGTGTCACTTGTGAGATAATGAACGAAGTGTTACACCTTTCTGCTCCTTGCTGTTCCTTTACTGCATCCGCATATCACAGGAAACTCTCTGTAGTTTTCGCAATACCCTCGTTTCTGCACAAGAGTATTGTGCTTCGAAAGCAGTAGGCATCACAAACTAGATAATTGAAACGTTCTTGGAATGCCTAGCACGGATCTGAGTGATATCTATTGCAAACGTTTTGAGTGTCGTAATCGCTGCGACCTTTCACTTGTTCATGTAGTGAATATTCACCACACATAGTAGAAGTTATTAGTTAGGTAGTTAGTTAGTTTTATGCTCCACAGACCATTTGCACCATTAATCGTAATAACGTGGGAAGAGCTATTTTTCATCCATGTGCAAATATGGCTACATTATGGCCATTTGCTATCTTTTTTAATATAGATGTAACTTAGCAATTCCTGTCCACCACTTCTTACACAAATTATACAGAGATTATTCTGCGGAATAGAAGCAGTTTCAAAAGAAAGATTTCAGATTAACTTTTGTCTGTCAGATATTTTTTATCAGGGGTACAACATCAACAATTTTGTTGCAGCTTTGTGCACCCCTTTCTGTGCTAAAGACAACCTTAATTTGGGATAATGTGTGTCTTTTTTTCTGATATTTTAATCATGTACATTACTGTTTATTCTGAACTGCAGTGGACTATTTACCGCAAAATTCGTGAGAGTGTAAGTATACCGTGAAGCAGTAATCAAGGTGGCTAACTTGCTAAACAGATGTCTGCAAGATCTTGTGGGTGAGCGCCATATACAGGGTGATTCAAAAAGAATACCACAACTTTAGGAATTTAAAACTCTGCAACGATAAAAGGCAGAGATAAGCACTATCTGTCGGCGAATTAAGGGAGCTATAAAGTTTCATTTAGTTGTACATTTGTTCGCCATTTCAGCCAATAAAGTTTATGGTCCCTTTTTCTTCGAAGGTGCTACTGAAACTGGACTACAGTATCTGGAGATGTTAGAGAATTGGCTGTTCCCTCAGCTCGAACAAGAAGCACAACAATTCATATTTCAGAAGGATGGAGCGCCACCACAGTGGCACTTATCTGTCCGTAACTACCTGAACGTCAACTACCCGAGGCGATGGATCGGCCGCCAGGCAGCCCGTGACAGAGCACTTCATCACTGGCCTCCAAGAAGCCCTGATCTTACCCCCTGCGATTTTTTCTTATGGGGGTATGTTAAGGATATGGTGTTTCGGCCACCTCTCCCAGCCACCATTGATGATTTGAAACGAGAAATAACAGCAGCTATCCAAAGTGTTACGCCTGATATGCTACAGAGAGTGTGGAACGAGTTGGAGTATCGGGTTGATATTGCTCGTGTGTCTGGAGGGGGCCATATTGAACATCTCTGAACTTGTTTCTGAGTGAAAAAAAACCTTTTTAAATACTCTTTGTAATGATGTATAACAGAAGGTTATATTATGTTTCTTTCATTAAGTACACATTTTTAAAGTTGTGGTATTCTTTTTGAATCACCCTGTATTATTCATAGAGAACATTTTTGAGCAATGAAAAATTTCTTTCCTGAAAATGAATTACCCCAGAATATTATTCCATACGACATTACTGAATGAAAATACCCAAATTATATTAACTTATAGATTTGTCTCTTCCCAAGATTTTCAATGGTTCGAAGTGCCAACGTGGGAACTAGTGATTGTATTCATCTGGGGATGAATTTTACAATTATATTGGCATTACAGTTGAAAGGAAAAAAACCAACAGTGTGTCTACTTACAGGTCTAGTTTTACAAGTATTGACCTTGAGCGTAGAGTAGTAACCATCCCACCATTTACATGAAAAATTTCAAAGCAATCCTGGAAAACATAACTCAGCTTGTTTGGCTGGAGGCTAGGACTCGACCCTCTGGAATACAGGGCCAGCCAGTTTAAAGCAGTGCAACGTCTTTCGATTTATCACTCGTGTACAATACTATACGCAATCTTGCAAAGAGATTATTTAATGGTGCACAAAGTTAGAGTACACTATTCACTTATCTCACAATACCCATCACTGCACGCTACACCCACTGGCCATACGTTGTTTCATAATGTAGCTACACACACACACACACACACACACACACACACACACACACACACACACTATCAGCTGACATCAGGTTCCGGTACTTCGTTTCCATTTTGTGTATGCAACTCTTCATTTGAACATCCCTTCATAATAAGTCAGATGTTGAGCTCACAAAAAGGATAAGATGTTAGCATTATCCATGGCAGAGCTTTGGTACGATGCTTCCCAGAAGGAAATGAGGACAGTACAGAGGCAAAATGTGTTGTGAAATCACAGACATCTGTTTTTACTATTTTGTAGTGTTACGTTTGTACCAAACCCCCACTCTGTGGAATCTACGTAATCTTTGATTGTTTACAACGTATTACTTCAAAGTTACTTTGTAACTGCCGTTTTCAATACGTTTGCTTTAGTAATTCTTTAATCCCCTTAGAAAATTTATTATACAGTTTCACTCGTTGGTAGAAATGTTGTTTTCACTGTTACGTTTATTTCCTCTTGGTAAATATTGTTCTACGGCCATGGACAGAGCTGTTCGTGCATTAATTTTCAAGATTATTTTTGATGTACTCACGTAGTATAGTTAAAAATCCCCAAACCGTTTAATAATTATTTGCAATGAGTCCGATTACTATTTCTGGCAATTATTCGTATGGCCCTGGTCTGTAGTTTGAAAACTATCTTCATATTTCTTGTATTTTTTCTTTAGGGAAGATTTCTGTAGATAATAACTGAGTGTAGGTTCAGATAGTACATAACAAAGACACCGGCTGTAACGGACGGATGATAGCATTCTAAGCACATAACATGACGATAACATTGTGTTTACAAGTATAATAGAGTGTTCGCACCACTTTACTAATAATCAGTATTCATTTATACTGGTTTTATATTAGTTTGTTCACTTAGGTACCATCCACATTTGTTTTAAAAATCTCACTTAACATGTTCACACGGAAATCCATAGCATTTGTATTCTTTATGCTGAATGTAACCTTTTTTGTATACTGAATAGTTATAAACTTCCTTGAGTATTTGATTTGGTTTCTATGCAAGTATAGTTGTGAAGTACATTATGAGTGTAAATATATTAAAAGCAGATATTGTAATGAATCAACACACAAATTGTGTATTATCAATAAAACGGGGCTGTGCAATTATTATTAAAGTAAATGATCCAGTTTTGTCGAAAATCTTTATGATAAGGTCGTAATTGTGTAAAGATACTTGTTGATGGTTACAAAAATTGAAACTGCAACCAGCTACTGTTAATCATTACTTTTTATGCGTATATAGTTGTTGTAATTACGGACCACAGAATTTTACTTAAGATAATTAATTTCTGTCGATGATGGCCATCTTGAAGACTTACAAAATAATAACACACAGGCATCTTGCTGTACAATGTGCACCAAACTTACAAAGTAAGGCAATCAGAAATCGATTTATGCGTGAATGACAGATTCACACACCAGAGTACGTACAATTTTTCAATTACATCGAACCAACACAGTAAATTGCTACTATCAGAGAGTAAGCCAAAAAAGCTTCGCCGATGTTATGTAAATACCATATACAAACTATTCGGACAGCCACGTAGACTCTGTAATAAACATCGTAACAGTCTGGGGTACAGCGACGATTGACAAGCCTCCAGTAAAGCGCCAGGTGTCGCTACTGCACATCAGGTTTGTGTGAACTGTACAATTTATGGAATAAGGAAATGCTCAAAACATTTTCATAAGAGCCAATAAAACTTTCAGCATGCGCTAGCCTAAAGGGTAGCATATTACGGTGAGGTGGGAGACCATGTTTAACAGAATTAAATATGACAAAAAAGATTGAAAAACATAATATTGAATTATTTAACACAGTTATTGAACTAAAACCAGCTTCAAATAACAATTTTAGTACAATATAAAAACACGGAAAGATTTGTTTAGAGCTCCTTAGAAGTAAATGTGAAAACGTCAAGTTCACGCTATCCTATCGGCATATGTACATGCATAAAATTATTACTATAAGCCTGTGACATGAATATTTTTTTCTATTATAGGGATGAAACTTAGTAAGAACATACCCCGTCATTATGAAGAGATATGCCATTTCAAACAAAATGTAATAGCTAATCGTATGTCAAAGTTTCGCGTAGTGCGGGTGCACCTTGGTGATCTATCATCTGACAAAAAGTTAAGACGGAGACTCTTACTAAAATGTGGTGGCATGGAGAGACCACTGTCAAACAGAAATATTATACGTATATTACGAATCAACTGTTTATAGTAACTATAGGTGTGTAGCATATTTCATAAGGACCGACATGTGAGAAAATTATCGCCTAATCAGCGTAATGGAGCATACGAGTACATCCACGTTGGTGGCAAAGAGATAATACACAGTAGATTGGAAAAGAAAACTTACGATTACGATCTGTTAGGTGACGATCAGCTTGGCTTTAGAAAAGTCAGAGAAATAAAAGAAGCAATTCGAACGTTGCGGTTGATAACGGAAGCAAGACTGAAGAAAACTCAAGACACGTTCATATGATTTATGGACATGGAAAAAGCGTTCGACAAACTATACGGTATTTACATTTTTACATAACATCGGCGAGTAGGAACAGTTCAAGTTCCTTGGCGTTCGGATAGATAATAAGCTGTTGTGGAAAGCCCATGTTCAGGATCTTGTTCAGAAAGTAAATGCGGCTTTATTTACCATTAGAACAGTATCTGAAATAAGTGACATTTCAACACGAAATGTAGTCTACTTATATTTTCGTACGCTTATGTCATATGGTATTTTTTGGGGCAATTCTTCTGATTCAAAAAGGGTATTTTTGGCTCAAAAACGGGCTATTCGAGCTATATGTGGTGTAAGTTCGAGAACCTCTTGTCGACCCTTATTCAATAGTCTGGGAATTCTGACACTGTCCTCACAGTATATATTTTCTTTAATGTCGTTTGTTGTTAGCAATATAAGCTTATTCCTAGGAGTTAGCAGCTTGCACTCAGTCAATACTAGGTAGAAATCAAATCTGCATGTGGAATGCACTTCCTTGACTCTTGTGCAGAAAGGAGTGCACTATTCTGCTGCATCAATTTTCAATAAGCTACCACAAGAAGTCAAAAATCTTAGCAGTAGCCCAAACGCTTTTAAGTCTAAACTGAAGAGTTTCCTCATGGCTCACTACTTTTATTCTGTCGAGGAGCTCCTGGAAGAGCTGAAAAATCAAGCAAATTCCATTGTTACATTGTTGATTTTTTTTATTTAAACTTACGAATTGTCGCCTGAATACGTTTCTTGTATTTCATTTTATCTGTTTCTACTATCGTGTTATAATTTCAAGTATTGACTCGTTCCATGACCATGGAGACTTCTCCTTAATTTGATCCAACGGAACAATAAATAAATAAATAAAACAATTTAAAATGGAGCAAGATGTTCGAAAACCTGACAAAAATATGGGCGCACAGTAGTACACAATACGTACAGCATGGCAGATCGAGGAAGAAGTGCTCCGATTAACAAGGGTGTAAGATAGGGACGTAGTCTTTCGCCCATATGTTCAATCTATACGTCGAAGAAGCAATGACGGAATTGAAAGAAAGGGTCAATTAGAGGATCTGCTGAATGGAATGATAGTCTATTGTGTACATAATATGGGCTGAGAGTAAATCGAAGAAAGATGAAATTAATGAGAGGTAGCAGAAATGAGAATAGCGAGAAACTTATCATCAGTATTGGGGATCAGAAAGTAGGCGGAGTAGGAATTCTGCTACCTAGGCAGCAAAATAACCCATGACGGACGAATCAAGGAGGATATAAATAGCAGACTGGCTCTGCCAAAAAAGGACATTTCGGGTCAGGTAAATCTATTAGTATCAAACATAAGCCATAATTTGAGGAAGAAAATTCTGAGATGTGCATTTGGATCACGGCATTGTATGGTACTGAAACACGGACTGTGGGAAATCCTGAACAGAAGAGAATCGAAGCATTTGAGATGTGGTGCTACAGACTAATTTTGAAAATTAGGTGAACTGCCATTATAAGGAATGAGGGGGTTCTCCGCAGAATCGGACCGAAAAGGGATATGTGGAAAACGTTGACAAGGAGAAGGGACAGAACGATAGGATATCTGTTAAGATGTCAGGGAAGGAGTTCCATGATACTAGAGGGAGCTGTAGAAGGCAAGAATGGTAGAGGAAGACAGAGATTGGAATATATCCGGCAAATGATTGAGGGCACAGGCTGCAATTGCTTCTCTCTCGTGCCAGATCAACAGTCGTTAAATTCGCTGTACGAATTCAATCCAGCCTGCCTCAGCTCCGTGTGTCCTAAGCTAGCGCGCTGCATGTCATTCTATACAGCCAGAAATCGTTTACTTCCTTCCGATTGCCATTACCTACCTTAAAGCTTGTTCTGTCTTTTCTGAGGATCTGTCATTATTATTTCAGTTTTGTCTTCTTTATTGTTACCTTACGGCCCGCCCAGTTTTTTGAAATAAGAAAAGTGTTGTAGTCAGCTTGCGTTTGCTGATTGGTCCTAGCTTCAACTTTTCCAAAAATTTTGTGTAAATTATTTTCCAAATTTTTTTCCATGTAGGAGCTGGCTCGACGTAACGTGACCTACGCAGTTTCACCGAACTGTACGACACAAAACAGTAGTGTAGACAGGGGTGAAAATCTCTCTCTGAAGAGTTGCGTCGGTAAATTACGTAAATCTCATTCCAGTATTTTAATTTGTGTCACCGTGTTTCTCGCTTCGGAGAGAAGGAATTTGTAAGGAAACTTGCTTCTCCTTTTCCTGACTCGTCGCTGCGTTACGGGCAGTCGTCTTGCGCGAGAGTGTCGCTCCCCGGCGGCCGCGCCCTTTTCACCCAACGGGCAGCGCAGCTCAGACGTTACCCATTAAGGTGTGCTGCTACGGACACTTGCCAGCTACCAGGAGACGTTTCTCTGGCGCCAGTGAAACTGGCGCGCCTTCCCAGAACTGTTAATGAACCGCTCCACACGCCCGCTCTTCTAAGCAACCAGTTCTGTGTAGTGTGTCCTTCTGCCTCATGTGTCGCTAGCGGGGCAATTGCTTTGTGTCTGCAGACGCTAATTTTGATGCTTCGAAAGGTACACAGGTCGACTGTCACAGCAGCAGTACGATTTTCCGATGTGTGTCAGTGACGTGTTGTCAAATCACCGCCAAAGAGCCGACTGATATAGTAGGTCGCTTTCACGAGGTTGTGATTCGCGGAACGAGGCTCGCGATGGGTGCAGTGATTTTGCTGTAGTAGGGCATACTTAACGAATGTCGGAGTAATGAGCGACGTGTGTCACTCTGCTGAGAAACAGCCAACAGAACAGGTTCAGTACTAGATGAAAAAATTGTTACGAACGTGAAAAGCTTTTCTACATTTTTAGGTACGAATTTTGTCAGGTAGGCGGAAAGAAGAGAAATAATTCAAGAAAACAGATTGGACAAATCTGCCGCTGAGGAAAGAATGCACGAGGTGCAAAACTGCTACGTTAGCACGGGCATATTGCAACAAAACATGCTTACGTAACACATGTCAATCTGTCTTAGAATTACAATACAGATCATCTTGAAATTTTGGAAAAATGTTATCGTAAGGAAAGTAAGGCGTCTGTTAAAAACAACATATTCGTGATTATTGACAAGTAATGTTAAATTATATCGGAACGAAAAAGAACGTGACAAAGAATTTTGCGTCATTTGTTAACCCTAATGATTGACAACAGATTAATTAAACTTTCTTCATATACATTTCGGTACAAAATTCAACAGTTTGCCCTAAATAAGTCAACAGTGCTGCATAAAGAAACAACACAAGAGAAAACGCAACAACTCAGTTATTTATGGAATGAATGTGTTATAAGGCAGGTAGCAAAGGGCATGAGGCTCAAAAGGGACAGAGAAGAGGTGAAGGAATCATGATGAAAGGATGAAAGAATGTTGCATGCAAAAGAAGAGAAAGAACAGAATTGCTGATCTTCCTGAAGGACATTATTTTCCGATTTGACAATTTAATTACCATCACCACGATTGCAGTTGAGACAGGAGTGCCACTTCAGCTAGAATCGCGGGGAGATAAGAAAGCTGCTTAAAAAGACCGTACAGTATAAAATGTCCCTGTTAATCCATTGTGGACCCGTTACAGCGGCTGGTCAAATACTCAACAAGAAAGATCTCCAAACAGCCGTACGTATTTGAGAACATATTTTATTTCATTTTGACTGCCAGTTCCGGCATTTCAGTACGCCAACTTCAGGGCGCATATGCATTTCATATATACACAATGTGATCAAAAGTATTCGGACACCCCCAAAAGCACCGCTACGGTCGCAGGTTCGAATCCTGCCTCGGGCATGGATGTGTGTGATGTCCATAGGTTAGTTAGGTTTAAGTAGTTCTAAGTTCTAGGGGACTGATGACCTCAGAAGTTAAGTCCCATAGTGCTCAGAGCCATTTGAACCATTTTGAACCCCCAAAAACATACTTTTTCATATTAGGTGCATTTAAGCGACCACGGTAGTCACTACACATCATGAGAGAGTAGAATGGGGCGCTCCACGGAACTCACGAACTTCGAACGTGGTCAGGTGACTGGGTGTCACTTGTGTCATACGTCTGTACTTGGGATTTCCACACACCTAAACATCCCTAGGTCCACTTTCCTATGTGATAGCGAAGTGGAAACGTGAAGGGACACGTACAGCACAAAAGCGTGCAGGCCGACTTCGGCTGTTGACTGCCAGAGACCGCCGACATTTGAAGAGGGTCGTAATTTGTAATAGGCAGACGTCTATCCAGACCATCATACAAGAATTCCAAACTGCATCAGGATCCCCTTCAAGTACTATGACAGTTAGGCGTGAGGTGAGAAAACTTGGATTTCAAGGTTGTTAGGCAGGAGGTGAGAAAACTTGCATTTCAAGGTCGAGCGGCTGCTCATAAGCTACACATCACGCCGGTTAATGCCAAACGACGCCTCGCTTTGTGTAAGGAGTATTAACATTCGACGATTCAACAGTGAGAAAACGTTGTGTGGGGTGACGAATCACAGCAAATCCGATGGCAGGGTGTGGGTGCGGCGAATGCCCGGTGAACGCTGTCTGCCAACGTTTGTAGAAAATTCGGAGGCCGAGGTGTTATGGTGTGGCCGTGTTTTTCATGGAGGGGGCTTGCATCCCTTGTTGTTTTGCGTGGCACTATCATAGCACAAGCATACATTGATGTTTTAGGCACTTTCTTGATTCCCACTGTTGAAGAGCAATTCGGGGATGACGATTGCATCTTTCAACACGCTCGAGCACCTGTTCATAATGCACAGCCTGTGTCGGAGTGGTTGCACGGCAATAGCATCCCTGTAATGGACTGGCCTGCACAGAGTCCTGACCTGAATCCTATAGAACACCTTTGGGATTTTTTGGAACGCCGACTTCATGCCAGGCCTCACCGACCGACATCGATACCTCTCCTCAATGCAGCACTCTGTGAAGAATGGACTGCTATTCCCCAAGAAACCTTTCAGCACCCGATTGAACGTATGCCTGCGAGAGTGGAAGCTGTCACCAAGGCAAAGGGTGGGGCAGCACCATATTTAATTCCAGCATTACCGATGGAGGGTGCCATGAACTCGTAAGTCCCTTTCAGCCAAGTGGCTGGATACTTCACATGGTGTAGATATTCAGATGTATCGATACTGGCACACTGGATATTGTAAATCCTACAACGAAAGCACAAACTGTCAAGCTATAAGAACATCGGACCCTTACGTGGTCCAGAATGCGAATATCGATGCATGTGAATATCAATATATGAAATGCATATGGGGCCTGAAGATGGCATACTGATATGCTGTAACTGCTAGTCAAAATAGAATAACTTCTCAAATTCGTACGGCTGTTTGGCGATCTTCCTCGATAGATAAAAGTCTAAATTGTAGTCGTGGTGTCTGAAATTAAACCGAGAGTAAAAGTCGAAACTTTTATCCTTCAGCAATTGCAGGTGACTGTGAACAATGCTAAAGGAAAGGAGAATTGACTTTGGCACGCGATCCTGAATAGGTATCAAGGGAAGAAGTTTTGAGACATGTAGATAAGTGTTAAGCGAAAGAAGATTACAACTTCATCTAAAGCCACACCCACACACAAACACAAAGATATGCTCTGCAGACGACTGTGCTAGGTATGATGTAGGATATCTCGTAACAGTATTACTATTGGAGACAGCTGGCAATGATTTGCTGCACGAAGCGCCAGACACACCTTGTGAAGAGGCGGATGTCACACGGTGGTCATCAGTGTCCAGTTGCTGGCAACGGAGACAAAGAGGGGAATCTGACAAACCAATGTTGTGCAGTCGCTGTTTCGGGGCAAATTTCCTGCTGACTATGTGATACCACAGTGCCCATACATCCATAGGGAGGAAGGGCTGGTGGATGGTAGTCCACACTATGGGCCACTGGATGGATGGATGTTTAGTCTCCATCACGTTCCGGGGAACACGGCGCAATAGTAGGCTGTAAAAATCCTTAGTCCTCGGCGGGCGCGTATCTGGAAGACTGGTATGTCTGTAACTGTAGTCGACGAAAAAGGTCTAAATGTGAGACAAATGAGGCACGATGTGGCCGACAGTCACCGGTGATGAGGTGGAAGCAGGTAGGAGGACCTTAAGCAAGCTTCGTGTTAGAGATGTGCCCCGTCCGGTCCACTGTCTTCTCATGGTACTCATATACAAGGCCGCAGCTCGCATACGGACACTGGCGAGCCCGAGGCCACCATCCCGTGGGGGCAGGGTAAGTGTCTCGTAACGGACTTATACCTGGAACCAGCAGTGAGATAATAGCCAAAGGCTACCTGAAGGTTGAAACTTCCTGGCAGATTAAAACTGTGTGCCGGACCGAGACTCGAACTCGGGACCTTTGCCTTTCGCGGGCAAGTGCTCTACCGACTGAGCTACCCATGCACGACTCACGCCCCGTCGTCACAGCTTTAATTCCGCCAGTACCTCGTCTCCTACCTTCCAAACTTCACAGAAGCTGTCCTGCGAACCTTGCAGAACTAGCACTCCTGGAAGAAAGGATATTGCGGAGACATGGCTTAGCCACAGTCTGGGGGGTGTTTCTAGAATGAAATTTTCACTCTACAGCGGAGTGTGCGCTGATATGTCTCCGCAATACTTTTACGATGTGGTGTAATCAAGATGTTCGCTACTGTTCTTATAATCGGATACCACTGGGTTGTTTGTCTTCGTTGTACGTACTACCTTGGATTTATTCACATTTAAAGGGAGCTATGATGCGTCACGCCAAATGAAAATTTTGTCCTAGTCTTTCTGCTTATTCTTACTGTCGTCCAACAACATTCCTTTCCTGTAGGCGTTTTTCTACAAGGAGATGGCAACGCCAGGACATTGTTGAGAATTGCAGGAAGACCACCAAAGAATCGATGATTGCTGCACAAACCGGCAGTTGACCCCAAATGTACAAGAATTTAATGTACTGCGAATAAATAGGCGATGAAATCAACTACTGTACGATTAAACCATTGGCGACAAATCGTGGAAACAGTAAATACCGTTAAATACCTAGGAGTAAGCATCAGAAGCGACCTAAACTGGAATGGACACATGAAACGGGAAAGATGCCGACCTGAGATTCATTGTTTGAATTTTAAGGGCCAGCCGCTGTGGCAGGGCGGTTCTAGGCGCTTCAGTCTGGAACCACGCGACCACTACGGCCGCAGGTTCGAATCCTGCCTCGGACATAGGTGTGTGTGATGTCCTTAGGTTAGTTAGGTTTAAGTAGTTCTAAGTTATAGGGGACTGATGACCTCAGATGTTAAGTCCCATAGTGCTCAGAGTCATTTGAACCATTTGAATCTTAAGGAAATGTAATTCAGGCACGAAAGAAGTTGTAACTTGCGAAATTTTCCCGGCGTATTTCTTCTTCTAATAATATTCGGGTGTGCAACCGAATCCCATGAACATTCTGACATGATATTTCGGCCCAGAGAGGTCCGGTCATCTTCAGGTGAGTAGGTAACTTCTGAGTAGTTGTCTACTTACCTGAAGATTGCCGGACATGTGTGGGCCGAAACATCATGACAGAATGTTGACGGGATCCGGCTGCACACCCGAAAATTCTTAGAACACGAAAGAAGTTGCTTACATAATTTTTGTTCCGATTCTTGGGTTTCGCTCATCAATCTGTCACATTTACGACGTTGAATTAATGGAATAGATAAGAGCGGCGTGTTTCGTCACAGTACCGTTTAGTCAGCGGGAGAGGATTACAATTACGCTCAGCAACGCCAGGTGCAGGCGGTGCAAGAGAGGCATTATGCATCACAAACAGGTTTACTGCTGAAGTTCCGAGAGAGTACTTTCCAAGGTATGTCGAGCATCATATTACTTCCTCCCACCTACGACATTAAAGTTAATGCAGACGATCATCCTACTTGTATGCCATCCGCGAGTGGAACAGCGAAGAGGGGAACAGACAGTGGTACCAGAATTACCCTCTGCCACACACCGTAAGGTGGTTTGCGGATTATAGATGTAGATGTAGGCGTCAGCATCGTCGGCTAACAAGCTGATAATGCTACTAACTCTCATCTGTCAGCTGGAGACGGGTAATTGCCACACAACCATGTGGAACGTGCGTGGGCGAGTAGACGGGACATGTAATCAGGCGGGTGTAGCCCACGCACGCTGGTCGGAGGGAGGCCTCTGATTGCAGATTATGGTAACTAGAAGGGCGCTGCACATGCACTGGACAGGCCCTCATTACAAAGCATTCCACGTGCCTGCGGCTCTGTTACGTTCATCGTCAGTCTATTGCATAAGGGAGGCACCGGATTTAATGACACTGGAAGAGGCTTATTTACACACCACCGAAACGATAGAATTAAAGTGAGCAGTGTAAGTAAGACAGTGTGTAGGCATCGGCCGTAAAGTGTAAGGCCATCCAACTTGAGGTGTGGCCATCTCGGCTTCGATTATGTATCAAGGAACTCCGTTTTATTCGTTACTGTTTCCATCTTTATGTCCTAAGGACAACTATCCTAGGGGTAGTTTTGATGGAAGGTTTAACACGAGCCTTAGCAAATGGTTACAGAAACTGGTTCGTGGTTATTGGAAGGTTATTCCAAGAGGAGCAAAAACAAGAAAAGTTCGTGATTCGAAAAGTGCTCCGGCAGCGCGGTGCAATTTTCACAGAAACGACCGAAATATGTGGGCAATTTTCTATTAATCTGCGTTTCGTTTGTCAGAAGTTACAGTTTTCAGCAAGACAGAGTCAGCAGAGAATGCAGACACGTAAATTTACAGCTGTGTACGAACTCCGAACAGTCCGCAGCTCGTGGTCGTGCGGTAGCGTTCTCGCTTCCCACGCCCGGGTTCCCGGGTTCGATTCACGGCGGGGTCAGGGATTTTCTCTGCCTCGTGATGACTGGGTGTTGTGTGATGTCCTTAGGTTAGTTAGGTTTAAGTAGTTCTAAGTTCTAGGGGACTGATGACCATAGCTGTTAAGTCCCATAGTGCTCAGAGCCATTTTGAACTCCGAACATCGTGTTTGGCGGAGGGTACTTCGTGCATATATTATCTGTTTTCAATCCAACTTTATTTCTTGTACTGAACGAGATAAAAATGGTTATATTCCTCTGTACGCATCCAGATCCCTAGGTGTGATATCGTACGGTGCAGCAGAATTGTGGTAAGGTGTCCCTGGAATACCAGTTCTATAAATCTATCACTCACTAATTGCGAGAAAAAAGTCGCATCTCTTCCAAAGGTCCGCATGGCGAATTTGTTACTCGTTCACATGGGTTATTACGATCTACACTATGTGATCAAAAGTATCCAGACACTTGACTGGATATGACTTACAAGTTCATGGCACCCTCCGTCGGTAATGATGGCATTCAATAGGATGTTGGCCCACCATTTGCCTTGGTGACAGCTTCCACTCTCGCAGGCATACGTTCAATCAGGTGCTGCAAGGTTTCTTGGAATGGCGTACTGCACTGAGGAGAGGTATCGATGTTGGTAGGTGAGGTCTGGCATGATGTTTCCAAAACATCCCAAAGGTGTTCTATAGGATACAGGTCACGACTTTGTGCAGACCAATCCATTACAGGGATGTTATTGTCGTGTAACCATGCCGCCACAAGCCGCTCATTATGAACAGGTGCTCGATCGAATTGAAAGATGCCATCGCCATCCCCGAATGGCTCTTCAAGAGTGGGAAGCAAGAAGGTGCTTAAAACATCAATGTAGGCCTGTGCTGTGATAGTACCACGCAAAACAAAAAGGGGTGCAAGCCCCCTCCATGAAAAACACGACCACACTGTAACACCACCGCCTCCGAATTTTTCTGTTGGCTACACGCGCTGGCAGATGATGTTCACCGGGCATTCGCCTTACCCACATCCTGCCATTGGATCGCCACATTGTGTACCGTGATTCGTCACTCCACAC
This sequence comes from Schistocerca serialis cubense, assembly GCF_023864345.2. Classification (NCBI taxonomy): domain Eukaryota; kingdom Metazoa; phylum Arthropoda; class Insecta; order Orthoptera; family Acrididae; genus Schistocerca; species Schistocerca serialis. The sequence continues at coordinate 169,311,383 of NC_064645.1, read as the reverse complement.
AATGTTTTTGCACTGTTCAATCGTCCAATGTTTACGCTCCTTACAGCAAGCGAGGCGTCGTTTGGCATTTACCGGCTTGATGTGTGGCGTATGAACAGCCGCTCGACCATGAAATCCAAGTTTTCTTACCTCCCGCCTAACTGTCATAGTACTTGCAGTGGATCCTGATGCAGTTTGGAATTCGTGTGTGATGATCTGGATAGATGTCTGCCTATTACACATTACGACCCTCTTCAAATGTCGGAAGTCTCTGTCTGTCAACAGACGAGGTCGGCCTGTACGTTTTTGTGTTGTACGTGTCCCTTCATGTTTCCTCTTTACTCTCATATCGGAAAAAAGTGGTCCTAGGGATGTTTAGGAGTGTGGAAATCTCGCATACAGACGTATGACACATATAACTCCAAATCACCTGACCACGGTCGAAGTCCGTGAGTTCCGTGGATGTGTAATGACTACTGTAGTCGCTGATATGGAGTACCTGGCAGTAGGTGGTAGCACAGTACACCTATGATGAAAAACGTATGTTTTTGGGGTGTCAGGATACTTCTGATCACATATTGTATAAGTATATGTAATAGCATTCTTCTGAGACTTTAGCGAAAACAAGTTTAGCCTATAAATTACATAAACTTTTTACACGAATTCGCGATCAGTGTGAATAACCAGTACGATGGTTCGTCTCGATCAGTGCTTTCATTTTTTTTATTTGTGGGCCATAACGTGTTTCGGCCACAGCAATCCTCAGAATAAGTCAGATAACAGAAAGAACAAATGAGAATTAGTATTCCTGCAAGTATTACATCATATTTAAAATCTCGATACACTGTATCTTGTCCAGTCTCGTGTGAACTTCTATCATAAACTAGTGCTGTTTAGTGAGGCAGTATGCGTTAAACAACAACCTGTGGCTGTCAGGTGATGTAAATGCAAATAAATTTTTCAAGGTTGTCTGCAGTTTTATTCCTAGTACTGGGCACAAAATCATCTCGTAACAACATATGAAAGTAGTGAAATGGAGAACTGTGACTATAATAACAATGTAACATTTGTCTTGAAATAATAGAATGCACAGCTTACCGTAACTTTTCCGTTTACCGCAAAGTCTGCGAAAGCTATGTTGCAAACCTTTTTCTTTCTTTTTGTAAAACGAAGATACAAGGTATGACTAGTTTAGCCGGCCGGTGTGGCCGTGCGGTTCTAAGCGCGTCAGTTTGGAACCGCGTGACGCTACGGTCGCAGGTTCGAATCCTGCCTCGGGCATGGATGTGTGTGATGTCCTTAGGTTAGTTAGGTTTAAGTAGTTCTAAGTTCTAGGGGATTGATGACCTCAGTAGTTAAGTCCCATAGTGCTCAGAGCCATATGACTAGTTTACTGTTAAAATACATGAAAAGGGCGTTAAATATAATATAAAAGATTTGGAACTGCAGGCTTTGGCGTCGTCGCCATATCGCGGCTGTTGTGTTTACTTGTGGTGTTAACGCTGCATGCGTTGACATATCCTCCGCGATCCACGGCCTACCTGACCGTTCTGAAGCAGCCCGTTCCATTCGCCGCACTGCCAGACTAGTAAATGTTGGAACATGTCAAAGTACCAATTTAATAGGCAATTATTTTAATCTCTGAGCGCGCGCTAGTAAATTTAAGCTGTAGCATTTAGGTACCTTGTGCCACATTTCTAAATGAACTTGTGTGTGGCCTATTTTATGTTTATCGGCGTTCACTGAACAACGAGAGCACACTTGTTCTTATCATATTCGTGATTTATAAATATAACTGAAATGATGCTTACTGCGTTGATGATGCCCGTCTGTCCACTACAAATTTTTTCACAGTCTTTAGAAAGACGAAGTAAATGTAGGCTTTCGCGCTAATGGAAACTTTGAGAGCAACACTACGACACAGACTCGACAAGAAACGTAATAATTTCATAGCTTCGGGTGTTTGTAAAATAAACTGTGAAGACTGCGACGTTCACTATAGCTTTTTAAAAAAGACTGTGACAAATTTTATGTTGGACTGACTGGCAGGAACACCGTAAAGTTGAATATTTAAAAAAAATAGCGATTAAGACTGACAAATATACTGAAATCATTTTGGCCATGATTGCTTAAGAACTACGCTGTCGTTATTTTGAGCAGATAAGAATGGAAACTCCCCATAAACCATGGACCTTGCGGTTGGTGGGGAGGCTTGCGTGCCTCAGTGATGCAGATAGCCGTACCGTAGGTGCAAACAACGGAGGGGTATTTGTTGAGAGGCCAGACAAAGGTTTGGTTCCTGAAAACGGGCAGCAGCTTTTTCAGTAGTTGCAGGGGCAACAGTCTGGACGATTGACTGATCTGGCTTTGTAACATTAACCGCCGCGCGGGGTTAGCCGAGCGGTCTTGGGCGCTGCAGCCATGGACTGTACGGCTGGTCCCGTCGGAGGTTCGAGTCCTCCCTCGGGCATGGGTGTGTGTGTGTTTGTCCTTAGGATAATTTAGATTAAGTAGTGTGTAAGCTTAGGGACTGATGATCTTAGCAGTTAAGTCCCATAAGATTATAGAAAAAACAAAAAAAACATTAACCAAAATGGCCTTGCTGTGCTGGTACTGCGAACGGCTGAAACCAAGAGGAAACTACAGTCTTCATTTTTCACGAGGGCATGCAGCTTTACTGAATGGTTAAATGATGATGGCGTCCTCTTGGGTAAAATATTATGGAGGTAAAATAGTCCCCCATTAGGATCTCCGGCCGGGGACTACTCAGGAGGACGGCGTTATCAGGAGAAACAAAACTGGTATTCTACGGATCGGAGCGTGGAATATCAGATCCCTTGAGCGGGTAGAGAGGTTAGAAAATTTAAAAAGGAAAATGGGTAGGTTAAGGTAGATATAGTGGGAATTAGCGAAGTTCTGTGGCACGAGAAACAAGACTTCTGGTTGGGTGAATACAGGGTTATAAATTCAAACTCAAATGGGGGTAACGCAGGAGTTGGTTTAATAATGAATAAAAAAATAGGAGCTCCAACCACAGTAGTACCAGTCTACATGCCAACTAGCTCCGCAGATGACTAATAGATTGAAAAAATGTATGAGAGATAAAAGAAATTATTCAGATATTGAAGGGAGAAGAAAAGTTAATAGTAATGGAGGACTGGAATTTGATAGTAGGAAAAGGAAGAGAAGGGAAAGTAGTAGGTGAATATGGACTGGGGGTAAGGAATGAAAGAGGAAGCAGCCTGGTAGAATTTTGCACAGGGCATAACTTAATCACTTCGATTAAGAATATGACAGAAGGTTGTTTACACGCAAGAGGCCTGGGGACACTGGAAGGTTTCAAACAGATTATAAAATGGTAAGGCAGAGATTTAGGAACCAGATTTTACACTGTAAGACATTTCCAGGGGCAGATGTGGTCTCTGGACACAATTTATTGGTTATGAACTGTAGATTAAAACTGAAGAAACTGCAGCAAGCTGGGAATTTAAGAAGATGGGAACAGGATAAACTGAAAGAACCAGTGATTGTAGAAAGTTTGAAAGAGAACATTACGGAATGACTGACAAGAACGGGGGAAAGAAATACAGTAGAGGAAAAACGGATAGCTTTGAGAGATGAAATAGTGAAGGCAGCAGAGGATCAAACAGGTAAAAAGAGGAGAGCTAGTAGAAATCCTTGAGTAACAGAAGAGATATTGCCTTTAATTGATGAAAGGAGAAAATATAAAAATGCAGTAAATGAAGCAGCCAAAAAGGGATACAAACGTCTCGACAGGAATTGCAAAATGGCTAAGCACGGATGGCTACAGGACAAATGTAAGGATGTAAAGGCATATATCACTAGGAGTAAGATAGATACTGCCTACAGGAAAATTAAAGAGTCCTTTGGAGAAAAGAGAAGAACTTGTATGAAAATCAGGAGCTCAGCTGGAAAACCAGTTCTAAGCAAAGAAGGGAAAGCAGAAATGTGGAAGGAGTACATAGAGAGCCTATACAAGGACGATGTACTTGAAGCAAATATTATGGAAATGGAAGAGGATGTAGATGAAGATGAAATGGGAGACATGATACTGCGTGAAGAGTTTGACAGAGCACTGAAAAATCTAAGTTGAAACAAGGCCCCGGGAGTAGACAACATTCCAGTAGAACTACTGATAGCCTTGGGAGAGCCAGCGCTGACGAAACTCAACCATCTGGTGAGCAAGATGCATGAAACAGGCTAAATACCCTCAGACTTCAAGACGAATATAATAATTTCAATCCCAAAGAAAGCAGGTGTTGACAGGTGTGAAAATTACCGAACTATCAGTTTAATATGTCACGGCTGCAAAATACTGATACGAATTCTTTACAGACGAATGGAAAAACTGGTAGAAGCCGACCTCGGGGAAGATCAGTTTGGATTCCATAGAAATGTTGTAACACGTGAGGCAATACTGACCTTACCACTTATCTTAGAAGATAGATTAACGAAAGGCAAACCTACGTTTCAAGCATTTGTAGACTTAGAGAAAGCTTTTGACAATGTTGGCTGGAATACTCTTTCAACTTCAGAAGGTGGCAGGGGTAAAATACAGAGAACGAAAGACTGTTTACAATTTGTACAGAAACCATATGGCAGTTACAAGAGTCGAGGGACATGGAAGGGAAGCAGTTGTTGGAAAGGGAGTGAGACAGAGTTGTAGGCTCTCCCCGATGTTATTCAATCTGTATATTGAGCAAGCAGTAAAGGAAACAAAAGAAAAATCTGGAGTAGGAATTAAAATCCATGTAGAAGAAATAAAGACTTTGAGGTTTGGCGATGATATAGTAATTCTGTCAGAGACAGCGAAGGACCTGGAAGAGCAACTGAACGGAATGGACAGTGTCTTGAAAGGAGGCTATAAGATGAATATCAACAAAAGCAAAACAAGGATAATGGAATGTAGTCGAATTAAATTAGGTGATGCTGAGGGAATTAGATTAGGAAGTGAGACACTTAAAAGTAGTAGATGAGTTTTGCTATTTCGGGAGCAAAATAACTAATGATGGTCGAAGTAGAGAGGATGTAAAATGTAGACTGGCGATGGCAAGGAAAGCGTTTCCGAGGAAGAGAAATTTGTTAACATCGCTTATAGATTTAAGTGTCAGGAAGTCGTTTCTGAAAGTATTTGTATGGGGTTTAGCCATGTATGGAAGTGAAATAGGGGCGATAAACAGTTTAGACAGGAAGAGAATAGAAGCTTCCGAAATGTGGTGCTACAGAAGAATGCTGAAGATTAGATGGGTAGATAACGTAGCTAATGAGGAGGTACTGAGTAGAATTGGGGAGAAGAGGAGTTTGCGGTACAACTTGACTAGAAGGAGGGAGCGATCGGTAGGAGATGTTCCGAGGCATCAAGGGATCACCAATTTAGTACTGGAGGGTAGCGTGGAGGGTAAAAATCGTAGAGGGAGACGAAGAGATGAATACACTAAGCAGATTCAGAAGGATGTGGGTTGCAGGAGGTACTTGGAGATGAAGAAGCTTGCACAGGATAGAGTAGCATGGAGAGCTGCATCAAACCAGTCTCCGGACTGAAGACCACAACAAAGACAAGAATGGAAAATAACTGCAACTCATCAGACTTTTCGTTGGGAGAACAACTCAGTGTTTCATTGCTAATTTTGGATTATGCTTCTCTCCCGATGGTGGCGCACATTTTTTGCGCGAATTCTTCGTTCTTCTGGTGAAGATGAAGTGTTCGCTCTTTGAAAGAATAGGAACAACTTGCTGTAAGATACGCTGAATCTTGAGGGGTACATGCCTACTTTATAAGGTGATGCACAGTGCTCCTAGCTTGCCGAGGTAACGAAGTAACTTGTCTGATTCATGTCAGCTCTAGAAAGTCACGACTGCTGTGGTGTAGTGCTTAAAACAATAGACTAGCACACGGGAAGACGGCGATTCAAATCCCAATCAGAACATTCAGATTTAGTTTTACGCGGTTGCCAAATGTCACTTATGCCAAATTACAAGCTGCTCTCTTTGGAAAGCAACTGGCAGATTCTCTTTCCCCTCAATTCCAAACGGGATCTTGCACTATGTCTCCAACACTATTGTCGTTCAGAGGACGTTTAGCCCTAATACTGCTTTTCCCCTTTTACCCAACTTCGCTGTCATTTCAGCATGTACGAAGGCACAAGGTTCGGCTTGGTACACGGCTAATGAACGGTCCTATTTTATGTAAGGAAATTACGGAAAAATTAGGTACCCATTTAATGAATAATACGCTTACACGGACTTGGCATGCTGCCTCATGGAAAATCAAAACGGAAACTGCCCCCTGCCCCTCCGCCCCTCTTAGATTTCGTGGCAAAATGGTCCAGTGCATAGCCCATCAAAAACAGAATCGAGATCAATGCGTGAAAACAGGAACAAGGTTACTGAACTGTGAAAAAACAAGCAAAATAGAAACAGTGCACGATCCAAGCTCAGGATGTGCAACATCGAGCGAGTTGCTAGAAGGCCGGTGTCGTGGTTGGGTGGTCACCGTCTTGGACTGCAAAGCGGGAGATCCGTGCCCAAAACTATCCCGGGCACATATTTCTCCCACAAAATTATGAACTTTCCGTCCGGTCACTGACGTGTCTGTTCTTCTTATGTATCCTTGGCAAATGTCATACCATACATTGGCTATAGAATATGTGTTAAGAATACGTTACCGTCTCAAGTAAATGTGATGAATAGTGACAGCAGGCGAATTGCCGCACTGACCTCTCAGAGATATGAAAACAACAAATAAACGGGTGTAAACTACACTCCTGGAAATTGAAATAAGAACACCGTGAATTCATTGTCCCAGGAAGGGGAAACTTTATTGACACATTCCTGGGGTCAAATACATCACATGATCACACTGACAGAACCACAGGCACATAGACACAGGCAACAGAGCATGCACAATGTCGGCACTAGTACAGTGTATATCCACCTTTCGCAGCAATGCAGGCTGTTATTCACCCATGGAGACGATCGTAGAGATGCTGGATGTAGTCCTGTGGAACGGCTTGCCATGCCATTTCCACCTGGCGCCTCAGTTGGACCAGCGTTCGTGCTGGACGTGCAGACCGCGTGAGACGACGCTTCATCCAGTCCCAAACATGCTCAATGGGGGACAGATCCGAAGATCTTGCTGGCCAGGGTAGTTGACTTACACCTTCTAGAGCACGTTGGGTGGCACGGGATACATGCGGACGTGCATTGTCCTGTTGGAACAGCAAGTTCCCTTGCCGGTCTAGGAATGGTAGAACTATGGGTTCGATGACGGTTTGGATGTACCGTGCACTATTCAGTGTCCCCTCGACGATCACCAGTGGTGTACCGCCAGTGTAGGAGATCGCTCCCCACACCATGATGCCGGGTGTTGGCCCTGTGTGCCTCGGTCGTATGCAGTCCCGATTGTGGCGCTCACCTGCACGGCGCCAAACACGCATACGACCATCATTGGCACCAAGGCAGAAGCGACTCTCATCGCTGAAGACGACACGTCTCCATTCGTCCCTCCATTCACCCCTGTCGCGACACCACTGGGGGCGGGCTGCACGATGTTGGGGCGTGAGCGGAAGACGGCCTAACGGTGTGCGGGACCGTAGCCCAGCTTCATGGAGACGGTTGCGAATGGTCCTCGCTGATACCCCAGGAGCAACAGTGTCCCTAATTTGCTGGGAAGTGGCGGTGCGGTCCCCTACGGCACTGCGTAGGATCCTACGGTCTTGGCGTGCATCCGTGCGTCGCTGCGGTCCGGTCCCAGGTCGACGGGCACGTGCACCTTCCGCCGACCACTGGCGACAACATCGATGTACTGTGGAGACCTCACGCCCCACGTGTTGAGCAATTCGGCGGTACGTCCACCCGGCCTCCCGCATGCCCACTATACGCCCTCGCTCAAAGTCCGTCAACTGCACATACGGTTCACGTCCACGCTGTCGCGGCATGCTACCAGTGTTAAAGACTGCGATGGAGCTCCGTATGCCACGGCAAACTGGCTGACACTGACGGCGGCGGTGCACAAATGCTGCGCAGCTAGCGCCATTCGACGGCTAACACCGCGGTTCCTGGTGTGTCCGCTGTGCCGTGCGTGTGATCATTGCTTGTACAGCCCTCTCGCAGTGTCCGGAGCAAGTATGGTGGGTCTGACACACCGGTGTCAATGTGTTCTTTTTTCCATTTCCAGGAGTGTATGTTACGACAAAGGAATTCAAGAGTCAAAACTTCCAAAACGGAACGCAAGTGTTTTTAACGTTGGTGTATAGAACTTAGTTGTATAGGACAAATATCTACATCTACATCTACATTTATACTCCGCAACCTACCCAACGGTGTGTGGCGGAGGGCACTTTACGTGCCACTGTCATTACCTCCCTTCCGTGTTCCAGTCCCGTATGGTTTGCGGGAAGAACGCCTGCCGGAAAGCCTGATGTACGTACGTCTTGAGGTCCCGTCCTTCCCGTGGTGCTGGAAATGGACGTTACACCACGACACACACACAAATTTGAGTACAGCGAACAGTCTTGTCCATGATACTTATCTTAGTAAACGACAGGGGACCCAAAAATAGCCGGAATCGAACTGTTGAGCGCACGCGCTTCGTAGTGATGCGCTGTGCCACTAGTTGGTGTTAGGTTGAGACCTCACACATCACTCACAAAAAAAAAGAAGTGGGGCACGAAGGAGACTTGAATAGTAGTCTCCCCCGTCGCAGTCCAACGTCGTGACACATAATTACGACGCCGTAGCTTTTCAAATCAGCTCGATGTTTCACATCTTAAGCGTGGACCGTTCACTATTTCTAATTTACTTCTTTTTTCTTCATGTTTTTATGCCTGATCGGTGTACAGTTTCTGATGGGCTATCCACTGCGCCATCTTTACCACCAAATCTGAGGGGCATGCGATGGGAAGTTTCCTTTGTCAACAGAAAAACTTCCATCTCTAGGGGCCTCTAGAGCGAACGTTGTCTAATTTCTGTACACTGTGTTTGTTCTGTCTGCGAGTTTTCAAATGTGTGACTAGAACGAAGAAAAGGGCTTCATGAAGTTTTCTTTTGAGCTCCGCAAAACGGTAGGTGAAACCCAGCACATACTAAGGGAGGCTTTTGGTCAGCACGCTTTGAGCCAGGCAACTACATCTGAGTGGTGTAAGCGTTTTGAACATGACCAGGAGTCTGTGGAGGATGTCAAATACTTGTGCCACTTGTCATCTAGCAAAACTCCCGGAAAGCTCGCGGAAGTACGTGAAGTAATCCAAAAGGGCAGATGATGTTTGAGAGATGGTCGGAATTCCTTACGGGACAACGCATTTTAGCTGATGAATTGAACGCGAAACGAATTCCAGCATAGATCTTTCCTTGTCCTTTGAACATCAGCGAACGAGACCATCTGGTTCAGATGCGCACAGAACCGCATAAAACAGTTTGAGATGATCTAAATTTCCTGTCCATTGTCCATGAATCATGGGGGTACGGCTATGACCCAGAAACGAAGAAAGAGTCTACGCAGTGGAAGACACCGTCAATCCCCGATCCAAAAATGGGTACCAAGTTCGGAGCAAGATCAATGTTGATTTTTTTCTCTTAACGTTCATGAAATTGTCCGTAAGGAATTTTCTCCGTGTGCTCAATTACAGGGAAGTTCTGCTGCGATGTTTTGAGGAGATTAAGGGACGATGTTAGATCCAAACGGTCTGAGAGATGGAAGAAGATTGGTTTCTGCATTATGACGGTGTACCTGTGCCCATCTCACTCGTCGTGAGGGAATTTCAAGAAAAAACCAACAAGACAATTTTCCGCGACTTATCCTCTTTCATGTACCCAAATTTACTTTGTTTTCCTAAATCTCATAAGTATAATTTCCAGAATGATTGCTTAGTAAAGAGCTCTGGCGATTTTCTCTCCCATCCTTGTTTATTGCGATAGTGTGCTCTGTCTCTTATGTCTTAGTCGCGCCCACGGAATTTTGAAACCAAATCTTCGTTTCTTTCTTCCCACTGCAGTTTATCATGCAAGCATGCGACTTCAGTCGTTAACGCACCTTTACAGGTGGATAAGTCACCGAAAATGGAAGCTGAGACGGAGACAGCTTTGAATAAATAAAATTATCGAATGTATCATGACAAATTAAAGTTTGTTAGGGAGTTATCCCGGATTTCCGGCGTTTCAGGAGTTCGGCTCTTCTTCGGTTGATTTGAGCTTTTGGTTCTGCGCCAGCTGAGGCACTGCTTTTGATATGTTCTCTCGATCAGCAGATACGGGAGAAGGCGGTGATGTATTTGCTGATGAAAGACCATCACGAAATTCAGAATGTAATCGAAATACAGGCCACAATCAAGCAGCAAATTCACAATCAAGTACTCCTCCTGTGGCAGAAAGGATGGGATGATAACCTGAAAACGGACACGCACTTATGGTTTACTTCCACACAGAAACTGAAATTGAGGCGCCCCAGTCTCTCAAGAAGCCTGACACACTTCTCGATGGGCCATTACACCGTCTAGTGATATCGAATTGGGCGAAGGCAAACCTCCCTAATGCGCTTCTAATGGAAAAGGCACATCGGAACAAACCGGGGACTTCTGAAAAGTAATACCTCTGAATTTTTATGTGAAATCTCATAAAGCTTTTTTAATAAAATAAACTCTATTAATACTCGACATCTCTATTCTTCATGTCTACATATTTATTTCTCATCGTAGTCACCCTAGCGACCAACACATTTCTTCCAACGAGAAACGGATTTTTTGATACCGTTACCGTAGAATGTTTGACTTCGTTGGCGGAACTTCAAGCTCACCTCTGCTTTCACCGCTTCATCACTATAAAAGTAAAGACCTCGAAAGTTTTCTTTAAGTTTTGGAAACATCTGAGACTCGAATGGGGCCAAGTCGGGATTGTATGTGTGGTGATCGATGACACTGAACACAAGACGTCGTGTTGTTGCAGATTTCGCAGCAGTTGTGTGTGGTTTGATATCATCATGCGTGGGTGAGCGGTTGGAATTCGTGAGTTCAGCTTTCTGTCGTCAGAAAGTCGATTATAGCATGCTGTTTTTCACGCACCGTCGTAATTATGTTACACACTGCTATGTTAAACGCTACAATTCGGAACCCTCCAGCGGCAGAGGATTCCAACTTGCGTCAGGGAAGTGTGAAAGTCGACTGTTCAATATCCATGACTTGTAACACTTCAAGCGATATTGAGAACAGAAAAAAAAGAAAAAATTCGGAGGAATTTTCTTTCAGCTCACCCTTGTATCACGGGACGTCCGCTATATGCCCGATACTGATCGGCAGGAACTGAAGCGGGACAGAAGATTCTACGTCATACGCCAAGAAAGGAAGAATGAATTGACTGTTGGTGTTAATAACAATCATCCTCCTTTACCTCCTCTGCATTACTGCAGATGACGTGTCACTGAGCACACTTGTTGTGTGCATGCAGCACACGTGAGGCGCCAAGTTGATTCCACTGCACTGTGTGGAATACGAAGGTTCTGTTACAGTTCTGTCTTCAAGCTGATGTCCCCAGCGCAGGAAACAGCACGCAGCTCGTAGGTTCTGTATTTTGAGGCTGAAACAGACTTTTAGCGAGATTCTGTTCTGAAATAATGTATCACTTCTTTGGGATGCCACTCGCGTATTTTAATATAGCCACACGAGAAGACTACATGATCTTAACACAACACCTTCTGATACAGCTAATTACATGATCAAACCCAATGTTTACGAAAATGTATCTTTACACTATCTGTGGCACGTGTCTGTGCCTCATGACTACCGGAGTGAATCTTTGAATACTAAATGCTGGCAAACACATCCAGCCACAGACAACATGACTGTCCATCTCGACTGCCTAATGCAGCGTGACGAACAGGAACTTAAATAAAAACTGGAAACACATTCTACGATAGACAACATGTCTGTTCTTCTCGACTGCCTAATCCAGAGTGACGTATAGCCCGAAACACTTCCTGCGCCATACCAGAGAAGGCGTGACCCGAATGCTTCCGAAGTGCTTCGTCTGAAATTTCGTCAGTCTTTTGTTTTTTATTTAAATTGTTTTCAATAACTCTAAAATGACTGATTGATAGTCAGCTGTTGACAGATATTTATATTAAAAAGTGAAGTCATTCCAATGAGTAGTTTAACTAATAATAATAACTATAATGTTTTGGCGCCCTTGCTCCGAACACAGCAGCCAATCACAGAGCAGTAGCATTATGCAGGCGGTCTTTCTCACGGGAACGGTACCGAATCTAACATCTGTCACAGGTATCTCACACCACATTTCGTAATCTATATACGAGGGTAGTTCAATAAGTAATGCAACACATTTTTTTTCTGAAACAGGGGTTGTTTTATTCAGCATTGAAATACGCCAGGTTATTCCCCAATCTTTTAGCTACACAACACTATTTTTCAACGTAATCTCCATTCAGTGCTACGGCCTTACGCCACCTTGAAATGAGGGCATGTATGCCTGCACGGTACCATTCCACTGGTCGATGTCGGAGCCAACGTCGTACTGCATCAATAACTTCTTCATCATCCGCGTAGTGCCTCCCACGGATTGCGTCCTTCATTGGGCCAGACATATGGAAATCCGACGGTGCGAGATCGGGGCTGTAGGGTGCATGAGGACGAACAGTCCACTGAAGTTTTGTGAGCTCCTCTCGGGTGCGAAGACTTGTGTGAGGTCTTGCGTTCTCATGAAGAAGGAGAAGTTCGTTCAGATTTTTGTGCCTACGAACACGCTGAAGTCGTTTCTTCAATTTCTGAAGAGTAGCACAATACACTTCAGAGTTGATCGTTTGACCATGGGGAAGGACATCGAACAGAATAACCCCTTCAGCGTCCCAGAAGACTGTAACCATGACTTTACCGGCTGAGGGTATGGCTTTAAACTTTTTCTTGGTAGGGGAGTGGGTGTGGCGCCACTCCATTGATGTGTGTTCGCACGCTCCGCCATTGCAGGAGACACAGCTGTGCACGGCCGGCTCGCACGCGGGAGATCAGACAGTCTTGCTTGACCTTGCGGTGATGATGACACACGCTTTGCCCAACGACTCACAGTGCTTTTGTCCACTGCCAGATCACCGTAGACATTCTGCAAGCGCCTATGAATATCTGAGATGCCCTGGTTTTCCGCCAAAAGAAACTCGATCACTGCCCGTTGTTTGCAACGCACATCCGTTACAGACGCCATTTTAACAGCTCCGTACAGCGCTGCCACCTGTCGGAAGTCAGTGAAACTATACGGGACGAAGCGGGAATGTTTGAAAATATTCCACAAGAAATTTCCGGTTTTTTCAACCAAAATTGGCCGAGAAAAAAAATGTGTTGCATTACTTATTGAACTGCCCTCGTATTTCTTGCATCTCCACTGCTCTGGGAACAGCTTCTTGGAGCCTAATACGATGGCTGATTAAGCCACAAACATTGCAGTCAAAAGACTCGGAACTCAACGAACTAGAACTGGAGGTAAATGGGTTGACGTGTGACTGCGCTCCTCAGCGGCAAAGACAATGCTATTTGGGAACAGATGAGGCGTCGCTTGCAACCAGGGAGCTGGCAGACAACAGAAGAGGCAGATACAACTACAACCGCCAAGAACCGGAAGGGTGTGCCTACCGGCCAGTGAATGATGAAATGCACTGTGTATGTGACAAGCAAAAATATGGTGTTATTGCTGTTTAAAATGTATTTTATTTAGGTAAAGTGTATACTAGTGACAGATGGGATGGAAGCATATGTACATCTGCAGGGTGTCAGTGTCTCGGTCGTTGTCATTGAAGGTAAAATCTTCTAGGCTCTTACGCCGTGTCATGTTCCTCTTCAGTTTATTCTACGCGATCGACTTTTCGACCTTCGGGTGGCATCTTTTTCAGGATCTTCTGGTGTTGGCAGTTAGTTGAACTCGCAGCTGGACAACGCCTCCAGCAATTTCAACCAAATTTGCTAAGTACGTGACTCATTATTGGTATAAAATTATTGTGGGGGTAAGATATCTCTTCCATCATTAGGAGCCGGTCGGGGTGGCCGAGCGGTTCTAGACGCTACAGTCTGGAACCGCGCAACCGCTACGGTCGCAGGTTCGAATTCTGCCTCGGGCGTGGATGTGTGTAATGTCCTTAGGTTAGTTAGGATTAAGTAGTTCTAAGTTCTAGGGGACTGATGACCTCAGAAGTTAAGTCCCATAGTGCTCAGAGCCATTTGAACCATTTTTGAACCATCATTAGGGTGGGATGTAAAGGGAGGACATGTAAAAATATTCAAGAACGAACCGAATGTGAAAATGAAATTCTTACTCTACTACAAATGTGAAAAGTGTTTGTTCCATTTTCTTCGTATTCTTTTTATTTCTTGTGTCTTTTTTCAGCACCGACGCAGGGTAGGCATGATTATTGACACTTACCGTGCGGCTGCCGTAATATTACGTCGCGGGCGGAAACGAAGAAAATGCGCCGCCGTAATATTACGTCCCGCCGCATTCCACATTGTTTTAGTGTTTCAAACGCATTGTTAGCGTTCCCGCTACAACCTGTAGGTCCTGTAATGCTTGTAGTTCATCATATGATCGCTAGATCGCAGCACCTAGTGAGGTAATGCGATATATCCGTATTTATGTCCGAACGAATTCACGTGTGTTTTTCACGCGTATGTTACGCGTTCTGTGGTATCCTGTCGTTTGTTTACCGTTGATTTTGGCGCTAGTATTTTGGTTTTAGCTTGTTTATCTTCTTTTTACTCACAATGGCGAGTGATGAGGATGCAAAACTTCGAAAAATGATTGAAGAAGTACTTGCTGAACCTACTGATGATGATTTTTCGGATTTCGATAGTGACAGCGATTACGAAATGCCGGAAAATAACGATAGTCCAGGTAAGTCTAACATCTTACTAAATCGATGCAGAACAAGACAGTTCATGTTGCGATTTGTTCTGTTACGTTCTGTATTATTTCAGACACAGATTTGACGTCAGATGAAGGTGAGCCACCGCCTGTGTTCCCCCCCACTCATCATCGAAAGAGGTCAAGATTGAGTGACATTTCACAGGATGACTGGACTATAGTGGATCAAACACCAAACAGGGTCTCATGGTGTGCTAAATAATGTAGGACTCGGTCAGTCTAGTGAATATTTAGATTTTTTTACTCATTTTATAAATGACAGGGTTATTTCAATTATGAAGGAACAAACAAACCTATATGCTAGACAGAAGCTGGCCACACTGAGAGCACAAAAAAAAATTAGAGCCCAATTCTAGATTCAAGCAGTGGAGGACGCTAACAATTGCTGAAACAAAGACGTTTCTGGCTATTATCCTCCACATGTCAATCAGTGAGAGGCCAAGAATGGTCAGTCACTGGTGTAGTGATCCAGTGGTTAGCTGCAATTTTTGCCCAAATATTATGCCAAGGGACAGATTTCTGAATATTTTGTCTATGTTCCACATAAATGACAATTCAAAGCAAAAAAAAGGTGAAGTAGACTTTGATGCCCTTCATAAGGTCAGGCCTCTTTTGGATGATTTGGTAAGGAATTTCAAAGAAAGTTATCAGCCAGGTGAAGCGCTAACCATTGATGTAGGTATGTGTCCTTTCAGAGGGCGTGTAGGTTTCAAAGTTTATATGGCTAATAAGCCAAACAAATATGGCATGAAACTATACATTCTTGCAGAATCCAAAACTGGGTACATAGACAACTTTGAAGTATACCACGGAAGGGACGATAAACTGGACAACAGTGCTTTTGCAGTGGTAAAGCGATTGCTCGGCTCACTCCGAGGTAAGGGCCACACTGTATACGTTGACAGATTTTACACCAGTGTTCAGCTAGCCGAAGAACTGGCTAGAGCCAACACTGGTCTTGTAGGGACTGTAATGCCAAACAGAAAAGGATTGCCCAAGGCTCTCAAAGAGGGTAAACTCAAAAAGGGTGAACAAATATTTCGCCGCAAGAACGATGTGCTAGCATTGCGATGGAAAGACAAGAGGGATGTGTGGATGATAAGTACCAGGCACACATCCTCAATGTTGCCTGTTGCTACAAGAGAAGGCAATGAGAAGTTGAAACCAGTGGCAGTTCTGGATTACAACAAACATAAAGCTGGTGTAGACCTTTTTGATCAGCGTCTTTCATATGGAGCACTTGTTCACAAAACAGTGAAGTGGTGGAGAAGCCTTCCACTGTATAATTATGGCAGTTTGCACAGTTGCATCAATGAGAAGAAACTGAGCACTCCTCAGTTTATACAGGAGGTCTGCACTGCGTTAGTGTTACAGAGA
The DNA here is from genome assembly GCF_023864345.2 of Schistocerca serialis cubense. Taxonomy (NCBI): domain Eukaryota; kingdom Metazoa; phylum Arthropoda; class Insecta; order Orthoptera; family Acrididae; genus Schistocerca; species Schistocerca serialis. The sequence continues at coordinate 169,295,099 of NC_064645.1, read as the reverse complement.
GGAGAGAGAATTGAGGATTCTCATGGATCTGCAACGATTGCTCGATTGTCGCAGAAACATTTTCCGAACCGTGTGGAAATGGCAGAAGGGAAGAAGAAAGCACAAAGACGTTGTGTAGTGTGTAGTGGAAAACAAAAGAACATTGCTGGGAAGGCTGGGAGGAAAGATACTTCATATGAGTGCAGTGAGTGTAATGTAGGTTTGTGTGTCACCCCGTGCTTCAAGCTTTATCACACTGTTGTTCACTATGCAAAATAGCTTATGTGTATGTAGCTACGCTTTATGTGCAAATGGTATAACAAATGTCTTTTCAGTGTCAAATGATCACTTTCCAAAATTTATTTCTTCTTTAAATTGAATAAAGTAGTAAAAATTAATTTTTGACAAAAATTTACTTTCGCAAAATCGAGCAGAAATCCGCATCACTTCTCGGAAACAGTATATGCCCCATACACATGACTTAACCCATGTAAATATGAAACCTTAAAGTTTTGGACCATACCTGTAGTTTTTATGTATCTCTAACTTAACGTCCTTTACAGCTATTTAAAGTCTGTTGAAAATACAAAAAATCAGACAGCATACAGGGAATGGCTTGCAGTTACGGGCTTAGCATGGTAAGTGTTAACAGATCTGACGTAGTTAATTTAAAGTGTTGTGTGTATTGTGTATTTAAAGGGTTGCTGGATGCCCTTCCTGTCTCCAACGCCTTACCCGCTCCCCCCCCCCCCCCTCCCCCAGGACACAATGTGTGTAACCCAATTGTCTGCTTGTAGTGTTATTCATATGAAAGCGAAAAAATTTTTCGAAATACTTGCGGGTCGTGTAACTGATGTGCGACTTGCGTACGAGGGCAGTATTCACCTAACTGGATGTGGGAAACCACTGAAGAACCGCATTCACGCTGGCGGGAGCACCGATCCTCACGTTAATTCGGCCGGCTTATTAGATACTGGGCCGGCGCACCTCACCGTCCTGGAAGCAGTGCTCTGACACGCACGGCTATCTGGGGAAATGTTTGTTCCATTGACAAAGAAGTCACAAAGTTGTCCACGACTTCTATCGTACAAAATGGTTCAAATGGCTCTGAGCACTATGGGACGTAACATCTGAGGTCATCAGTGCCATAGAATTTAGAACTACTTAAACCTAACTAACCTAAGGACATCACACACATCCATGCCCGATGCAGGATTCGAACCTGCGACCGTAGCGGTCGCGCGGTTCCAGACTGTAGCGCCTAAATTCGCTTCAGATACACATGAAATACACTGCCGAAAAGAAAGATAGTTTTCGCGAAAAGACGACGCCAATTGCGATCCGATGACGGCTTATGCCATCTGGGGGACAGTAGATGTACTGATTATGGTTTCAACATCGTCAGCCAACAGATAGTGTAGTGGCACAGCTACGAGAGCACTGTCTATCCTTTAATGGGGAATGCTCGCAGCCAGAATGCTCAGTGCTGTGCAAACGCGTGAAGCAAGCAGACAGCCATGCCACTAGAAAGATCTCGTACTTTTTACAGCCAGATGAGCGAGTTTTAAAGGGGCCTAACCGTGGCCTTCATATGGCGGGATGGTCCTCTCGAAGAACTGCCACACAAGTTGGACGTGTTGCAGCAGTTCTGCAGCGATGCTGGTCAAGTGAACATTGTCACATCCGTAGACGAGGTTCTGAACGCCCATGCAGCACAGACGCCCACCCGGCTCGTCGTACTTTAATTGCAGCAGTGGTAGATTGTACAGCTACGATAGCACAGATAAGAGGGCTTCTGAGCTCAGACGTGTGAACCCGAACTGTTGTGAACCGGTTATTAGGGTGGGACTACGGGCACGCACAGTTCTAGCCCGTCTTCCATTCACGCCACAGCATCGGCGTGCGCGGCTCCATTCATGCCATCGGAGAATCACTTGGAAGATGGAATGAGGTGCCGCGGTGTTCAGGTATGAAAGCAAATTCTGCCTGCACGCAGGCGAAGGTCGTTAGCGCGTACGACAAAGGCTTGGTGAGCGCTGTCTCGTAGAGTGCATTCGTCTGCCCCACCCCAGGCCTTATAATTAGGAGTGCGATAAGCTACACCTCTAATTCTCTTTTGGTATTTCTGGAGGGGACGTTGACAACCTCGGAATGTTGCCACTCTTGCGACAGAAAGGTGATGTGTTTTCCGGCCGTTGTGGCCGAGCGGTATCACGGTATAAGTGTATATTTTTATTTTTATAATTATATATTTTATGATTTTGGTTGGGGTGGCTTTAAATATTGTGGGCTAGCATGAGACTTTTAATTAACTTATACCGCGATAACACTCGTACGGACATCGGCTACCCCAAAGTACGTACGATATAATATTTTTTAAACACAACGCGCGACAACTAATAAACAGTTTGCGTGAGCGCTGCTATTTAGAAAAGAAAATATGCGTATTCTTACGCAAACTGTAATTATTGATATGGGTCTCAGGGGCTACTGGTTATTTATGTACCAAATAACAAAGATTGACTGAGATATTTCGGAATGTAATGACTTTCAATACTTCTTGTTCATTATCTGCAAGGCAAAAGTGGAGAGAATTTCGTCTGCCGTTAGGCGGCCAAAATGAAACATACTGAACTCATTCAGTGCTGTGAATTTTGGTAACTGAAATTAATTTTCAGTTCGAAATTAATGAAAGATCAAGATTGAGAAGTCTCTCGCTTTTACATTTAATAACATGAATCGTCAGCGTAATGGCTGACTAAATCCTGCTAGGGGAGGTGAGCTCCCTGCACTACGAAGTCCTTTGTCAATTATAATTAATCCAGAATGAGATTTTCACTCTGCAGCGGAGCGTGCGCTGATATGAAACTTCCTGGCAGATTAAAACTGTGTGCCCGACCGAGACTCGAACTCGGGACCTTTGCGTTTCGCGGGCAAGTGCTCTACCAACTGAGCTACCGAAGCACAACTGACGCCCGGTACTCACAGCTTTACTTCTGCCAGTACCTCGTCTCCTACCTTCCAAACTTTACAGAAGCTCTCCTGCGAACCTTGCAGAACTAGCACTCCTGAAAGATAGGTAGCTCAGTTGGTAGAGCACTTGCCCGCGAAAGGCAAAGGTCCCGAGTTCGAGTCTCGGTCGGGCACACAGTTTTAATCTGCCAGGAAGTTTCAATTATAACTAATGGTTGCGATCATGAGTGGTGACATCTAAGTCAATCATACACACTTTCTAATAACTATTTCTATTATATGTTTCACAAATACAGATAAAGCTTACGTTAATTATCATACAGCACTACAATGGCGGCCTACCGCTAGACGAAACAAAAACAGGAACGATAGTTCAATCAAAGCATTGTCTCTGATCTTCGTGTCCTATGTTACACAGAGATTATACCAAAAAAACCTGTGTTTCTATAATAATAATTTACGTTCTTTACTGTTTGTTATACATCGCGCACACGTACACAGTCTTGAAATAATTTATAATTTACACGTCTCATAACAAAACTTCCTTTCCCTTTCTCCAAATGTCTATTTACGTGGCGTACCGTCACAGTGGTTCTTGGTGCGTCAGTCCGGAACCGCGCTGCTGCTACAGTCGCAGGTTCAAATCCTGCCTCCGGCATGGATGTGTGTGATGTCCTTAGGTTAGTTAGGTTTAAGTAGTTCTAAGTTCTAGGGGACTGATGACCTCAGATGTTAAGTCCCATGGTGCTCAGAGCCATTTGAACCATTTTTTATGATGTGTTGTTTCAACAGGATAGTGCTCGCTCTCATACTGCCCGTTAAACTCAATATGCTCTGTAAGTCGTGCAGCAACGTCCCTGGCCAGTACGATCTTCAGACTTGTCTCCGATCGAGCTCGTGTGGAACATGATGAGAGGACAAGTGACTTGTGCCACTCGTCAACCTATAATTCTTACAGAACTACGTGAACGGGTCCAGCGCGCGTGGAATAACGTGTCCCTGGACAATATTCGCCGTCTGTACGATCGAAAGATTGCCGCCCGTGGAGGTTACACCACATACTGATATGCGTGTTTCAGCATGGGTCGATACCTGGCAGTTCAGAACCACTGTAATTTCAGGTACACCATATACAATGTTGCAACAATAAATCTTGAGCGAACTTGAAGCCACTAAAAGGGTGTACTATTCTTACCGCCAATGTATGTGTCAAATATGTGAATAATACTCATGTCTGAAGTATATGTGACTTATGAATACGCAGTGGTTCGACAGTGGACTCGCATTCGGGAGGACGACGGTTCAATCCCGCGTCCGGCCATCCTGCTTTAGGTTATCCGTGATTTCCCTAAATCATTCCAGGCAAATGCCGGGATGGTTCCTCTGAAAGGGCACGGCCGACTTCCTTCCCCGTCCTTCCCTAATCAGATGAGACCGATGACCACGCTGTCTGGTCTCCTTCCCCAAGCAACCAACCAACCAACCAACTTATGAATATGCAAACAAAGCCGTGGGCTAAAAGCTTGTTCTTTATAATGTAACTAACCTGTTTCTACGGGTTATTACGTTATTATTGGGAATGGAAATGCTTATTGCTTGTCAAATTAACGTGAGAAGATTAGGGTCGCTACCGATTCTAACCATACAACTAATCAAAGGTTTGGCCGAGTCGGAAAATAAATTGATCTGATCACAGACCAAGAACTCACGGCAGTGTATACATTATGATGTCGCTCATTAGGGATGCGATGTAATTAATAGTATTTCCCGTGCACTCTCCATGAGAATCAAACATTTAAAATAAAATAGAAAGTGCATGAACACTGTGCATAAGATCAGCTCCCAGCAACACGCCTGAAAATAAGACTTAATCGAAAGCATTTGTTTTAAAATGAAAGGGGAAACTAATCACTGGACCTGTGCGCAAGGAAACGCTTTGGATGTGCTAACGGGAAAGCTACGAGGTGAGTGGCTTAGGTGCAATAACGTAACCTCGGAATACAAGAGAAAATGGTGAACAAAATCATTTATTCCTAAGACATGGATGTGAGGCATGTACACAATTCCTAATGACATTAATTCCTAAAACACTAAAGAAAAGCATCGATACATTCACCGTTGTAACCTACACCTAAAATCATTGGTGTGAATCATTCATACCTCCGCGGTTGCCCGATAACTGATTGCAATAGCTCGTGAAACGGTACAAGTTTCGCGATACTCCCGCGTGCCCACGTGGTTTGTGGAGACGCAATTTCTAGGTATTGTCGCCAAGTTGCAACTACACTCCTGGAAATTGAAATAAGAACACCGTGATTCATTGCCCCAGGAAGGGGAAACTTAATTGACACATTCCTGGGGTCAGATACATCACATGATCACACTGACAGAACCACAGGCACATAGACACAGGCTACAGAGCATGCACAATGTCGGCACTAGTACAGTGTATATCCACCTTTCGCAGCAATGCAGGCTGCTATTCTCCCATGGAGACGATCGTAGAGATGCTGGATGTAGTCCTGTGGAACGGCTTGCCATGCCATTTCCACCTGGCGCCTCAGTTGGACCAGCGTTCGTGCTGGACGTGCAGACCGCGTGAGACGACGCTTCATCCAGTCCCAAACATGCTCAATGGGGGACAGATCCGGAGATCTTGCTGGCCAGAGTAGTTGACTTACACCTTCTAGAGCACGTTGGGTGGCACGGGATACATGCGGACGTGCATTGTCCTGTTGGAACAGCAAGTTCCCTTGCCGGTCTAGGAATGGTAGAACGATGGGTTCGATGACGGTTTGGATGTATCGTGCACTATTCAGTGTCCCCTCGACGATCACCAGTGGTGTACGGCCAGTGTAGGAGATCGCTCCCCACACCATGATGCCGGGTGTTGGCCCTGTGTGCCTCGGTCGTATGCAGTCCTGATTGTGGCGCTCACCTGCACGGCGCCAAACACGCATACGACCATCATTAGCACCAAGGCAGAAGCGATTCTCATCGCTGAAGACGACACGTCTCCATTCGTCCCTCCATTCACGCCTGTCGCGACACCACTGGAGGCGGGCTGCACGATGTTGGGGCGTGAGCGGAAGACGGCCTAACGGTGTGCGGGACCGTAGCCCAGCTTCATGGAGACGGTTGCGAATGGTCCTCGCCGATACCCCAGGAGCAACAGTGTCCCTAATTTGCTGGGAAGTGGCGGTGCGGTCCCCTACGGCACTGCGTAGGATTCTACGGTCTTGGCGTGCATCCGTGCGTCGCTGCGGTCCGGTCCCAGGTCGACGGGCACGTGCACCTTCCGCCGACCACTGGCGACAACATCGATGTACCGTGGAGACCTCACGCCCCACGTGTTGAGCAATTCGGCGGTACGTCCACCCGGCCTCCCGCATGCCCACTATATGCCCTCGCTCAAAGTCCGTCAACTTCACATACGGTTCACGTCCACGCTGTCGCGGCATGCTACCAGTGTTAAAGACTGCGATGGAGCTCCGTATGCCACGGCAAACTGGCTGACACTGACGGCGGCGGTGCACAAATGCTGCGCAGCTAGCGCCATTCGACGGCCAACACCGCGGTTCCTGGTGTGTCCGCTGTGCCGTGCGTGTGATCATTGCTTGTACAGCCCTCTCGCAGTGTCCGGAGCACGTATGGTGGGTCTGACACACCGGTGTCAATGTGTTCTTTTTTCCATTTCCCGGAGTGTATATCACATCATGTGATCATGAACAGTTAACATTCTTTAAAACAAACATGAGATCGGACAGTTAGTAAAGACGGTATCCCAACAAACTCTAATGTTCAACCACGCGGTTGGCTCCCCACGGGCGAAAGACACAAAGCAAGGAAAATTTACGAGAACGCAAAGCTATTAATATTTAGAAAAATGAAAGGTTATACAGGCGCAGCTGAAGGCAAACAGACATTCATACAGAAGCGAGTGCTCTCTTCTTATCGACACCATTGTGTGGCGCTCTTCCGGCGGATCCAAGTCTGCTACAGAAATTTACTAAAAGAAAAATCTGCCAAAGTTTTGCATTCCTTCCTGCGACAAGGCAAAGCAATCTTTCACAGTTGAAAAACGAGACCGAAAGCTAACAGCTCTCCTCTCTCCAAGTAACGATCAGCCACGCGGGCAGTCTAATTCACTCTTCTTCGACTGGAGCACAGCTGTGGACGCTTCCCGTACCGGCGGCAGACTGCCTCCCCTTTTCTTCTCCAGCCTCTTCCACTCTCCGCGTGGCCCGGAAATCCCAAAGATGCCATTTCCGCCACCAACCTAACGCAGGCAGATTTCTCACAAGTAGCGCAAACCTCTTTGTCTACTTGACCACTACGAGAGTTGGCTATTCTGTACAACTGCTGCTGGCCGGCTGGGGTGGCCGAGCGGTTCTAGGCGCTACAGTCTGGAACCGCACGACCGCTACGGTCTCAGGTTCGAATCCTGCCTCGGGCATGGATGTGTGTGGTTCTTTAGGTTAGTTAGGTTTAAGTAGTTCTAAGTTCTGAGGGACTGATGACCTCAGAAGTTAAGTCCCATAGTGCTCAGAGCCATTTGAACCATTTTGAACAAGTGCTGCTGAATCTGTATGATTATCGCAGACTTTCTGCAGCAGACTACGCCACCGTCTAGCAAGGTGACACACAACCACATTCATGCAATCACACCACTATGAAAGTTATGAAAAAAGAGAAACAAGAAAAAGAAAGAGAAATGCCAGTGAAAGTGGACTACTGGACTAATGAAAGGTGGCTACAGGACCCTTTCAATATGAATAGTTTGTTCTCACATGTAGAAAAGTAAATATTTGTTTGTTCGAAGTCGTATACCTCCGAAAGTTCTTCACCAATGGCTTCGATTTGACGCAGCGTTTCATTCGAATACGGGCATTTTTATATGCTGAATAAATATAATATGTAAATAAATATGTAATATATTAAGGGAACTTGTATTTAAGGCTTATGATTGGAATACTACTACAGAATTCGAATTTTCAATAGTAATAAACAAGCTTCAAGGTGAGAGAGAGGGGAGGGGAAGTGGAGATGGACAGTGAAATGGAAAAGGAGGGGGAGGTGGATAAAGAGAGGGAGGAGGAGATGGACGGAGACAGGGGAGAAGGAGATTAGGACTTACATCCAATCCCTATAGACCTTAGAAACGTGTGCTTTCTCTTTTCTTTCCTTTCGAATTACCCAGAATGAGCCTCAACAATGCGCGGCGGGACGCGCTGTTGTTGTTGTTGTTGTTGTTGTGGTCTTCAGTCCTGAGACTGGTTTGATGCAGCTCTCCATGCTACTCTATCCTGTGCAAGCTTCTTCATCTCCCAGTACCTACTGCAACCTACATCCTTCTGAATCTGCTTAGTGTATTCATCTCTTGGTCTCCCTCTACGACTTTTACCCTCGACACTGCCCTCCAATCCTAAATTTGTGATCACCTGATGCCTCAGAACATGTCCTACCAACCGGTCCCTTCTTCTAGTCAATTTGTGCCACAAACTCCTCTTCTCCCCAATTCTATTCAATACCTCCTCATTAGTTATGTGATCTACCCATCTAATCTTCAGGATTCTTCTGTAGCACCAAATTTCAAAAGCTTCTATTCTCTTCTTCTCCAAACTATTTATCGTCCACGTTTCACGTCCATACATGGCTACACTCCATACAAATACTTTCAGAAAAGACTTCCTAACACTTAAATCTATACTCGATGTTAACAAATTTTTCTTCTTCAGAAACGGTTTCTTTCCCAGTGCCAGTCGACATTTTGTATCCTCTCTACTTCGACCATCATCAGTTATTTTGCTCCCCAAATAGCAAAACTCCTTTACTACTTTGAGTGTCTCATTTCCTAATCTAATTCCCTCAGCATAACCTGACTTAATTCCACTACATTCCATTATCCTCGTTTTGCTTTTGTTGATGTTCATCTTATATCTGCCTTTCAAGACAGTGTCCATTCCGTTCAACTGCTCTTCCAAGTCCTTTGATAGACACTGGACTTGCATTCGGGAGGGCGACGGTTCAATCCCGCGTCCCGCCATCCTGATTTCGGTTTTCCGTGATTTCCCTAAATCACTCCAGGCAAATGCCGGGATGGTTCCTCTGGAAGGGCACGGCCGACTTCCCTCCCTAATCCGATGAGACCGATGACCACGCTGTCTGGTCTCCTTCCCCAAACCAACCAACCAACCAACCAAGTCCTTTGCTGTCTCTGATAGAATTACGTTGTCGTCGGCGAACCTCAACGTTTTTATTTCTTCTCCATGGATTTTAATACCTACTCCGAATTTTTCTTTTGTTTCCTTTACTGCTTCCTCAATATACAGATTGAATAACATCGGGGAGAGGCTACAACCCTGTCTCACTCCATTCCCAACCACTGCTTCCCTTTCATGCCCCTCGACTCTTATAACTGCCATCTGGTTTCTGTACAAATTGTAAATAGCGTTTCGCTCCCTGTATTTTACCCCTGCCATCTTTAGAATTTGAAAAAGAGTATTCCAGTCAACATTGTCAAAAGCTTTCTCTAAGTCTACAAATGCTAGAAACGTACGTTTACCTTTCCTCAATCTTTCTTCTAAGATAAGTTGTAAGGTCAGTATTGCCTTAAGTGTTACAACATTTCTGCCGAATCCAAACTGATCTTCCCCGAGGTCGGCTTCTACCAGTTTTTCCATTCGTCTGTAAAGAATTCGCGTTAGTATTTTGCAGCTGTGACTTATTAAACTGATAGTTCGGTAATTTTCACATCTGTCAACACCTGCTTTCTTTGGGATTGGAATTATTATATTCTTCTTGAAGTCTGGGGGAATTTCGCCTGTCTCATACATCTTGCTCACCAGATGGTAGAGTGTTGTCATGACTGACTCTCCCAAGGCTGTCAGTAGTTCTAATGGAATGTTGTCTACTCCCGGGGCCACTAGTCAAAAATAAAACTGCGGGGGTCACCTGCATATTGTCTCACAAATATTGGAATGGTAATGAAAATTGAGGGAATTTATGAAAGAAAGTATTTTAATCCATATTAGACCTCTTTTCGTCATACAAAAATTTCTCGAACGAAATTAAAGACTAGTTAAGGCAGAGTATCCACCGAAGATGGCATAACGACGTCGAAGTATGCGTAAGGTGAGAAATGAAGAGTGTGAAAAAATTACGATATACATAGGCGGCCCTTTAACCAATGTGTAGTTACGTCTCTGGTACTAGATGTGTTTTTCAGTTCATACATTCACCAAGACAAGGATATCTTCTGTGGCAAAGCACAACGCTGCTAATACAAAGATCATTCGGTAAACTTTATAGAGAGAGAATGACCGTACAGCATCTTGTTTCCGCAGTCTTTATGTTCAGGACTTTACCGATGTGGCGTCTTGAATTTATCGCATTAAGTTAAAAACATTCCGAGAAGTCTAGATGTTGGAAATAGTAGTTGGCTGAAGGAACTCTGTTGTTGCAGCACCAAAGCCTGTCATAAAATCAGCTCTTCTCTGGGGTTGTAAGAGTGCAGACTTCGCACGTGTCGAGGTGTTTACCACGTGCAGCCAGTGTTCCCGAGAGAACGTGGCAGACTGCGTCACGTTGTTTGCGCTCCAGTGAACCGGAAGAGACGAGCTCTCCTATCCTCCTGCAGGGTGAATCAATCTGTCAACACTTTCCGGCCACGTAGGTGCCTGCTCCACACAGCCCTGCGCAGAAAACCAATTCAGTAAAACTGTATTTCCCGAATAAAAATGCAGAAAACTGACTGGAAAATTATTGGGTAGATATTTTCATCTGACGAAGCTTGGACAATAGTCACTGTGGTACAGACATGACATGGTCCATCAGTGGAGACGTGTCTGCCCCTGGTAGCAGAGTGGTCAGCGCGGCGGAATGTCATACCTAATGGCCCGGGTTCGATTCCCGGCTGGGACTGAGTGTTGTGTTGTCCTTATCATCACCATTTCATCCCCATCGACACGCACGTCGCCGAAGTGGCGTCAACTCGAAAGACTTGCACCGGGCGAACGGCCTACCCTACGGGAGGCCCTAGACACACGGCATTTACATTTAGTGGAGACATGCGCATATCGTTTATGCGTTGGCGACCCCTCATCAGCAACTCAGTTCTTCTCCTGTAAAGCACAGAAGGGCACATTGTTGCTCTCAAAGACGGAAAAGCATTTCAATTGCTTGGACTAAACGAGTCTATCTGATTACACCGTAACTTACTCTTACTGTGAAGAGTAGCTCTGTTGCTGCAGCATCTGGTCAGATACAGTATCCTTCCAGTTTTTATCATTCCAGGTGAAACTTGGGATTTATTTAGCTTCCGTAACAGTGAAAGTGGTGGAGACGTCAGCTGCATATCTTTTCACGGGGGAAAATAATTATTTTTGTTTTATTTACACGTCAAGTTCCATAGGATCAAACTGAGTAGCAAATCTCCAAGGTCATGGAACGTGTCAGTACATGAAATTGCAGTATAAAAGTAATAACAGATAAAAATAAAATGTTTATGAACCCGAAAAAAGTCAAGCCATAAGGTTAAGTAAACTCAATCAATAATACAACAAGAATAAGCTTAATTTTTCAAGGAACTCGTCGATAGAATAGAAGGAGTGACCCATGAGGAAACTCTTCAGTTTTGATTTGAAAGCGCGTAGATTACTGCTGAGATTTTTGAATTCCAGTGGTAGCTTATTGAAAATGGATGCAGCAGTACACTGCACACGTTTCTGCACAAGAGTTAAGGAAGTCTCATCCAGATGCAGGTTTGATTTCGGCCGAATATTAACTGAGTGAAAGCTGTTTGTTCTTGGGAATAAATATTGTTAACAAGAAATGGCAGTAAGGAATATATACTGAGACGTCAATATCAAAATACCAAGACTTGTGAACAGGGGTCGACAAGAAGTTCGTGAACTTAACGCCACTTATTGCCCGAACAGCCCGTTTCTGAGCCAAAAATATCCTTTTAGAATGGGAAGAGTTAAACCAAAACATAATACCATACGACATAAGCGAATGAAAGTAAGCAAAGTAGACTAATTTTCGTGTCGAACGATCACTTCAGATACCATTCGAATGTAAAAATGGCAGCATTAAGTCTTTGAACAAGATCCTGAACATGGGCTTTCCACGACAGTTTACTATATATCTGGATACCTAGAAATTTGAACTGTTCAGTTACGCTAATCATATGCCCATTCTGCGAAATTAAAACACCAGTTTTTGTTGAATTGTGTGTTACGAACTGTACAAACTGAGTCTTACTGTCATTTAGCGTTAGTCTATTTTCTACAAGCCATGAACTTATGTAAGGAACTGCACTGTCTGAAACTGAGCCAATGTTTACCACCAAGCTAGTGTCATCAGCAAACACAAATATTTTAGTTACCCATAATACTAGAGGGCTTATCATATACATAAATAAGGAACAGGAGTGGCCCAAACACTGATACCTCGGGCACCACCCACCTGACCGTATCCCACTCAGACCCCACATCACGACATTCTCAACACTGCGAATAATGACCTTTTGGTGTCTGTTGCAAACGTAAGAGGTGAACCAGTTGTAAGCTACTTCCCGTATTCCGTAATGGTCCAACTTCTGGAGCAGTATTTTTTGATCAACACAATCAAATGCCTTAGTTAAATCAAAAAATACGCCAAGCGTTCGAAACCTTTTGTTTAACCCATCCAGTACCACACAGAAGAAAGATAATATAGCATTTTCAATTGTTAAACGACTTCTTCATTTGATAGCAAATCGTGTGATATTACATGATCAATTATTCTTACATACACAGCCTTTTCAATAACTTTAGCAAACACTGGTGACATAGAAATATGTCTAAATTTGTCTACATTATCCCTTTCTCCCTTTTTATAAAGCCGCTTGACTGCTGAGGACTTTAATCGTCCATTCCCAAAGGAAAAATTACAACTCTGGCTAAGTACAGGGCTAACTTGTGCAGTACAGTACTTTAATATTCTTCTAAACACTCTATCATAACTATGAGAGTCCTTAGTCTTCAATGATTAAATTATTGACTCTGCCTTTAATTTTTATATCTTTAAAGCTAGATCTTTTTATTCACAGCTACCTGAAAAGGATCCGCTTCGCTTAGACTTTTTTACATTTGCTTCCTGCATTGGAAAAAAATGTAAAATTAATTATCTCAGATATATAGAGTATTACTCAAAGTATTTTGTTATAAACTACACTGGGTGTATGACTTTTGATGGAAAGACGAGTAATATGAGAATGCAGGCTTTCTCGGCGAATCTCGATGATAAAATCTTCTCGGGTTGACAGCCGAGTCAATGTGTTGTTCACCAGCAACGTTTCAGCAAGTTTTTTACTTGCTATCTTCAGGTGAAGTGACGGGTTCACGTCTCGTCCGGATTTTTACAGCAGCTGGACCACGGGCTTCTCCGCATCCTCGGCGCCGGTCAGGATGCAGAGAAGCCCGTGGACCAGCGGCTGGAAAAATCCGGACGAGACGTGAACCCGTCAATTCACCTAAAGATAGCAAATAAGAAACTTGCTGAAACGTTGCTGGAGAACAACACATTGTTTCGGCTGTCAACCAGAGGAGATTTTATCATAAAGACGAATAATTTTTGTGGTTGTACAAGAGGCAAACACACCGCATGTATAAATACCGGTCAAAAAGTTTCCGCTCGAAGCCCATTCAGTCCCGAATCGACATGTCAATCAGACAAAATCGCCGGGATCATTGAGGAAATCATCCCAATGACGCAAGTGGTTGAAGATACTCTTTTGGTAGAACACCGTGTCCTGCTGAGTAACGAAGTCCGTAACTGCGTGGTGCTCATTCTCATCCGACGGGAATCACCAGTCTTTTTTAACGGACCACAGACGTGATAACTGCATGAGGAGAGATCAGGACAACAGGCCAGGTACTCGAGCATCTCCCACTTGAGTTGTCGTAACTTCTGCCAAACGACATTTGGACGTGCTTTATCACGAAGCAGCGGCACACCTTGGCACACCATCGATAATGACGGTTTTCGACAGACATTCTGCCCCATACACGTTCCCTGTTACCCGATGTATGTCTACCGGTGTCTATTCTTCGGCAGTCAAAAATAGAATAGCAGTACGTTGGTCTTGTCTGGATATAATTGGTAACAATGTCGCCATAGTTCACGTTTCCACATTTGTCGCATGCACGTCAGAAAGACACGAATGCCACACTAATCCCTTGTCTACACGTCGGTGCTTATAAACCAGCATGGAGTCGCGCTGCGTTGCATATACGCTGCAGCGACGGCCTCAGACCGGAACTTCTTGATCGCCTCTCATAGTTGTCCGTGCGTTAGAAAAGGATGTTTGAAATTCATTCCGCAACATTTGAATGTTTCTGCTTGTGTTTCACTCGTAATCATACTGTACGCTAATATTAGAGGGAACTGATAGCTTTTGAAACTGAATGTTAGGGGAGGTGAAATAAATAAAATGTGTGGTGTGAACAGTGACTGCTCCGGTTAATATTTCTGGTTCGATGATTTTCTTCAGAAGCTTTTTGCCAGGGCACAACTCAAACACTGGGCGAATCTACAAATTCTGTTGTGAACTTTTCGCCTACAATCTACAAATTCTGTTGTGAACTTTTCGCCTACGTCTTGCTTCATCAATTTGCCAAAGAATTTGTGTATTTTTCTTTCCCTGATATGATATGATATTCTGCATTCACAGGTCTATTTTTGAACTACGACAGTTTTTGTTGTTAAAATTGTTGCTCACATATCCCTAAGCGGACATATTTTTTCGATGAATTGTTACCCAGTATTTACTATGTTCCACAAATCACCGGTAGAGACGATTATCTCGAAGAGGAGATCAATGCGATATGTGCTGTACCGTACGGCTTCAAATGAAGTGCGGTTTGTACCGGCTGGTTGTGACCGAGCGGTTCTAGGCGCTTCAGTCCCGAACCGCGCTGCTGCTACGGTCACAGGTTCGAATCCTGCCTCGGGATGGATGTGTGTGATGTCCTTAGGTTAGTTAGGTTAGTTAGGTTTACGTAGTTCTATGTCTAGGGGACTGATGACCTCATACGTTAAGTCCCATAGTGCTTAGAGCCATTTCAAATATTTTTGTACCGGCGGTCTTGAAGGCGTGACCTCATCTGATGAAATTACAATGAAATGAATACCCCTAGCTGCGTACAGGAGTTGATATAAGTCAACGGGTACAGTTGTTAATGTGTGACCCGACCGGGACCCGTACCCGGGATGTCCTGCTTACATGGCAGACGCTCTATCCATCTGTGCCACTGAGGACACAGAGGATATGCGACTGCAGGGACTTATCTCTGGCACGCTTCCCGTGAGATCCACATTTCCAACCTAGTGTCCCGCACTATATTCATAGTGCCCCTGCCCATTATACTCATTACTCGCGGCTTTTTGCCGATTCCCGTAAGAGTTCGGGCACTGTTTGTGCATCCGCACAGAAGAAGATGGTCAAATGGCCGGTGAGCCTTATATATATATATATATATATATATATATATTGCCAGTGACACACCAATAAGAACAAAATTACGCATCAGAACTATGACGCTCTTGGCCTTTAGACATTACAATTTGGAAACACTCAATAGAATGGAACACATGCATAAAATCAGAGCCACTTCTAAGTAAAAACAACAAATGGAAACGGTAGAATGACATTTACGGCACTTTGAATTTACAAGCGAGCATTAGCTTCATTTGGAGAAAAAATGAGAACTAATATCTACCTCTTACCGTATTAGACAGTACCTCTACCATCGACTCACTACTGCTACTACTACTAATACTACAGCCAGCTGTGTTACAAATCTACAATGAGCGGTCAATAAGTGATGATGATGATAATGATGGAGTCCCATACTCCTTGACAGAGCGTAAGGGACGATGCGAGAGACCCACATCGCTGTACTAGACAAGCCCCTAGCGCAGGTGGTTTGCCATTGCCTTCCTTTGACCGTAATGGGATGAATGATGATGATGAAGACGACACGACAACACCCAGTCATCTCGAAGCAGATGAAAATCCTTGACCTCGCCGGGAATCGAACCCGGGTCCCCGTGCTCGGGAACCGAGTACGCTACCGCGAGACCACGAGCTACGTTCTTCAATAAGTAAGGAAACACATTTTTTTTCTGAAAACAGGTTGATTTCAGTCAGGATTCCATTACACCGTATTATTCCCCTCTCTTTTCGCTACAAAACCGTATCTTCCAACAAAATCTCCGTTCAATGCGACCACCTTCCGTCTCCTTAATGGAAGGGCTTGTGTGCCCGCAAGGTACCACTCTACTGGCTGGCGTCGCAGCCAACGTCTTGCTGCGTCAGTAACCTCCCCGTCATCCAGTATTGCTTCCAGCGGAGTGCATCGTTCATTGGGCCAATCAGATGGAAGTCGGAATGTTCGAGATCCCGGCTGCAGGGTGGGTGAGGAAGAACAGACTAACGAAGTTTTCTGAGCTTCTCTCGGGTGCGCAGACTTCCGTGAAGCCTTGCGAGAAAGAGAAGTTCGTTTGAATTTCGTGGGTACGAACACGCTGAAGTGATTTCTTCAATTTCCTGAGGGTAGAACGATACACTTGAGAGTTGATGGTTACAGGACTATGGAGTACATCGTTGAGAATAACAACCCTTTCAGAGTCCCAGAAGACCGTCGCCAGAAATTTACCGAATGAGGGTGCGGCTTTGAACTTTTTCTTCGAAGGGGAGGTGGTGTGGCGCCACTCCAAGTGACGAACTCATGTTTTATGGCCTGTGTAGATTTTCGACTAAAGTTGTCAGGATCAGACTCGTAACGCGCAAGTTATTCCATACAGGTGGTCCTACGGTGCTCTTTATGGTCTTCTGTAAGGCGGCAAGGAATGCTGTGGGCACACATCTTTGAGTACCCCAATTGGTGGCCGAGTGTGTAAGCACCACCAACAGAGACGTCCAACTGTGCGGCGAGGTGTTCGATTATGATCGATCGATCACCTCGAATAAGTGTGTCTGTACGTTCCAACACTGCAGGAGTCACAGCTGTTCGCTACCGGCCGGTAGCGGGAGATCGGCCTAGTTAGCGTCACCTTGTTGCTGAGAGACTCTTCGCCCGACGACTCACCGTGCTTTTGTTCACAGCCAGGTTTTCGCAGACATCCTGTAAGTGACTATGAATGTCTGCAGTGCCCCGCTTTCCTCCAGAAGAAACTCAACGAGAGCTCTCTGCTTGGAACGCATCTCCGTAACAGACGCCATTTTGAAGGCTACGTATAGCGTTGCCACCTGTCGGAACGTCATGTAACTCTAGGGGCTGAAGCGGGAATATACCACGATGTCCCTCAACATAACACGCATTTTTTTAAACAGAAACTGGTGGAGAAATAATGTGTTGCATTACACTGCCCTCATACCTACGGAATGAACATCGTAATCAAACAGTTTTCTTCCCTTAAATGTCTATTCAATATTGATCACACTCTCAGCTTATTAGGACAAATAATCGATAGAACTATCGTTTCGAGAAATGTTAACACACGTCAGCAACGAGTAAGCAGACACCATACGACCACAATGTATTGTGCTCACGGCTCCACCGTGCAATACATGACTGTAATAAAAATATCGGCTGCACATTGTACATGTACTGCCGGGCTTAGATCTGTATACGAGGGTTGGAACTTTAACAGTGGCAACTATTTATTTACAGCTCGTACAGAACAGATACGTGTTTCAAAGTTTTACTGACCTTCGAAGTAGTCACCAGCATTGTGTATAACCCGTTGCCAACGATGTGGAAGTCATAGGATACTCTTAGCAGTGCCAGTTGTGTTGACAGTTCGAGCGGCGCGGTCCATTGCCCGACGAATTTGTAGCAGTTCTGAAGTGAATGCGGTGAAGTGTTTCCTTCAGTTCAGGAATCGAGATGAACTCACGAGGGCTTAAGTCAGGGGAGTGCAGTAGGTGGTATAGCACTTAGCAGCCCCTTCAGTCAAACAAATCAGTAATAGCTTGCACTGTACGTGCTTGAGCATTGTCCTGCAAAATGATGGTCAAGTGCTGCACAAAGCTGTATTGCAGTCCTCATCAGTAGTTGAGTGCAAGCCGGTACCGTAGCTCAGCGTGCTCGGTCAGAGGGTTAGCTACTACACTCTGTAACAAAAAAACTGAGTGAACGAATCAACAAAGAACCTGAACGGCTGTCATCGGACGTCCGCCACGAATAAATTCAACGAACAAAATAGAGCAAAATGAGATCTAAAAAAATTAAAAAAAGAAAAATAAAGATTGGTCAGCGGGGCGGAATGTCATGCCAAGGGGCCCGGGTTCGATTCCCGGCTGGGTCGGAGATTTTCTCCGCTCAGGGACTGGGCGTTGTGTTGTCCCGATCATCATCATCTCATTCTCATCGACACGCAAGTCGCCGAAGTGGTGCCAACTCAAAAAACTTGCACCAGGAGAACAGTCTACCCGACGAGAGGCTCTAGCGACACGACATTTCATTTCATTGTATTCCAGAACATTCGAAAACATTCTTTATCAAGAAAAATCATTAGCGCTCCAGAACATTATAGCACATTCTAGAATTTTTTCTTCTGAGAAATGCATTGATCTGAAAAGACGAAAGATGTGATGGCCACAACTTCAGTCACTCATACTCCACAACCTTGGCAACTACCACAATACGACCCCTGTAATGCACAAAGGGGCACCTTGGGTAGAACGTATTCAGAACCAGTAATTGGCGGTTGATTTTGGAGGTATCATCAAATTCCCTCATAAATAATTTATATACAGCACCCTACATAAGAATGCGATGCACCTACAAGGTATGATTGGGTGTCAGTTTAACATCGTACATGAACAGACCACCGTCTGGTATGTAAATGATTAGAGTTGCAATTTACTTCTTATGTGACAGTATCGTGGAGACATTTATCAACACGACAATGCTCGTTCACACATGGCAGTGTCTCTATGGACTGTGTAAATGGTGCTGATGTCCTCCCGTGGCCAACAAGATCGTCCGATCTGTCCCCGATGAAACGTGTGGGACCAGCTCGGACGTCATCTCGATCCCAGTGCCAGTATCCCGGATATAAAGGATCAGTTGCAATAGCTATGGACCAGCTTGCCTCAGGAGAAGAGAGAACGGCTTTATGACAACATAAGCCATGGAACTTGCGCATGAATCTAGGTCGAATCTGGTGAAACGACATACTGATAAACGAGTTCATGCTACCAAGGTCTCTATATATTTGATTTAATTTCGTAATCACTGAACTAACAATCTAAGCCATCTCGTGATGTTTCATTTCGTTCACCCCCCCCCCCCCCCCACCTCCTCGTACCCACTTTGGTTACTTAACTCTTTTTTTCTCAGGGATTACATTCAGGATGTACTACACTCGTGCTCATAAATTAAGGATAATGCTGATATATGGTGAAACAACGCTCTGTTTGGCGGCTTGTGGGTTTAAATCACCTCAGAGTATGACCATGCGGTGCATCTGACCTGTGGTCGTCGCACGGTGGCGCTGGCAGCAGTCCATATACGCAGAGGTGTGTTGGTGCAGCGTAAGCCTGCACACGTTTTCAAACGTGATAATGGTGACTATGTGTTAAAAATGGCTCAAAGGACACATACTGAAGACGTTATGAGGGGTAGAATACTAGGGCGACTGGAGGCTGGTCAAACACAGCATGTCACAGCACAGGTCCTCCGTGTGCCACAAAGTGTGATCTCACGATTATGGCAACAATTCCAGCAGACAGGAAACGTGTCCAGGCTCTACA
Source organism: Schistocerca serialis cubense (assembly GCF_023864345.2). Taxonomy (NCBI): domain Eukaryota; kingdom Metazoa; phylum Arthropoda; class Insecta; order Orthoptera; family Acrididae; genus Schistocerca; species Schistocerca serialis. The sequence goes on along the minus strand of NC_064645.1, from coordinate 169,275,340 downwards.
GTACTGGACGTCCACAGTATACAACACCACAAGAAGACCGATATCTCACCATCAGTGCCCGTAGACGGCCACGGAGTACTGCAGGTAGCCTTGCTCGGGACCTTACCGCAGCCACTGGAACAGTTGTCGCCAGACACACAGTCTACCGACGACTGAACGGACATGGTTTATTCGCCCGGGGACCTGCAAGGTGCATTCCACTGACCCCTGGTCACGGGAGAGCCCGTAAAGCCTGGTGTCAAGAGCACAGTACATAGTCATTGGAACAGTGGTCCCGTGTTATGTTCACGGACGAAGCCAGGTACAGTCTGAACAGTGATTCTCGCCGGGTTTTCGTCTGGCGTGAACCAGGAACCAGATACCAACCCCTTAATGTCCTTGAAAGGGACCTGTATGGAGGTCGTGGTTGGATGGTGCACTTACACACCCTGCGTGTCTTTGACAGAGGAACTGTAACAGGTCGGATGTTTCGGGACGTCATTTTGCACCAGTACGTCCGCTTTTTCAGGGGTGTAGTGGGTCCCACCTTCCTCCTGATGGATGATAATGCACGGCCCCACCGAGCTGCCATTGTGTAGCAGAACCTTGAAACAGAAGACATCAGGCGAATGGAGTGGCCTGCCTGTTCTACAGACCTAAATCGCATCGAGCACGTTTGGGATGCTCTCGGTCGACGTATCGCTGCGCGTCACTTCAGGAGCTCCGACAGGCACTGGTGCGGGAATGGGAGGCTACACCCTAGCAGCTGCTCGACCACCTGATCCAGAGTATCCCAACCCGTTGTGCTGCCTGTGTACGTGTGCATGGTGATCATATCCCATATTGATGTAGGGGTACATGCGCAGGAAACAGTGGCGTTTTGTAGCACATGTGTTTCGGGACGGTTTTCTCAACTTACCACCAATACCGTGGACTTATAGATCTGTGTCGTGTGTGTTTCGTATGTGCCTATGCTATTAGCGCCAGTTTTGTGTAGTGCCACATTGTGTGGCACAACATTCTGCAATTATCCTTAGTTTATGAGCATGAGTGTAGATGTCGAATGACAAACTTTGAGAGGTTTTTGAGAGATATAGTGTCAGTCAGCTATTGTAATTGTGAACACATCCTTGACGAGAACCGCCACACTTCTCACATTTCTTCGAATCTCTCTCTCCTCTCTCTTTCTGTCTCTTTCTCTTTCTCTCTCTCTCTGTCTGTCACTGTCTCCTTTCCTTCTGTTAATCTTACCCGGCAACGGTCCTACTTTGCTGAACAGTATACAAGAATTGGTCTAACATAGGTTCTGTGAAACACTTCATTCGTGAATGAAATACTTTAGCACAGAATTCCTCCAACAAGTCTGAACCTCGATTTGGCACTGCAGTTTTGAGGGTTGTTGGATGAGCAAATTGCTAGTGACATCACGTCTCGTACTTTCCAATGTATTCTAGTCACTCGGTATTCTATCCAGTCCTTTTAGTTGATGGCCTGATTGCTTTAACGGAGGGAGTAGAGTGATTTAGTGCTAAATATTAGAGAAAATTTGTAGTAAATGGACATGTTGCCTCTCGAAATTTGTAACCGTAGATACACCCTAGAGTCATATACAGGTATCCATACTGAAAACAGGAGGAATGCCTGCATTTTAAGAGAAATAGACCTGTGTTTTGAGATAGGTGAACGATTGTACAGTGGTAATCAGACCCTCTGAGGGGTTACCAGATTATCCTGTATGGCTGTAACAGATATTCTTCGCGATAATCTGAGCTCCTTTACTTCCGTCGCTCTCTGATCCAAAGCTCACTAGCGTGCGAATTAATTGTGACTCTATTACAAGACAACTAGTGGCGCTGGAATATATTGTACGGAAATTAACTATTGCACGAAAGGTTCGCCACTAGCTTTTACCACCTAGAAAAAAAGTATGAACCAAAATCGGATCACTCATGACCAAATTCGTGACAGTGAAGCTGTATGTCTACTACCGTGTTGTTATGGTATTGTGAAAAACTTTTTATCGGTCAACAAAAAAGCATTTGATAGCATTTGAAGAACTTATAATACCAACGAAAGCTTCCACCTACGATTATCCTAAAACAATCATTTTATACGTGTTACTCCTACAACTTAATATTTATATTATCGTAAACAACCTAAAAATAGTTCCTACGCTAAGGAATAGTATACATATACGGGGTGGTCAATTGATCGTGACCGGGCCAAATATCTCACGAAATAAGGGTCAAACGAAGAAACTACAAAGACGAAACTTCGCTAGCTTGAAGGGGGAAACCAGATGGCGCTATGGTTGGGCCGCTAGATGGCGCTGCCATAAGTCAAACGGATATCAACTGGGTTTTTTAAAAATAGGAACCCCCATTTCTTATTACATATTGGTGTAGTACGTAAAGAAATATGAATGTTTTAGTTGGACCACTTTTTTCGCTTTGTGATAGATGGCGCTATAATAGTCACAAACATATGGCTCACAATTTTAGGCGAATAGTTGGTAACAGGTAGGTTTTTTAAATTAAAATACAGAACGTAGGTACGTTTGAGCATGTTATATCGACTGTTCCAATGTGATAGATGTACTTTTGTGAACTTATCATTTCTGAGAGCGCATGCATTTACAGCGTGATTACCTGTAAATACCACATTAATGCAATAAATGCTCAAAATGATGTCCTTCAGCCTCAATGCATTTGGAAATACGTGTAACGACATTCCTCTCAACAGCGAGTAGTTCGCCTTCCATAATGTTCGCACATGCATTGACAATACGCTGACGCATGTTGTGAAAGAAATCCGGGGACGTCAGATCCGGTGAACGTGCTTCGACGATCAATCCATCTGTCAGGAAATATGCTATTCAATACCCCTTCAACCGCACGCGAGCTATGTGCCGGACATCCATCATACTGGAAGTACATCGCCATTCTGTCATGCAGTGAAATATCTTGCAGTAACATCGGTAGAACATTACGTAGGAAATCAGCATACATTGCACCATTTAGATTGCCATCGATAAAATGGGGGGGGGGACAATTATCCTTCCTCCCATTATGCTGCACCATACATTAACACGCAAAGGTCGTTGATGTTCCACTTGTCGCAGCCATCGTGAATTTTCCATTGCCCAATAGTGCATATTATGCCGGTTTACGTTACTGCTGTTGGTGAATGACGCTTCGTCGTTAAATAGAACGCGTGCAAAAAATCTGTCATCGTCCCGTAATTTCTCTTGTGCCCAGTGGCAGAACTGTACACGACGTTCAAAGTTGTCGCCATGCAATTCCTGGTGCATAGAAATATAGTACGGGTGCAATCGGTGTTGATGTAGCATTCTCAACACCGACGTTTTTGAGATTCCCGATTCTCGCGCAATTTGTCTGCTCCTGATGTGCGGATTAGCCGCGACAGCAGCTAAAACACTACTTGGGCACCATCATTTGTTGCGGATCGTGGTGGTCGTGCGGTAGCGTTCTCGCTTCCCACGCCTGGGTTCCCGGGTTCGATTCCCGGCGGGGTCAGGGATTTTCTCTGCTTCGTGATGGCTGGGTGTTGTGTGCTGTCCTTAGGTTAGTTAGGTTTAAGTAGTTCTAAGTTCTAGGGGACTGATGACCATAGATGTTAAGTCCTATAGTGCTCAGAGCCATTTGAACCATTTTTTGCGGATCGTGGATGACGTTTCACATGTGGCTGAACATTTCCTGTTTCCTTAAATAACGTAACTATGTAGCGAACGGTCCGGACACTTGGATGATGTCGTCCAGGATGCCGAGCAACATACATAGCACACGCCCGTTGGGCATTTTGATGACAATAGCCATACATCAACACGATATCGACCTTTTCTGCAATTGGTAAGCGGTCCATTTTAACACGGGTAATCTATCACGAAGCAAATACCGTCCGTACTGGCAGAATGTTACGTAATTCCACGTACTTATACGTTTGTGACTACTACAGCACCATCTCTCACAAAGCGAAAAGAGTGGCTCAACTAAAACATACATATTTCTTTACGTACTACACGAATATGTCATGAAAATGGGGGTTCCTATTTTTAAAAAAACGCAGTTGATATCCGTTTGACCTATGGCAGCGCCATCTATCGGGCCAACCATAGCGCCATCTGGTTTCCCCCTTCAAGCTAGAAGTAGTTTTTTCGTTTGACGCTTGTTTCGTGAGATATTTCGCCCGGTCACTATCAATCGACCATCTTGTATACGACCACCGCCTATCGGTACGGATCCTTCGTCGTCACCGAATGCGGAAACGGAGGGGCATGTGGTCCAGCACATCGCTCCCTCGGCCGTTGTCAGTGTTCTTGACCGGTGCCGCTACTTCACAGTCAAGAAGCTCCTTAAGTGGCCTGACAAGGGCTGAGCGCACCCCGATAGCCAACAGAACGCGGCTGACCTGGACGGTGACCCATCCAAGTGCTAACCAAACCCAATAGCTCTCCTAAGAGACGCCAGGCACATTTTCTCTGGCATTTCGGCAGATATTTGCAATTTCGTTTTTTGCAACCTGTAACTGGATTCAGCCCAAACAAATAATGCTCATCATGTCTTCTAAGCCAGCCGCTGTGGCCGAGCGGTTCTAGGCGCTTCCGTCCGGAACGGCGCGACTGCTACGGTCGCAGGTTCGAATCCTGCCTCGGGCGTGGATGTGTGTGGTGTCCTTAGGTTAGTTACGTTTAAGTAGTTCTAAGTCTAGGGGACTGATGACCTCAGATGTTAAGTCCCATAGTGCTTGGAGCCATTTGAACTATTTTTTGTCTTGTAAACGACGACCATCGTCGATAGAAAGCTTCGGTTTGTTTCCCGTTACAAAGGAAATGACTTCTGAAGTGGAATTTTACGTGTCCTTTCGACAGAACGATCCCGAATTAATAACAAGTAATCCAGCATCGACAGGAACGCCCTGGCCCCTGTCGACTGCTACCACCTTGCAGAAGCGCTGCACACCCGCTGTTGGAGTACCGGTTATTCTTCGTGATTTACTGTACTTGTTAAAATATATTGACTGTAGTGGACTGACCCGACAGCCAATCCACTAGGACGGGTAGCCGAAAGGCACGCGTTTAAGCTCACGCAGAAAGCTCACGATAGAAAGCTTCGGTTTGTTTCCCGTTACAAAGGAAATGACTTCTGAAGTGGAATTTTACGTGTCCTTTCGACAGAACGATCCCGAATTAATAACAAGTAATCCAGCATCGACAGGAACGCCCTGGCCCCTGTCGACTGCTACCACCTTGCAGAAGCGCTGCACACCCGCTGTTGGAGTACCGGTTATTCTTCGTGATTTACTGTACTTGTTAAAATATATTGACTGTAGTGGACTGACCCGACAGCCAATCCACTAGGACGGGTAGCCGAAAGGCACGCGTTTAAGCTCACGCAGAAAGCTCACGATAGAAAGCTTCGGTTTGTTTCCCGTTACAAAGGAAATGACTTCTGAAGTGGAATTTTACGTGTCCTTTCGACAGAACGATCCCGAATTAATAACAAGTAATCCAGCATCGACAGGAACGCCCTGGCCCCTGTCGACTGCTACCACCTTGCAGAAGCGCTGCACACCCGCTGTTGGAGTACCGGTTATTCTTCGTGATTTACTGTACTTGTTAAAATATATTGACTGTAGTGGACTGACCCGACAGCCAATCCACTAGGACGGGTAGCCGAAAGGCACGCGTTTAAGCTCACGCAGAAAGCTCACGATAGAAAGCTTCGGTTTGTTTCCCGTTACAAAGGAAATGACTTCTGAAGTGGAATTTTACGTGTCCTTTCGACAGAACGATCCCGAATTAATAACAAGTAATCCAGCATCGACAGGAACGCCCTGGCCCCTGTCGACTGCTACCACCTTGCAGAAGTGCTGCACACCCGCTGTTGGAGTACCGGTTATTCTTCGTGATTTACTGTACTTGTTAAAACATATTGACTGTAGTGGACTGACCCGACAGCCAATCCACTAGGACGGGTAGCCGAAAGGCACGCGTTTAAGCTCACGCAGGCTGGCGTGAGGTCTGGAAAATGACAAGGAATTATAGTAGCCAAAAATAGTACATAGCTTCTGGAATACTTAACTTTAATTCATAATTGTAGAACATCTCTCGTTACTGTACATGCTTCATTAGATACATAGCAAAGGATAAATGGCGCCTTGCTAGGTCGTAGCAAATTACGTAGCTGAAGGCTATGCTAACTATCGTCTCGGCAAATGAGAGCGTAATTATCAGTGAACCATGGCTAGCAACGTCGGCTGTACAACTGGGCCGAGTGCTAGTAAGTCTCTCTAGACCTGCCGTGTGGCGGCGCTCGGTCTGCAATCACTGATAGTGGCGACACGCGGGTCCGGCGTATACTAATGGACCGCGGCCGATTTAAAAGGCTACCACCTAGCAAGTGTGGTGTCTGGCGGTGACACCACATTGACAGAACAAATTACGCGCTAGATTAAGTTGTGACCAGTTTATCGAAAGGGCACTTAAAATTACAACATAAAAATCATTTTGTACGTACTTGAAAACAAAACGAAATCTGAATAATATGTGCCACTCTTCCCCGTATTAAGCAATATTTTATTATTTTTAAGTCAAGATGTACTCCCTCATTAGAAGCCTTTGTCTGTCTTTTCTTTCTTTTTATTTGTTGAACACGATCACCCAGTGGGGTAATTACTTCTATTTTTAGAACTTGCCATTTCGCGCCATGGTACGATCTCAACGCTACGTTTTCCGTTTGAAAATCTCCCTGCTCTGGTAGGGTAGTGGGTGGGAGAGATTGCCTGCCGTCCAGCAACTACTTTCTCTAGAGAAACGCCTCTGGAATGCAGTGCCCTGGTGTCTGCTGGAAGGAAATTGTTTCTACCAGACGGGCGCCATCGCTGGCTATGTATGCCCTCCAGCACACTCTGCGATCTCATTACCTTGAAACTCGTTGCAGCATGGGAACTACTAAAGGGGGTCACTGTGCAACGAGTTTCGTTTCATTCTTTCGTTCGGTCTGGAATCTTTTATCTGTCCGTTCCCAAATTATTTCAGGTGGTTTTTGTTTTTGATTGGGAGTATGTTAATAAAGAAATTTCGGAACCAGTTCCGCATCTCACTGACTTTGAGGACATGAGAGCTGGTGTAGCAGCTCGCGTTGGTCATGTATGGCAAAGGAAATCAGCTCTGGGTTTGTTGTAAGGAGACATCCCGGCATTTCTCCGAAATGAGTTAGATAAACTGTGGAAAATCGCTCACCAGTTTTGACGAAAGAGGATTTGAACTTTTCTCTTCCCGTATTTGAGCCGTGTTTTGTAGTAGAAAAGGCGGTTCTTCAGTTTCCTGCATAATATGAAGTACTATAACAAAGTAATTAGGCTGATGACCCAAAATATTATGGCACTTACTTGCCAAAATCATTGGGCCATACAAGATAAACTCAGCAATAGTTAACAGTCAGATTTATAGAATTTCTACAGTCCGTGGAAAAATGAAAACTACTTACGTGTTTGGAGTAAACCATTTTTATTTTTCGACATAATCTCCTTTTAGACTTACACACTTCGTCCAACGCTGTTCTAATTTGGTGATCCGTTCGAATAATAGGAATTGTCCAAGTCTGCAAAATTGCTATTAGTTGCTGCAATCACCTCCTCGATTGAATAAAATCTTCGTCCCGTCAGCCATTTCTTCAAATTGGGGAACAAACAGTAGTCCGAGGGAGCCAAGACTGGAGAATAGGAGGAATGTGAAACGAGTTGGAATCCTATTTCCAATAATTTTGCGACCACAACTGCTGAGGTGTGTGCTAGTATATTGTCGTGATGGAAGAGGACTCTCTTGCGGTCCAATCGCCATCGTTTTTCTTGCAGCTCGGTTTTCAAACGGTCCAATAACAATGAATAATATGCACCTGTAATAGTTTTACCCTTTTCCAGATAGTCGATGTTGATTATCTCTTGCGAATCCCAAAAGACAGTCGCCATAGCCTTTCCGGCCGAAGGAATGGTCTTCGCCTTTTTGGTGCAGATTCTCCCTTGGTAATTCATTGTTTAGATTGTTGTTTGGTCTCAGGAGTGTAGTAATCTATCCATGTTTCATTCACAGTGACGAAACGACGTTTAAAGTCCTGCGGATTCTTCCTGAATAGATGAAAACTATCCTTGCAACGCTTCACACGATTCCGTTTTTGATCAAGCTGTAGAAATCGCGGAACCCATCTTGCGGGTAGTTTTCTTATGTCCAAATGTTTATGCAAAATATTATGTACCCATCATTCGAGATGCCCACAGCACTAGCAATCTCACGCACCTTACCTCTCCTGTCATCCATCACTATATCGCAGATTTTATCAATGATTTCAGGAGTCGTAACTTCCACAGGGCATCCAGAACGTTCAGCATCACTTATGCCCATATGGCCACTCCGAGAATTTTTAAACCACTTACAAACTATCCTGATCCAAGGTGCAGAGTCACCGTAATGTTTCTGGAGCTTCTCTTTAGTCTCCTGATGTGTTTTGCCTTTCATAAAGTAATATTTAATCACCAAACGCAATTCTTTTTCGTCTATTTTTTGACAATCATTCGACCTCCTTGATTCACACGAATGCCAAACACAAAGAAATAGACCAATATGGCTGGAACTTTGTGTGCGTTCTTTCCAAAGCTGCTGCTAACTAAAAATGATCTCGATACGCGCCGATAGTGCCATCTCTCGGACTTAACACGGACTTTTCACCGTCTTCTAAGAAGGGATCTAATGTGAACACAGACACTCGTTACAGTGTTCTGACAACAGGTTCATCGTTTTCAAGTTTTATTATTTTTCGAAGAAATGTTTTCACAACAAGATTGTTTTGTTTCTTGAAGATGTTATTCAACATTACTGCTATATTTTTCTTTGTCAAGACGAGGTCCGCTGTCGGATGATGTAGTTCAGGTATAGCGGTCAGAGCTTTCAGACTGTCTCCGAGAGGAAAATTTACCACAGTTTATGTGCTTGCGCCGATGAAGGTGCAGACAGGCTGTTCAAAAACTGAACGCCTAAACTGACTGATGTTACGACGGACCCCAACGACAAATATATATATTAAGTAACCAAGTGTCTATAACGCATATTAAATGATCAATAAGCATGCATAAGTACTTCCATGACGAAAGAGATAAGCAAAGAAGTATCTTCTTTAAACAACGTTGTAGGAAAGTTGATTTGACACACACAGTGTTGTGACGTCGTGTCATTCGCTTTGGGCCACTAAGCTGCAGGTAACACTGTAGTGTCTGCTAGAACCTAACAATACATTACACATAGAGCTACACATTAAGAGAACTGCTAAAGGCAGTGGTTGACGACGTTAGCCAATATAACGCGAAAGTATCCCTGCACTTAGATGTCCGCATTATCACAACCATGATCAACTCAGCAATACGGGCACATTGAATTTTTTTTTTTAGTCATCAGTCTTCTGACTTGTTTGGTGCTGCCCGCCACGAATTCCTCTCCTGTGCAAATTTTTCATGTTAGAGTAGCAGTTACAACCTACGTCCTCAATTATTTGCTGGACGTATTCCAATATTTGTCTTCCTCTACAGTTTTTACCCTCTACAGCTCCCTCTTGTATCTTGGATGTTATTCCCTGGTGTCTTAACATATGGCCCATCATCCTGTCCCCCCTTCTTGTCAATGTGATCCATATATTCCTTTCCTCATTCCTTACATAATCAGTCCACCTAATTTTCAAATTTCTTCTATAGCACCACCTATCAAATGCTTCTATTCTCTTCTGTTCCGGTTTTCCCTCTGTCCATGCCTCACTGCCATAAATCGCTGTGCTCCAAATGTACATTCTCAGAAATGTGTATTGTAAGTTAATGAGTTCGGACAACACAGCACTCACTCACACAGACCACACTACTTAATGCTGGAAAACTTATGAAGTCCGATGTAGCTGCATACTTCACCTCTTGAATAAATAGTTCACTAACCGGTACTTCCAGTAAGCTGTAGTTAACAGTTTACAGTAGTTATTGAGTATGAACTTGACTTTTAAGTGGTAACAATCATTGCCATGTATTACGAATAGTTTCACTGAATGTCCATGGATAAAATTCTAAACTGATATAAAGACGAAATTACCTATCTTTAATTCTCAACGAAAGAATTATTTGACTGCATACTCCGTCGATATAGCTTCAACAGTTGATCACCCACATCACACTCAGTTTTCACTTGCTTGATAAAGTTCGGTCACGTTTTACGTTTATTTCAGAAAGCTGCTGCGTCCCCTGAAAGTCTTTAGTACGACACGCACAGAAATAGTTTCTACGTGTGCAGATATATCACGGCCTCAGCTGTGTGCAATGGCGAATTGTCACATATAAATTGGGAGTTAGTGGAGCGGAGTGAACGCTATTTCAAAGTTAAACCGGCCAATGATGACAAGAGGAATGTTACGACTGTGTAGAAATTGCAGATCCGGATTACAAGCAACGCCAGACTATAGCGTAGCATTCACGCAATGTAACGGTTCTTGACCAGTCAAAAATTCATTTCTAAGACGCACCTTAATTTAATACATGTATTAGGTAATCTTCCTACAGCACTCTCCATACGATGTCATATCTGAATTGCCATTTAACTTCAGATGTGAAATTTCTCTTATGTGCCTAAGGTGGTGCACGACAATTAACGGAAAACAAGCCGGTGTAAAACACTATTGTACAAAAGCCGGAGTTCCTCCTCCCAATTCTTACTACACTTCGAAATTAAATAAAAACTAAGAATAATGAAGAAGACAGTGACACCATTGCACTGACAAGGGAACCTCCCCATCGCACCCCCCTCAGATTTAGTTATAAGTTGGCACAGTGGATAGGCCTTGAAAACCTGAACACACATCAATCGAGAAAACAGGAAGAAGTTGTGTGGAACTATGAAAAAATGAGCAAAATAAATAAAATGAGTAGTCCATATGCCACATAAGCAACATCAAGGATAAAACAAACACAGGAGCGTCGTGGTCCCGTGGTTAGTGCGAGTAGCTGCAAAACGAGAGGTCCTTGGTTCAAGTCTTCCGTCGACTGAAAAGTTTAATTTTTTATTTTCAGTTTATGTGACAAACTATTATGTTTTCATCAATGTTTTGGGAGTGATTATCACATCCACAAGAAAACCTAAATCGGGCAAGGTAGAAGAATCTTTTTACCCATTCGCCAAGTGTACAAGTTGGGTGGGTCGACAACAAATTCCTGTCATGTGACACACATGCCGTCACCAGTGTCGTATACAATATATCAGACGTGTTTTTCTGTGGAGAAATCGGTTGACCTATGACCTTGCGATCAAATGTTTTCGGTTCCCATTGGAGAGGCACGTCCTTTCGTCTACTAATCGCGCGGTTTTGCGTTGCGGTCGCAAAACACAGACACTAAACTTATTACAGTGAACAGTGACGTCAATGAACGAACGGACAGATCATAACTTTGCGAAAATAAAGAAATAAAATTTTTCACTCGAGGGAAAATTTGAACCGAGGACCTCTCGTTCCGAAGCTGCTCACGCTAACCACGAGACCACGGCGCTACTGTGCCTACGCTCTCCTTAATATTGCCTATATTGCACATGGACTACTCTTTTTGTATATTTTGCTTATTTTTTCATAGTTTCACACAACTTCTTCCTGTTTTCTCGATTGATGTGTGTTCAGTTTTTCAAGGCCTATCCACTTTGCCAACTTATAACTAAATCTGAGGGGGGTGCGATGGGGAGGTTCCCTTGTGAGTGGCGTCTATATAAGTGTGTCGTCTTTGGCGCATGCTGTTGCACCTTTCACAGTCAACTATTAATGTTCGTGCTACTCAGAGCCGACATGTCGTACCTCAGCACAGCGACATTCGCGCTTGTTACTAGTTTGCACGTGAAGTGAAAGGAGATTGCAGAACTTGAAGGGCTCAAAGCAAGATCCGATTCTGAAATGTTGAAATGTGTGTGAATTCCTAAGGGACCAAACTGCTGAGGTCATCGGTCCCTAGACTTACATACTACTTAAACTGACTTATGCTAAGAACAACATACACACCCACGCCTGAGAGAGGTCTCGAATCTCCGGCGGGAGGGGCCGCGCAATCTGGATCATAACGCCTCAAACCGCGCACCCACTCCGCGCGGTGATTCTGTAATGGTGGTTGGTCAATAACAATTGCCTTGTGAATTACCCGTCGAGCATGAATGTGGCTCACGGAACTGATGAGTGCTCAAATGTAGATGATCTTCCGATATCATGGAATAGTGGGGCAATATGGAACACGTGGCATTCCACAAAATCCACCTTGACTGTGTAGATGTAGAGAATGAAGATAAGATCTGTGTGCATATAGGTGAACGTAAAACGAGTGACTTCTACTACATAAATAAATAATTATTTCATCACTTTGTTCTGAAGTTAATAAACGCAACAGACGTGTTTTCGAATCAAATTATTTTTTCTGTTACTGATAAGTAAATCTCTTAAGAATTTAAATTAAGAGCTATTTATTGTATATAAAATATGTTTTTTCACAAATTTATATGACTAACTGTAGTTTTATAACCCTGTTTCTCGACTATCCAATATTAGCCTGCAAGTGCAACGTTTTCTTTAAAGACTTTTTTTTTTAAAGTCTAATTCAAGCACTTGTTTCCACGTAGTCAAAGTTGATCATGAAGTATGTTTGAGAACTAAGAATCTTTAGGCAAACATTAAGAACCGCCACTCAGGCAAAATATTTAAGAAATTTTCGTTACATAAAATCATAAGCAAGTTAATAAACCATTGGGCAAATATTAAGAACCGCCACTCAGGCAAAATATTGGCGAAATTTTCATTACATAAAATCATAAGTTAATAAATCAAAATATGACTATGACTTAAACAAAGCAACTCTAGTTACGACACAACAGAAAATGTGTACCAAACGAAGCAAGGCCCAAGCTTGTAAGGCCGAAGTTTAGCCACGAACCGTGGAACTGACTGAGAGAAGTAATGCTGAACTTCGAACCAAGACGTGACTTCGTTCGCAATTCCACGTCGAGTAGCTCTACGCTTCGGTTGACCGGTGCCTCAGCTCACTGAAACATAGACCACACCCGACGGCAGGAGGCAGGAAATTTTCTTAGGTTTAACATATTAGGTAGACTAGTAAATTAAATCTATAAAGTCAAGGCTAAACAACAACTAATTTCACTTGCAAGTCCTTAAAGTGAAACTGTGCTTGATAAACACTAAGATTGGGAAATGAACTGGCTCACAAGAAACGACACCGACTAGAACTTAAGCATGCACATTTGCAAATACATCGATATTATGCGGAAGCCGAGCACACGCTTAGTAAGAGGCCTCAAGTGAAATCAAACAAACATAACATCACACGTTCTGAGGTGTGGGGTTGATCTGTTAGCAGGCCGCGGGGGTCTCGCGGTTCTAGGCGCGCAGTCCAGAACCGCGCGACTGCTACGGTCGCAGGTTCGAATCCTGCCTCGGGCATGGATGTTTGTGATGTCCTTAGGTAAGTTAGGTTTAAGTAGTTCTAAGTTCTAGGGGACTGATGACCACAGCTGTTAAGTCCCATAGTGCTCAGCGCCATTTGAACTATTTTTTGATATTCTGTTATTCTGCGCAATGGATTAATCTGAGATGTACCCTTTACCCTGTGGCTCCTGCAAGATGCAATATCCACCCCCAAACTACTACAGAAGTCAGACAGACGCTCCTAACATTCCAAAGAGAAATGCCTGAAAAACTTTCAGTAATAAATATCTTCTGGAGCCGTCAGCTGTAAGGAATTGGCACAAAAATTCACAAAATTTCTTATGTAACTAGTGGGATACTTGGGTACTAGAGTAGTGCTAGTTAGTGTAAGAAAAACATGAAACTAACGAAAGTTATTATTTATTTTGCAAAAATTCTGAGAAATCACAATGGCACTTTTAGTTATGAATTGAACAAGTTATGTCCCGTTTCTTTTTGGAATGTGAAGTTACCTCTCAAGGATAGGATTCGCTAATGAAATTTGTATACAAAGTTTACGATGGTTGTTGACTTGGCAGAATGGCTGAGAAGCGCGCCTACTCAACTTGAATAATTATCCTTTAGAATGTTGCTAGGTACGGTCGAGGCTGTCACGTGTTAAATGCAGTGAAGTGTACTGTTGTGGAGGAAATATGGGGCTTGCAATAGCTGTAGCGCACAATACCGTAAGCTGCGATGACTGCTGTCTGCGCCGGTCGCTGCTGACAAATAAGATAACCCTCGTTCTATCTGGATTGACCTTTGCCAATCAAACTCTCCCTATGCCTTGATGAAGTCAATGATTCCTATTCGCCCCTAGTCTAACTATTGGCGTGGTACACCAGTCAGGTAACCAGTCCACCATGATACCACTCAAAATTCGCTCGCAGGTGTTTAACTATAACTCTGTCCGTTCACACCGCACAATAAGTGTTTTGCCAACACAGTGAACAACGCTTAATCGCAGGGACTCAATATAGAGTAGCACTTCGATTCGCTCTCGACAGAGGTGCTCTCCCAGTGAAGTACTGAGGAAGACTTGTCCCTCGCTCCAAGAGCGACACTGGAACGGCGCCTCTCCACGCCAGACGTGAAGGGGTATATCTTTCGGTCTCTTCCATTATTCCTTCACCTTGAGGTGTCAGAAATATCATCTGCCAATCAGCATTGCTCTTCTAAAACGGGAATGTGACGTTTCGTTTAAGGCGACCAATCCGGAAACCTGTAGCATTGGCGTTTGGCGTTTGCTGTCTCCCGGTGAAAATCTCTGAAACTGCATGCTATGTGTAAAAAATGCGTAGGCTGGCTGCTCCCAAACAACGCATCAGAATTTGCTTTTAAGCCGAACATGGGGTTGTTCCCCCCTTTCACTCGGGCCCACGCTGTCCGCTACACCGGCCATCACCGGCGACATAGGCTGGGTTGTCCTCTGAAGGGACCGGCGTCCCATTGTGCAGTTTCTCTCCCGAACTAAAAGCTTCTGTGATCATCGTGTCTGGAATGTACGTGTGTATGCCAGCCTCGAGTATTTCAACCACGGTGCACTTACTTGTTAATTGCATGTTGTTTACATGAATTCATACAACATTGACTTTGTCGTATCGAGTTTGGGTTCGAATGAAGCGTCTTGATATGCGGAATATGATTGTGAGGGCGGAATATGTAAGCAATGACGGTCAGGAGACCATGACGTCTTACAACATCTTGCAACGTCTTACTGTACCGAGAGTGATCTCAATGACAGTTAACTAAGCGCTCTTAGTAAATAGCGTACTTAACTGGGTGTCTTGATGCTGGGCCGATTTTGCAAGACCATAACAGCATGTCCCTTCAAGGAAGTGGGCACATCCACAGCTCACGAGGTCGCCAGAGAATGCACAGCGCCAGCCAACTCCCGCCGCCCCCAGTACAACCACGTGACACCCGCCGCCCGGCCTCAGGCACGCCGTCTTCTCTTCTGTCCGCCAGCCCATCGCCGACTCGCGCACCGCCGCGTTCTGTTCTCAAAGCGTTGTATCCTCCCTTTACTGGCGGTCGGCACACCCTTATATCTTGAGCCGGCCCAAGCCCAAAGACAAACCTCTGCACTAGGAAATCGATCTTACTCATGTCAGAGATACTACTGGCGCCAGTCCCGCCACGGCTCACTTATAAACCTAAACCGATACTGAAATATAAACAAATGTGTTTGTATACCTCGAGCCCAGAGACCCTGTCTGTGGACATCTACACTACTGGCCATTAAAATTGCTACACCAAGAAGAAATGCAGATGATAAACGGGTAATCATTCGACAAATATATTATACTAGAACTGACATGTGATTACATTTTCAGGCAATTTGGGTGCATAGATCCTGAGAAAACAGTACCCAGAACAACCACCTCTGGCCGTAATAAGGGCCTTGATACGGCTGGGCATTGAGTCAAACAGAGCTTGGATGGTGTGTACAGGTAGAGCTGCCCATGCAGCTTCAACAAGATACCACAGTTCATCAAGAGTGGTGACTGGCGTATTGTGAAGAATCAGCTGATCGGCCACCATTGACCAGACGTTCTCAATTGGTGAGAGAACTGGAGAATGTGCTGGCCAGGGCAGAAGTCGAACATTTTCGGTATCCAGAAAGGCCCGCACAAGACGTGCAATATGCGGTCGTGCATTATCCTGCTGAAATGTAGGGTATTGCAGGGATCGAATGAAGGGTAGAGCCACGGGTTGTAACACATCTGAAATGTAACGTCCACTGTTCAAAGTGCCGTCAATGCGAACAAGAGGTGACCCAGAAGTGTAACCGATGGCACCCCATACCATCACGCCAGGTGATACGCCAGTATAGCGATGACGAATACACGCTTCCAATGTGCGTTCACCGCGATGTCGCCAAACACGGATGCGACCATCATGATGCTGTAAACAGAACCTGGATTCATCCGAAAAAATGACGTTTTGCCATTCGTGCACCCAGGTTCGTCGTTGAGTACACCATCGCAGTCGCTCCTGTCTGTGATGCAGCGTCAAGGGTAACCGCAGCTGTGATCTCCAAGCTGATAGTGGATGCTGCTGCAAACGTCGTCGAACTGTTCGTGCAGATGCTTGTTGTCTTGCAAACGTCCCCATCTGTTGACTCAGGGATCGAGACGTGGCTGCACAATCCGTTACAGCCATGCGGATAAGATGGCTGTTATCTCGACTGCTAGTGATACGAGGCCGTTGGGATCCAGCATAGCGTTCCGTATTACCCTCCTGAACCCGCTGATTCCATATTCTGCTAACAGTCATTGGAACTCGACCATCGCGAGCAGCAATGTCGCGATATGATAAACCCCAATCACAATAGGTTACAATCCGATCTTTATCAAAGTCGGAAACGTGATGGTACGCATTTCTCCACCTTACACGAGGCATCACAACAACATTTCACCATGCAACGCCGGTCAACTGCTGTTTGTGTATGAGAAATCGGTTGGAAACTTTCCTCATGTCAGCACGTTGTAGGTGTTGCCATCGGTGCGAACCGTGTGGGAATGCTCTGAAAAGCTAATCATTTGATGACAGCATTTTCTTCCTGTCGGCTAAATTTCACGTCTGTAGCACGTCATCTTCGTGGTGTAGCAATTTTAATGGCCAGTAGTGTATATGCAATGACAAATTGTGCACTAGATATCACGACAGGCGGACCCACCGGAATAAAAGCAGGCGCAGAATATTGTGTTGCGAGTCGAGAAGCATTAACAGGAGGGTCAATCGAGCTATGTGACTTCGAAAATGGATGTTACCCGAGTAACAGATCTGTCCGGGACATCTGAACTATTCTAAAGCTGCCAAAGTTTACTGTTTGTAATGTGATTGTTACGCGGAAACGCGAAGTAACAACTATAGCTAAATCAAGACCGCAGATCTCATGCCCTGAGTGAGGTGAATGTAAGAAATCACACGAAGTCATGGGCAGGAATCACTCTTGAGTTCCAGTGTGCTGGCAGCGGTCCAGTTAGAAAAATTATTGCGCCCAGAGTGTGGAGAAGAATGGGGTACAATGGTGGGCAGTGGCTCATGAACCACGCATTTCTACAATGAATGCTAAGCGACGCTTGAGGTAGTGCAAATGGCGACGCACTGGACAGTCGACGCTGGAAACGAGCGATTCGGTGTGATAAATCGCGCTATATCCTATAGCAAGCCGATGGAAGGGCTTATTTGGCGAATACCTGGGTGACATTAACTGGCTTCTTGTGTAGTGGCATTAGTAAAAAAAAAAAGTGTGTGAAATCTTATGGGGACTTAACTGCTAAGGTCATCAGTCCCTAAGCTTCCACATTACTTAACCTAAATTATCCTAAGGACAAACACACCACACCCATGCCCGAGGGAGGACTTGAACCTCCGCCGGGACTAGGGCAATAGTAAAGTACTGCAAGAAAGTATTATGGTATGGGATGATTATTCGTCATTACGTTGTGATACGGTTACTGCGCTTAAGAAAAAGGTAAATGCAAAAGTGAGAAAGAACACTAATACATTTAACAGACAGTTTTATGTTCTGTGTGACAATGCAACCTATCAAAAAACAACATCTGTGAGGAAATGGTTTGTGGACACTAGCATAAAATGCATTGGCCTGCCCAGAATCCGACCTGAATTCAGGGAACAGCTTTGGGATGAGTCAGAATGTTGATTTCGCTTAAGATCTCATCGTCCACCATCACTAACTCTTTTTGTTTCGGCTCTTGAAAAAGAATGGACAACAATTCCTCCACAAAATTTCAGACACCACAGTTGAAAGTAAAATATATAATGATGGAAAAGCTGGAATGAAATGAAAATTATTCAGTTTGGAAATTTCTAATGAAAGGATCATTGAACATTCACTTTATTACCCGAAATCAATCTTGTCGCAGTAGTCGTCACTCACTCTGGCTATACAATACGTTTCGACATTGTCTCCAGTATAATTTACTTCACAGCGCGCAACAAGCAAATCTCCTCCCAAATGAGATCTATAATTAGGCCCTGGTATTGTCTTACCTACAACAGTTATTCTGCACCTGTTCTGTACCAGTGTAGCTGCCCATGACAAAGCAATTGCAACATAATACGATTAAAGAGAAAAGCGCTGCACTGCGTGATGTCTTTC
Source organism: Schistocerca serialis cubense (assembly GCF_023864345.2). Taxonomy (NCBI): domain Eukaryota; kingdom Metazoa; phylum Arthropoda; class Insecta; order Orthoptera; family Acrididae; genus Schistocerca; species Schistocerca serialis. Next base: position 169,256,680 of record NC_064645.1, on the reverse strand, counting down.
TTCATAAGCGGTAAATTACAACACCCTATCCACTCGTCGTCGTTCTATTCATTCATTTGCCAACAATTCTCTTAGTACTAATAGCAATCAAAATATGTTCAAAACGTACGTCCATAAAGAAAAGACAAAGGATAAATGAATGTCCGTCCCTGGTAGCTGAGTGGTCATACCTAACGGCCCGGGTTCGATTCTCGGCTGGCTCGGAAATTTTCTCCGCTCAGGGACTGGGTATTGTCCTAATCATCATCATTTCATCCCCATAGACACGCAAGTCGCCGAAGTGGCGTCAACTCGAAAGACTTACACCAGGCGAACGGTCTACCCGACGGGAGGACCTAGCCACACGACAATTCCATTATCAAATATAAATGAAGAAAATGAAATTAGAATTTATTTATGAAATGCCTGGGCTAGCAGGACAGAGCATATTAAGTTGTGGAAAGCCAAAATAAGTTGCTGTCAGTTGCACTCAACATTACAAACTTTATTTAGGAACACACAATATTACAACAAGGATGTAAAACAGTCAAAACTTTAATCGATTTCCTTTGATTAACTTTAGTTCGGCTGAAGGCCACACTCAAAATCCAAGACACAAGGCCTAAGCAAGAAATTGAAATACAAGGTTCTTATGGAGGTTTCACCCAAAAATACTTTTTAAATCTTCAATCTAAACAGGCTGAAGGCCTTAGCAATTTAATTTTAAGTAATAAGAAGAGTTTCAATCAAAAGGCAGAGGGCCTTATCTTAAAACATTTCATGCAAAATTCCCCTGAAGGCCCCATACAAAAGCATAACAATCTTATGCCTTAAGGGCAAGACAAGAACATTAATTTAAGACATATTAAAACTTGGCTGAAGGTCTCACATCAGCAAATAACTTAATGGCTTAAGCCCTAGAAAGAAGAGTTTCAATTTAAAAGGCAGAAGGCCTTATCTTAAAATATCTCAAGTAAAATTCGGCTGAAGGCCCCATATAAAAGAATAACAATCTCATACCTTAAAGGCAAGAAAAGAACATTAATTTAAGAGATACTGATACTCGGCTGAAGGTCACACATCAACCAAATAACTAAAACCCAAACAGGGAAATTACTAAGTAACACACAAGGAACGGGGCTGAGACGTTTCCAAGGGTCTGCCTAGGATTGTGACACTAACGCCCGTTTAGGTGAGACAGGCAGCCTGTCCCACGACTTCTTACTCTGAAGGCAACCCAACCGACAGACAGCCGACCAACCAATCAACAAAATCAGTTCCGCTCCACGCAACCAGCAAAACGACTTCAAGATTTCAATACAACGACACACAGAATATTGGCGCCCACATCGACCAACAACACCTCAGCTGTCGAACTACACGCTGCGCTGGACAGCAACGACACGACGAGGAAAGTGCACTGCCGAAAATTACGTCAACGACCAGGACAGGTAACTGGAACGTCAAGAGCCACAAGGCAGAAGATACCGCTGGTCAGTTTCAATAACAGGAAATAAATTATGTTAAACACCACAGGAAGGGGGCTGGAATCTTAGATGAGTTGAGTACACACACGTTGTTGCTCGCGGGAATGTCCCAAAAGCGTCAACCAGGATCAAACGAAGAAATGTAAACAGTTGAGGCTCGATAGTAGGTTAAGTGAGGGCTCAACTTTCATGTCCAAGATCGGTGGGCGACGAACTTCGTAGCACTCGCAAGCAGCACCTCACACCCCAACCGCGCGTGCACACCGCCAGCGGCCCCAGCCAGATTACGTGTGTCGGAGGCTTTCTTGCTGCTCCAAGTCAACCGACCGACTGGTCGCACACCGCCCAGCCAGAAACTATATCCGCCACACCAAAGATAGTACAGCATTACTAGTATCGATACAAGCTGCTGCTGCCAGTCATGGAGAGGACAGCAACATTATCGCTATAACCGCAGGAGAAGTGAAACCACAGGACTGCAACCGAGGGTTAACCCAAGACAAGCATGACTCGAGCCAGCCACAGCTCAATTTAATTTTCTCAAAATTACAAATCTAATTATTAAACTCCTTTTAATAGAATTATTTATTCTTTTTAACCCTATCACAAACACCAATCATTACTGAAGTATGCCGCCTGGGGTAGCCGTGCGGTCCAGAGCGTCTTGTCACGGTTCGCGCGGCTACCCCCCTCGGAGGTGGAGTCCTCCCTCGGGAATGGGTGTGTGTTAGTTTAAGTTAGTTTAATTAGTGTCTAAGCCTAGGGACCGATGACCTCAGCAGTTTGGTCCCATAGTCCTTACCAATTACTGAAGTATAAAACTGCAACCAGTTTTACTTTTAAATTATTACATCAAGTAACAGAAGCTGATGGAACTAGCTAACACGTCGGGTATGTGACTGATAACTCGTCTCCTTTATCTAAAACTGGAAATCGTTGAACAGTGAAAATTAACAGACTACAATAATCGCTACATGTCGCAAAGCAACGCGACAAATACGTTTTATTTGCTGAGACGTTCCAAAAATCTTTCCTGCAGTAATATTAAATTCTTAACTATTCTCCATTTCTTATTTTGAAAAGGAAACCACTTGCTCTGACCCAGAGCTCCTCGGCCAAGTCGACCGATGACAGTCAAATCTCGCCCAGAAGCTAAGACTCAACTCTCATCACTACTGCTACTCTGCCTACCTTGTCCTATTTCACTCAACAACGCTTTTCTTAATCTCAAACACAATGTATCTCTTTCATGTGACCAATCTTTACAAATGTATCTATGGACGTTAAAGTCTTTGCAATTGATTTGTTGCACAAATGTCTGATAAACTCATGCTATGTAAAATTGTCTCAGCAAATCAACACATTGCAGTAGATCGGTATATTACGAAGTCAGTCGACCAACTATTTTTCAAAACCAAAATTTCTTCGTGATATAAGTGGCAGACAATGCGTTTATCTAAGATTCTTCTATAATACAAGTCAAATTGACCTACAAAATGTTCCTATATCAATTAAAGTAGGTGGTTTTTTCCTTACGCGAACGTTTCAAAGTGTCCCCAGCAGAGTTTAAGCCGCCGTAAAGGCGAAATGTGGGCTCACTTCCTATTAATGTCTACTAATAGGTATTCTGATTTTTTTTGATCAGATAATGAACCTTCAATTAAATTAGTACCTCTGGATTCATCTGCTTGCTCCCCGCTATAAAAACTAGCACCAACTTGTAACTTTTTTCCTTACGCGAACCTTTCAAAGTGTCCCCAGCAGAGTTTAAGCCGCCGTAAAGGCGAAATGTGGGCTCACTTCGTATTAATGTCTACTAATAGGTATTCTGATTTTTTTTGATCAGATAATGAACCTTCAATTAAATTAGTACCTCTGGATTCATCTACTTGCTCCCCGCTATAAAAACTAGCACCAACTTGTAACTTTTATTGGTGTTTCTCCTACATTTGTCGTTTATTGACTTTTTCTATTAAGATAAAAAAATTCGTGCCACCGCAATCACATCTGACTGATATCTGTACAACAATCTGCATTAATTTCATTAGCCTTTTGTAAGGTATAGACACCTTGTTGAGGACTACTTTCTTTAGAGCCTCCGTCAGCGTCAGATTTTGTATTTTGCATCGAATCGTTCCTATTCGCGTCTACGCGTTTCTTGTGTCTTGTTCTTTGCAGTTTTATACCTACCATCGTAGTTCTTGACGTGGGTGAAACTTCATGATCTCTTACGTCTCACTTGGTACTGGCAGAAGTAATATTGTACAAGGGATCGGCGGAGAGTCCTACGCCAAGCTCACATGTTTAAAAATATTTTCCTCTTGTAGTCGCGAACGTCCCTCTCCTATATCTCAGGTTCAACGTACTCACAATTTCTAATACGATATGAGAAGGCAACTATTTTCTTCTAATGGAGACATAAGTTCTTGTCGAGAATACAGGGGCATTTAACAACAAATACTTTAAGGAATCCAGTTTTTGTGTTGCTGTCTGGTACGTTGTTGTAGCTGGATTATCTGATCGTATCTTTTCCACTGGATACTCTAAGGTATCCAGTGGAAAAGACACGATCAGATAAACCAGCTACAGCTACAGTATGCATTCCGTCCGTACGCTGCCAACGGAATGGCCGATACCGGTGTACTGTGTACGCCTAATCTCTGCAGTTCGACTTTGCAACTCTCCACACTGTACTGAAGGTCGAGAAAACTATAGCCGAACTGTTCACGCATCGACGAATCCTCTGCTTTCCATCTTCTATTGTGCTCCAGAACGATAAGCCATCGGAATGGTGCTGCAAGTTCACAGATATACGGAGACCTGAAACATATCATTAATGTAGTAGTCGATAACAAAATTTATAAAAGTTCTCGATACTAACTTTTACTATCTGAATTATGCGATACATATGAGTAATTATTTCATTCAACGAGTGTTCTAACTAGTGAAAACATTTCCTTTGAGCTATAGTCAAATACAACACCCATATTTAACATATAACAGTGAAGATTCGTCAGCACCGCCCTGCCCGTGCAGACTGCTACCGCCTTGCAGCAGCGCTGTTGTTCAATCGCTGCTGGATTACTGTTTATTCTTCGCCTTTTACTGTCCCTGTGAATACATATCGAGAAAACGAATGCTGCAGTACCACATTTTGGAACTGCTCTTTCTAAAGAGTACGTAAAATTCCACTTTAAAAGTAATACTGTTTGTTATGAGAAACAAACCGACGTTTGGGCGTTTTTTTTTTCTTTATTGGATTTCAATTCCCCACCTCACCCCCACCCTCCCACCCCCCCACCCCCCTTAGGAGGGGGCGGGCTGGCATCAGCGTAATATGCTGCTCTACAGCCTACAGAAAAGTTAAGAAACATAATGAGAATAGAAACAAACAAGTAGAACAGGCGATAAAACGGTGACATTGTAAAATATAAAAAACACTGTGGTGACGATGCAGATGAAGAAGTAGACAGGCACAATTAAAAAAACACGGAGACAGTCTGGTTTCTGTTCGTACGAGATAAAAAACACAACTAGCGTCAGTATGGCGGCTGTTCGTAATACTGACAGAGGACGCACAACGCTGAACACTCACTTATAATAGAACTATACAGGTGACACGGTGGAAGATTGGGGGGGGGGGGGGGCAGGACCCGGACCTCTGATGGGGAAAAGGGGGGGGGAGAGGAAAAGAAAAATGGGGTAGCCGATGGAGGGAGGGAACATAGAAAAGAGGGGACTGGGTGGATGCGAGAAGGAGTGGGAAAGGCAGTAGAGGTCAGAGCAGAAACGACTCAGGGGAGAGAAGGGAGGCAGAGAGAGGGTAGGTGGGGAAAAAACAGGGTGGAAGGGGGGGAGAGGGAGCCTGGGGAAAGGACAGAGGAAAGTAGGGGGAGGTGATGATCGGAGTTGATAGGAGGGATAAATGGAGGGAGAGAGGGCATCATCCAGGAGGGGGAGTTGACAGAAGCCACCTTGGGAAAGGAGATGAAGGGTGTAGAGATGGAGGGTAGGGGGGGACACAACAGTGAAGGCGCAGCAGAGGGTGGGGGTTGGAGAGGAGAGAAGCAACCAGGGGATGAGGGGGATCAAGGTGGTGGGAGGTGTAGAGTATGCGGATATGTTCAAGGAATAGGAACAGATGGGGGAAAGGAATCAGGTCATAGACGATCCACATGGGGGACGGGAGGTATACACAGAAGGCGAGGTGGAGTGCATGGCGCTTGAGGATCTGGAGGGACTTACAGAATTTGTGGGGGGAGGGGGCGCAGATATCGAGGTGGGACTGGCATAACAGAGATTGGAACGGATTAAGGATTTGTAGTTGTGGAGGATGGTAGAGGGGTTCAACCCCCGTGTCCAGCCAGAGAGGAGTTTAAGTAGTCAGAGGCGGTTGTTAGATGGAGTGGAGATGAGGGATCCTGGTGAGGTGGCGGTCATTGGGGAGGCCAAGGTAGGTGAGGGTGGGGGAGAGGCGGACAGGACGAGCGCAGACGGTAAGGGATAAATCAAGGAGCCGGAAGGAGCGAGTGGTACGACATACGAAGATTGCCTGGGTCTTGGAAGGATTGATTTTCAGGAGCCACTGGCTGCACCATGTGGCAAAAAGGTCAAGCTGATTCTGGAGAAGGCGTTGGGACGTGTGCGCGTCGCATGAAAGACGCAATAAGCAGTCATTTGTTTTGGATTAAGTCCAGCTACACGCTGCAAAAACGAAATTACAGATATCTGTTGCAATCTGACGACACTGTTTTTCTTCTCTTTACATTTTGAGGCCCGCAAAACATTATTTTTTGTCTTAGGCTATTCGTTTTATGTTATCCGCTTTCCCGTTGTATTACGCTGATTTACATCATAAGTAACGTTCTGCCATCTGTCAGCCACTGTCCACACAGTTCTCTCAGCCTCCATTGATAGTTATCATCCATGCCAACACGAGGCGCCACAGGGCTGTCGCTCATCATATTGCTGGGCCTTCTCGCAGTGTTGTTGATAGAAATGAGAGTACCCTCCTGTGGAAATCTAGTCTTGAGAAAAGGGAAGGAGAGGTGAGGAGTCCATAACTTATTAGCAAACAGAAATAAATAAAAATCAGTATGAGCGCACTACACTGGTCCCTCATGTTATCCTTTTGAAGTTGCTGGAATCTTGACAAAAAAATGACGGTTGCTCAAACGAGAGAGTCAAGGCCCCCGCCTCGTTCCTTAGCAGCGGAAGGCGCTGCCTCGAACCTCTTAGTCTATTTGGTGCGTACAACTTTGCCCACGAAACAGGTCCATATCTGAACGCTGGCCACCAGCCATCATCAGGTGACCACCTGGTGCCAAACCATGTTTTTCTGTGGACTAGGAATTCTCGGTAATCTGAGCGTCGCTTTTGTAACAGGAGTCCTTATCACTCCAGTACCGGCACAAATAGCAGTAGCCTTATGAAGTCTGTTGAAAGTTCCGAGTGTAGCTTCCAGTTCTTCACGGACGTCAGTGAACTTTTCCATCAAGATTCCCCGTCGGCCTCAGTCCCTACTCTTGAGCTACACGTTGTAATACCTTCGACAGAACCAAAATTAAGTAAACCAACTTGCTGCTTACTCCCAAACAGAAGAATGTAAAAATTGAACTAAGTGCAGTACACCTAGCGTTTTATGTTTCAGTTTAAGCTTCTATCCAATTATGTTTCATTATTAATACCTGCAGATTAGAGATTAGCTATTGGATACGTATTATATTACATGCTTTTATTCTGCACAAAAAACTATCATTTTTGCACCATGGATATAATTACGCTCCCTTCGCAACATTTATTAAATGGCTCTGAGCGCTATGGGACTCAACTGCTGAGGTCATTAGTCCCCTAGAACTAGTTAAACCTAAGGACATCACAAACATCCATGCCCGAGGCAGGATTCGAACCTGCGACCGTAGCGGTCTTGCGGTTCCAGACTGCAGCGCCTTTAACCGCACGGCCACTTCGGCCGGCTAACATTTATTAACATGTTACTTTGAGCAGAATGTATTCTCATTACAAACCAGGATTTGAACTCGATAACACACCCATTCTCTTGATGGTAAGCTCAGGATGGCTTTCTTGGATGTTTGTATTTTGTAATTTTAAGGAGGAAGAGGAGGTTAGTGTTTAACGTCCCGTCGACAACGAGGTCATTAGAGACGGAGCGCAAGCTCGGGTTAGGGAACGATGGGGAAGGAAATCGGCCGTGCCCTTTCAAAGGAACCATCCCGGCATTTGCCTGAAGCGATTTAGGGAAATCATGGAAAACCTAAATCAGGATGGCTGGAGACAGGATTGAACCGTCGTCCTCCCGAATGCGAGTCCAGTGTGCTAACCACTGCGCCTCCTCGCTCGGTGTGTAATTTTAAGGGAAGCGGAACATTAGCACTCAGATTTTTTCTAGTGTGCATTAGTGCATCTTATTAATTGGTTGCGGTCGAGGTGTTAATTTGTAGCTCCCATGCTACATGTTGAAAGCGGCGGTTTTCTGCTGGTTGCGGTCACACAGGACTGAACTAGACAAAGCGCATGTCAGCAGTAATACTCACTGCTTACCATCATAACCAAAGTCTTGTGTTCTACAAGACCCATCGAATCGGAGCTTCTCTCAGCCAGAGTCTGACCTGTTAGCGTTCCTTGGTGCCCTGTGCTGAACACAAACTAACCGAAAAGTGTTCTCCGTAAAAACTTTCCCGAGAAGCGATAGATGTCACCAATACCTTTGCCCCGAATACGTGCCCTCGTAATTCTCTGCATTCCGCAAGGTCATTAACTTTGGTTGACTCCTGTACGGAATAGCTGCCTGCCTATGACGTAGTATGCTTCAACCGTTGTTCAACAAGTTTCCTATGCCTGCCTCAAGAACTCAGGTGCTCTTAGACATGCCGGACGCTAAATGAGAAACACTTTTACTTAAATAGGTATGTTTCGAGTCTCTGAGGTCGAAGGGAGAAATAAATAGAATAAATCACTCTAAACTGTATTCTTTGCTGTGCTATGTGTGTTGTCCAAGATTATTCGTAACAATACAGCTTCTATGTACGTTGTTTTTGTTGTGATCTTCAGTCCAAAGACTGATTTGATGCAGCTCTCAAGGCTACTATGTACCGTGGAAGCCTCTCCATCTCAGAATAACTACTGCAACCAGCATTCGTTTCAACCTGTCTACTTATTCCAGCTCTTGGCCTTCCTCTACGATTTTTAACCCCCTCCCCGCCCTTGGCCTCCGCTCTTCCCACCAATTCTAAATTAGTGATCCCTTGATGTCTAAGAATTTATCCTATCAACCGATTCCTTCTTCTATACATGCTGTGCTACAAATTTCTTTTCTCCACAATTCTGTTCAGTACCTCTTTATTAGTTACATGATCTACCCATCTAACCATCAGCATTCTTCTCTAGTGCCGCATTTTGGAAGTTTCTATTCTCTTCTCGTCTAAGGTGCTTACCGTCCAAGTGTCCGCCCCCGGTAGCTGAGTTGGCAGTGCGATAGTATGTCAATCCTAAGGCCCCGAGTTCGATTCCCCGCTGGCTGGAGATTTTCTCCACTCTGGAACTGGGTGTTGTGTTCTCCTAATCATCATCATTTCATCCCCATCGACGGGCAAGTCGCCGAAGTGGCGTCAAATCGAAAGAGTTGCACCCGGCGAACGGTCTACCCGACGGGAGGTAGTAGTCACACGACATTATTATTACTATCGTCCAAGTTTCACTTCTATAAGAGGCTACCTTCCAGACTTAATATCTTCAGTAAAGACTTCCTAACAATTAAATCTATATTCAATGTTAACAAATTTCTCTTCTTCAGAAACACTTTTCTTGCCATTGCCAGTCTACTTTTTATATTCCCTCTACTGTAGCCATCATCAGCTACTTTACTGCCTAAATAGCAGAACTCATCTCGTAGTTGTAGTGTCTCATTTCCTCATCTAATTCCCCCAGCATCAAGTAATTTCATTAGATTACATTCCATTACCCTTGCTTTGTTACCCACGTTCGTGTTCACCTATGCCCTCCTCTCTAGACATTGCCATGCCGTCCAACTGCTCTTCCAAGTCCTTTGCTGCCTCTGACAGAATTACAATGTCATCGACAAACTTTAATGTTATTTCTTCTTTCCTTTGGTTTCCTGTTTGCTTGCTCAGTGTACAGTCCTAATAACATCGGAATAGGCTAAAAACCTGTTTCACTCCGTTCTCCATCAGTGCTTCCCTTTTATGCCCCTCGAGTCTTACAACTCGGTTTGATTTTCGCTACAAGCTATAAAAAAGATTTCGCTCGTATTTTACCACTGCTACCTCCAGAATTTCAGGGAGTGTGATAAGCATCACAATTTTGATATTTACACAGCGCTCTGGCTAAGTATTTTGGAGTTGGATATTATATGCAGAAATATTCTGTAACTGGCATTCCACAAGACAACATGCAAATCTTGCTTACATACCTGCAGAATTAAATAATTTTTTTCGATTGCTCTATAGACAACGCACGCATCATTTCAGATCTATCAGAGGTACACTAGTGGAAGGAAAAGTAAAAGAAAATTAGTAAAAGAAACTGGTTTGAGCTTTTTTGTGCCAACAGCCGCGGCATTTGGAAATAGCTTAGCAAGAGTTCTGTGCAAGGCAACATAAATCTTACAATAGCAGCAGAAAGGGAGAAGGTAATACGGACGTTCACATAGACAAGAAGCTTTATCGGATGTAACATGATCGTTTTACACGTCTCAATTCCCTAACTCTCCAGTTTGCGCGTTACTACGAATGCTTCAGTTCATTAACGTTACGTGGAATAATATTTTCGAGGAATTCAACACATTCCTCAAAATAAGCATTATACGAATCCATACTAAGTCTCCAGTAGTCAACTGTTTAAACGTCTATACACAGTAACAGCAGTTGCACTATATATTTAAAACAAACGTGGGATTCAAAAGTATAACATTAGGAATTAAAATTACCACCAGTATTCTCCAGTGAAACTGATTTTACAACAGAAACGAACAAAGTACACGTTTGTTGTAAGATCTGACTACCGCAGAAGTGACTGAAAAGCACTGAGAGGCAATTAAAGAAAGAAAAAAACCATTCGACATGAGTATCTTCTCCGAAGTAGAAATTCGTCTCCCGCCGCCTCCCCCTTGTGTGTGTGTGTGTGTGTGTGTGTGTGTGTGTGTGTGTGTGTGTGTGTATATGTGTGTGCGTGTGTGTATGTGTGTGTGTGTGGGGGGGTTGTTTGTGTGTGTGTGTGTGTGTGTGTGTGCATGTGTGTGTATGTGTGCGTGTGTGTATGTGTGTGTGGGGGGGGGGCGGTTGTTTGTGTTCGTGTGTGTCTGTGTGTGTGTGTGTGTGTGTGTATGTGTGTGTGTGTGTGTCTGTGTATGAGAACACTACAGTTAATGAACTGAAATATGAATTATCATATAAATGTAATTTAACACCACGCACGGAAACGGGCGGCAACAAGGAGAATTTTTTAACTACTTGATATATCCAGTATCAGAAAGAGACGGATTGGAGATCTTCAATGAAACATGAATGTGGGCACTACCTACACAAATTGTTTCACGTATACTATGGCAGCAATTCAAAACCTAGATTTGATCGAAAATTGTCCAGACATGGAGATGGTACTGTAGAACGACGGTGAATGCCGGGATGGTTGCCTTGTAAACAACAAAGCCCGTTACCTCCACAATCTATAATGAATTCGTTGTCGCTGGCATATTGAACGTTAACCTTCCCATTCCCAACCACTAATTTATAAATTGACTGGTGGTAGTTATTGATGAGAGAGTTATTAATCTACTTAATCATTTCAAGGGCCGATGAGCTTAGGTCTTACCTTTTACATATAAACGAGGCTGTAGCAAATAAGGACTGTCGAGGAGATAAGATGGGCAAGAGATATTTGTCTCGGAATCCTGCGTGAAGAGCAGAGCGTGTGTGGCCTTATCGTGGCCACACATCCTCTTCAAGTTCATCCAATTAGAGCTGCAGAAAGTTGCGTAGCACGTCACAATATCGATCTGTGGTCACGGCTGCTGTTCCTCCCCTGTTCCCCAGAAAAAGTTCACACCACTCAGCCACACAGCGTCCGCGCAACGAGCGTTCGAGATATCGACGAGTGTCACCTGCGATGTAATGTTTGTTCATCTACGATACCACGCAAATGGAAATGTGCCAAGTTGAAAAATAGCACATCATCTGTACCGCATCAGTGCTTTTGAACAGCCTGACGAAGATTTTGCTGGTTTACCAATCTCCTTTGCTTATTTCTTGATCCAATATCGTGGACGCTCACCATAACTTTGAGGCAGCATTATTCTCCAGTTTTAGTTGGAAATTACAACGTAGTGGCTCTTGAGCTTGAGAAACGATGTGCGGCGTGTTCATTTCACTCTCTCAGCATCTGACCGCATCAGTGTGTTGTACATACGAACGTCGTCCAGGTGTTCTACATCTCCGCATCATACTACTAGCTCTTCACAAGGAACGGAAACATACTGGCTGAGGAAGAAGTAGCTAAAATGTACCATAACAGTATAATTCTTAGTGCAACCTGAGAGTATCAGAATTTAAATCATCATTAAACGTAGCTTTTAAAAGAGCTTCAATTATTTGCTGGGCTTTTCCCTGTCTACTTATAGAAAGAATGTAGGAAGAGTGGTTTCTTGTTGGAGTTGAACTGACGAGTCTGGTAATTTACGATGTAAATTTTTAATCCTTCAGGCTTTTTCATTTGCAATGGGCACTGTTCCAGCGCTAAAGAGTTCAGAAACAGTTTAACTCGCCATTGGCTACTATAGGTGTAAGCACATGTCTTTGCAGTGTGCTCGAACACGCATCATAACGGGATGTGAGGTGAGGGCGGGTAGTGAGTTGGGCCCGGATAACTCTGGCGGTGCAAGCCAAAGATTCCTGGTTCGAATCCCGTCCGATACACGTCCACGTTGATTTCCATGAAGGTAAAATAATAATTAAATGCGGGAAGTACTTAATTACTTACAGGAAACATCCTAAATTCTCATAAATAAATTAATATAAATATTTAATTATCTTCAGAAAGCCTCTTTTAACAATAAAAATACACATTAAATAAGTTTCTCACGAAATTTGAAAGCAGAGCGAGATGTAGGGTTAAACGCCATGCACGCCAACACCGTCCAAACAGGACTTGAAGGACCAATGGCACCGACCGGCCGTCATGTCATCATATTCAATTATACGTCACGGAACGCGGGTACGGAGGGGCATGTGGTCAGCACACCGCTTTCCCGGCCATTGTCAGATTTCGTGACCGGTATCACTACGTCACAATGAAGTAGCTCCTCAATTTGCCTCACAAGGGCTGAATGCACCCAGCTTGCCAACAGCAGTCGGTAGACACGGACAGTGAACCATCTTAGTGCTGACCAAGCACATAACTTCGGCCATCTGCAAGGCCGTTGGGTTATGCAACAGGAGCTCTCGCACCAGGAAATGTGACTGCGACCTCACCGAACTATTAGAGGACAACAGAAGTAAAATATTGTGCGTAATTTTGCATTTTATATAATACACTACTGGCTATCAAAATTGCTACACCACGAAGATGACGTACTACAGACGCGAAATTTAGCCGACAGGAAGAAGATGCTGTGATATGCAAATGATTAGCTTTTCAGAGCATTCACACAAGGTTGGCGCCGGTGGCGACACCTACAACGTGCTGACGTGAGGGAAGTTTCCAACCGATTTCACATATACAAACAGCAGTTCACCGGCGTTGCCTGGTGAAACGGTGTTGTGATGCCTCGTGTAAGGAGGAGAAATGCGTACCATCACATTTACGACTTTGATAGAGGTCGGATTGTAGCCTATCGCGATTGCGATTTATCGTATCGCGACATTGCTGCTCGCGGTGGTCGAGATCCAATGACTGTTAGCAGAATATGGAATCGGTGGGTTCAGGAGGGTAAAAAGGAACGCCGTGCTGGATCCCAACGGACTCGTATCACTAGCAGTCGAGATGACAGGCATCTTATCTACATGGCTGTAACGCATCGTGCAGCCACGTCTCGAGCCCTGAGTCAACAGATGGGGACGTTTTCCAAGACAACAACCATCTGCACGAACAGTTCGACGACGTTTGCAACAACGTGGACTATCAGCTCGGAGACCATGGCTGCGGTTACCCTTGACGCTGCATCACAGACAGGAGCGCCTGCGATGGTGTACTCAACGATGAACCTGGGTGCACGAATGGCAAAACGTCATTTGTTCGGATGAATCTAGGTTCTGTTTACAGCATCATGATGGTCGCATCCGTGTTTGGCGACATCGCGGAGAACGCACTTTGGAAGCGTGTATTCATCATCGCCGTACTGGCGTATCATCCGGCGTGATGGTATGGGGTGCCATTGGTTACACGTCCCGGTCACCTCTTATTCGCATTGACGGCGCTTTGAACAGTTTACGTTACATTTCGGATGTGTTGCGACCCGTGGCTCTACTCTTCATTCGATCCCTGCGAAACCCTACATTTCAGCAGGATAATGCACGACCGTATGTTGCAGGTCCTGTACGAGCCTTTCTGGATACAGAAAATGTTCGACTGCTGCCCTGGCCAGCACATTCTCCAGATCTCTCACCAACAGAAAACGTCTGGTCAATGGTGGCCGAGCAACTGGCTCGTCACAATACGCCAGTCACTACTCTTGATGAACTGTGGTATCGTGTTGAAGCTGCATAGGCAGCTGTACCTGTAAACGCCATCCAAGCTCTGTTTGACTCAATGCTCAGGCGTATCAAGGCCATTATTACGGCCAGAGGTGGTTGTTCTGGGTACTGATTTGTCAGGATCTATGCACCCAAATTGCGCGAAAATGTAATCACATGTCAGTTCTAGTATAATACATTTGTCCAATGAATACCCGTTTATCATCTGCACTTCTTCTTGGGGTAGCAATTTTAATGGCCAGTTGTGTAATTTCATACAGAAATCTGTCATTCGCCGGGGAATAAACACGTAAAGACACTAAACAGAGAAAGTTATCATCGTGTAAAGTATGCAAAGAATCGTGACGGGACGCGAATAAATAGTCGTTATTTTAGGAATTAAGTAGTCCTGTAATTAATATACGCCTGCAAGTTAGTTATCTCTTAATTATGTATGTTCGTTATCTTTAGCTGACATATCTAACATTGCTGGAAACTGAAGTATGGAGGAATGCAAAAATAACTAATTAAATTGAAACATTATTGGACTAACTGCCATTAGTTCAGTGGTGGTGATCTTTAGAAAATGACTTTGGCTATTGAAACAAAGTGTTGGTAACTGTTTATGGTCACATCTATCAACCCTCAGAGACACGTATTTATGAGTTGTTACGACCCAATCTGAGCCGTACGTTAGCTTCGTGGGAGAGCTATATGCAATAACGCTGCGTTGTAAATGTAGTTTCCTCACGGAAAACATGCAGTAATGCAACACAGTGGTACCCATAGGCCATATGTCGGCTGTTGAAGCCTCCTCATGACTTATAATAATCTAGTAGATATTAGAGCAACGATTTAGTTGCGACTGAAATAAATGGTCGTAACTTAGACATAAGTTGCACTGAGAAGTATATTTTTTATTTCTTGATGGTGACTAGTTTCGGACACCTGTGCCCATTTTAAAAACATCCGTGCTGTAAGTGTGAGAAATACAGGTGATAGCCCATGTACAGAAACTTCCCCTACAGTAATTAAAGCAGTATACGGACGACTTAACAGCAAAAATATACCACATAGGACGGGCACATCAAGAAATAAAAAAACAGATACTTCTCAATGCAATTTATGACTAAGTTACGACCATTTATTTGAATTAAAAGATAGGTTGCGGACCTATTTTTCGTCTGCAGCATGCTGCAAGTTCGTATATATTTAAAATATTTTACCAAAATATTTTAAATTTCTAGCCAAATGATAATCGAAAGCTTTTCTTGCATTTATTATACACCTTCCCTCCCCTCGGAATAATTACACCCAGGGTTGGTACCACTGCTTTCCAATGAAATGTAGTTAGTGGCTGTTGTTGCCTTGCCCCCAATACCTTTTATCCAGTACGGTGGCAATGCGCTCCCAGGTAGTTCCGCTTCCCGCCGCGTGGCAGCGCGCGCAGTGGCAGATCGTGCGCGGTAGGTGGGAGGAACTCAGTTGTCAGTTGGTTGTCAGTCACGGCGCCGAGTGGACGTGCTGCAGCACCGAAGGTGCGGCGAAGCTAGTAGGCAGAAAAGCTCGCTCCATGAAGACGATCGATACGAGGCGAAGAGTATTCGCATGCTGAGAGTTGGGATATTAAAAACCGGGAAACGAAAACGTCGATGGCTGCTTAAAAAATATCTACGATCGTCATTTACATTTCAGCCATTGTCCCCGCCTTATGATACTACATTACGCACTCCGCCTTCGTTCCTGAAATCACCCGACTTTATTGCTTGTGCACCTCAACACATTTTAATAATCTGCATGAATTTTAATTTCTCTTCTATCCAGCTACTTTCCTCCTTAAGCTGTTAGTTGGTAAAAGCTAAAGGTTTGACGTGAGAAGACAAGTTTTAAAGTTTGGAAATGAGCCAGCGTACTCACACTGTGGAAATTATCCATTCTTTATTCACCCCGAATTTTAGAATGTGAATACTTATCGACTTCCATTCTTTGTACATAATTTCTCGCTGGCACCCCTGCAAAACAGCGAAAGGCAAAAAAGTGAATCGGGTACTACATTTTGGGCGTTCTTGCAATAAAACTTGAGCATCATGCCTGACATTTTAATTTATTTCTTTTTTCCTACTACCTCTACTCGCAACACATTTTGCAGACACAATTGACATCCACCACTGACTACAACTACAAAATTACTATCGTCACACAGATCACGAGATATGGCATCAGAAACATTGAGATGCATGAAATATGATATGCATGAAAAATTAGCTTTTCTTAAAATTGGTTGCAAATTACCCAGACTATACTAATCTAGCTTTGGTCTTGATATTTTCCTTAGCCTCTTCGGTGGATAATCTCAAGCTAATAAAAACAACATAAATAGGATTTTGTGCTTACATCCTTAACGTCAATTTTTAACACATTAACTCATTTCTAAAACAAACACACATTTGAAGTTGGTTTGTAAGTGGGTTTCGATTCTTTAAAGAATCGGTTTTGGCGGTGAGAGGCGGGCTGAGGGATGTTACAGGTGGCTGTATAAAAAGAACTAGTAATATGTTGTTGATAACGTAACTTATACGTTTGATTAGAAACTGGGGATATAAGGCAGATACATAAAATACACCTAACTCCATAGCCGAACGCACTGATGCTAGCGGATATCATGGCGCTCGACTGGTAGGTATCCAGTTCGGGTCCTGATAGTCGAAGTAATTTTCACCGCCAGCATAGAAGGAGAGATGGTATCGCCAAGTTCCTGAAGAGCGGACTTTGAGCCATGTCGTGGATTACATTTCGGAACTCTCTGCAGTGTCTCATAAAATGAGGACATGAGGCACCGTTAATAATCCGTGCGTCGAATGAAGACGTTTAGGTGTTCGACAGTAGTAGGCTTTGTGCCAGCAATAGGTTTAACCCTCTTCCTTTCCTTCATGAAGAACAGTATACACTGACTGACAAAAACACTGAAGCATCCAGAAAGGGTAGAGATAATGAAATGAATGTCACGTCTTGAGAGGGTATGTGATGTTATTGCAATGTTCACAAATTGAAACTTGGCAGTGTGAGTCCTTTTATTAGTATGAAGTTGCACCCCCTCTAACCTGGATGCGTGCACTGCTTCGGCTGGGAAGGGTGTCAAGGTCGTTGCATCATCTCCTGAGATAAGTTGGTCCACCACTATTGTTAAGTGGTCGTTGATGTCATAGATACGGTAAAATGGGGTGAATAGAAATAATGGAGTGAAGAGAAACTCCGAAAAAGTTCTAAGCCCCCTTGTCGGAAGACAAATGGGAATATCAGTCAAAGATATGTTTGTCTAGGTTGGTAGTGAACCATTCCACCAGCGAAATTACGAATTTCAAAGATCGTGACACCATCAATTGAGACTTTGCTCATCCTGTGGCAAACAGAGGATCTAGTGTTGGGTAAGCTTACTTCAGACTTTATTTATAACTACCAATCTAAATTACATTGTTTTAATTTAAGTACATGGAGAGAAAATTTGCAATATCGTTTCATTAACCAAAAGTTCAGTTTAAAAATATAGTTTAAGCTAACTTGTACTTCAGTTAACTAAAAACGTAGGGTTTTGTTTCTGGAATTTGTGGGGTGAATAAAACAGAAATCATCAGTGTTTCTTCCGAAGAAAACCAAGAATTCCACGAAAATGAAAAACCAGCTGCGACTGTTCTCAGCCCCGGAGATTAGGCTGCAATTAAAGTATATTGAAGAAATACGCAGTAATTTGGATCATCTGCAGTATAATTTGTTATTTAGAAGGCGAAGGTAGTGATGACCATTCTTTTTACTAAACAAGACCGATTAAAGATGTTTATTATGAAAAAATGGGGGGCAATTCTGTAGAGGAGAGGTTGTTCAAAAGCTCTTCGTTAAGTCTGGCGATACGTAATATAGATTTACAGGAAATTTAATACCTAATACCAGTGACTCAATGTAATAACAAAAAAACCAAATTCGTTTGATGTTAGAATGAAGTAATTAGAGATATAACAATTCTTATACGGTAAACAGGATAAAAAACTCAGGCGATATTTTTAGTTTTTCTATCGAATAAATCTTTTTTTAACCTTATTCTCCTAAATCAAAAACTAATATCTACATGTTCTTAGAGAAAATAATAAGATTATCGCAGCTAATTCTGTTCACCCCTCTCTGTAATGAGAATGAAGACACCAAATCCTAATTCTTTTATGATGCCATCCTTAGCTAAGTTTACATTTGGACACAAGTCATGTAATCCCATTATAGTTTTGATTTTTATTCGGTTTAAAATTATAGACTTTTCTTTTGAAGTTAAAAACTGTTTCGATTCACTCCGTTTTACGGTAGTGGTACTGGAACAGAGTTGAAATCCGTCTGGTCTCACATGTGTTCTATTGGTTACAAATGAGCGGACATTGCTGGTCACGGGAGTATCTCCATATTTCTCAGATAGTTAATAAAGACACGTGCAATGTGTGGCAGAGTATTGTCCTGTTGAATAATACTTTCGCATGAGATATAACACATATGGACACAGGATGTTCGAGACATACCGTTGTGGCGTTATAGTTCCCTGACTTCCACAACCGTCTTCATGCACAATGAACAGAATCGTATGAAGCGTATGCTGGGTTTGTTGTTGCCACGGAAGGTATGGAATCCATTTAATTTTGGCCCGCTGCATACGATTCTGTTCATTGCGCATGAAAACGGTTGTGGATGGAAGGTTACGTTCGGGGCCTGAAGATGACACCGTCGAAACTGGTAGTATGTATTAAAAAGGATAATCGACGGTAGATTCAAATAGAGCCGCTGGTTTTGTTATCATTATTCAATTAAGTTCTCTTGTATGGTGGTCAGACTTGGTCGACCAAAACCTTGATGACAAGTAAGCCTAACAGTGCGGTCCAACATAGGACCACCGTCGTATTTGAATGTTCCACAAATCTGGGTATTAAACGATTTGGACATCTAGCCAAATGAGGCCTCTTTAGCACTATATCAACCCTGATAACGCTGCCACACACGAGTCCGTGACGTCTCCGTGACCTTCACAGAGATGACTTAAGATCTGCTACTTTTTGCGTACCTTATATATGACCACGCCTGGTGAAAGCACTAAATACGTACAACACTAATCCACTCTGGTTCCTATCACAGAGAACTGCAACTCTGATCATTGACATCTTGATGTATGCAGGAAGTTACATACCATGTGGATCATTCATATTTTTTGTCAGACAGTGTAAATACAATACTCGACAAAGTCATTTATATTACACACACACATACACTTCATACCTTTAAAGGTTCGTGTACCGTCGCGGTAACCATCCCTGTGAACAGTTCATGAGCTGCTCGAGGAAAAAGCTGACGCGGGGTGCCTAAGAATTCTGTAATCCATAGCGTCGAGCGTGTAGACACTTATGAGCACAGCGCAGTATCGTTGTCACTGGGTCAGAGAGCCCCTTGAAGTCACCGGAAAAACCCAATGCAGGTGGATGGTGCTGCGCGAGTAGCTCTACTGAATGGATCTCGTAATTAGTGGAACTGCTTTCGTAGTGCTGTCACGTAGAGGCGAAGAAACCGGGAGAAAGGAGATAGTGGACTGTGTCCGTTAATTAAAGCAGGAAACAATAGGGGAGAGTCCCCTGTATTGTGTAGACTCCTAATGTGCACCAGTGCTATAAAATTTGTACTCCTGCACTAATCGACATTTAGTGAGGTAAGAGTGAAGTACATGCCTCTTCTAGCCGTTCTGTCAGTTATGAGCATTGTGTGCTCGGAACAGGTCGTCTGAAGACGGCATTGATTCTGTTGTAGTTTTCATCTAACTTTCTAACTTCTTGTGTACGTAGCGAAGAGATTTACTGTTATAAGGTGAATGCTAACATAATGTTTTATTTATGGGTAAATTTACATGAAATAATCTTGGTTTTCAGACAGTCATACATCTCTATTTGTTGCGGTACCCTTCTAGGAAACTGACAAAGAGAAAATGGCGATTTTTTTCTATAATGTTTCTCCGTAAGTATCCGATATAGTACAGATACAATATAAGAAACTTAATCGTATAGAGAGCTTTACAAATGCATTTAGCACTATTAATGCGACATAATGTTTAGAAATAATGTGTTGAATTCTCTAATGTGTTCTTCATCCTAAGTTATAACAGGACATCTAACTGGGGATCATGGACTAAATGTATTATCACGCATATAAAATGCGTGAGACAGCAGTCAAGAGGCATGCTGAAAATAAAATGAGAATGGAAACTGCAGTATAAAATTCTTTTGCCTCGGTATTTTGTTTTCCAACATTTAAAGAGATGATGTTCGTTTTAATCACATCTGACATAAGAAAACTTGTGTTTGGCACTGCAATGTAAACGAACTGCCCCATAATTTCAATGCAGAAGAAGCCGTGGATGAGTATTTCCATCCAAGAAATATTCCGAGTGAAATGGTGAAAGCTGAAAATGAGACTTCCAAGGTCTAGCCAAGGAGTCTGTGAGCTTAGGAGAAGAAATTTAGAACTACAGCTCCACCTGTGAAAAGGCAGTGTTTTGGAACTTTTGCGGGGAGTTCATCGCAGAAACTCTCTCATAAAACGAAGGAATCGTATAGAGAGCTGTGTGGGGGAAGATCGGACGGCAGAAATGATGAGCTGCAAGAAACGCAAAATGTGGACTCATGGAAAGTGGTGGGGAAAGGCGAGAAAAAGTTATACTGCAGTGCCTGCAAATAGCGACGTAAGAAATAAAATATGGAATATTTCCTTAAGCTTAGACTGATTCATATGTTTAAGCTCAGGTATGTAGTTTATAAGGGTGATACAATATACGGCAGTTTATAAGGCGGTGGTGGTTAGGAAACCATATTCCTCCTTTGCACCACTTGTAGATTTTTAGGAAATTAAGTGTAACTTGTTTATTTTCTTCAGAATTTTCCAATCTATAAATCAGATACCAAGAACAGTATCCTGTAGTTGAGTACGGCATTGTTTGAATAATTTTGTCACTTACAGTTTAGGCTATGATAAACAGAATCTCAAAAGTGGTGGAATTTGTACAACTCTCCCCTACGTATTCATCAGTAAGTTCCGAATGTTTTTTTGCACTTGACTTTAGGGTTCAATTTATTCTTTATGTTGGCTGAGACTTACTTCCAAATTTATTGTTGTTGTTGTAGGTGTAGTGTTACAGACTGGCAGACTTGTTAAAAGAATAATTTGGAAAGTTCGAAAATTTCTTCAAAAAATGGTTCAAATGACTCCAAGCGTTATGGGACTCTGAGGTCATCATTCCCCTAGAACTTAGAACTACTTAAACCTAACTATCCTAGGGACATCATACACATCCATGGCCGAGGCAGGATTCGAACCTGCGACCGTAGCAGCCACCTGGTTCCGGACTGAAACGCCTAGAAACGCTCGGCCACAGCGGCCGCAAATTTATTCAGAATGCCTAATGTAGATTTCAGCCGCAACATGCAAATACTGCTTTACCAACAGAGGACATAGATGAAGATCAGATGGGAGGTATGATACTGATCGAAGACTTTGATAGAGCAGCGAGACGTCTAAGTCGATACAAGGCTCCGAGAGTAGACAGCATTCCGTCAGAACTACCGATAGCCTTAGAAAACTAGCCATGACAGAACTCTGTGCAAATGTGTGAGACAGGCGAAATACCTCAGACTTCAAAAAGAATATAAGAATTCCAAAAATGGTTCAAATGGCTCTGAGCACTATGGGACTTAACATTTGAAGCCATCAGTCCCCTATAACTTAGAACTACGTAAACCTGACTAACCTAAAGACATCACACACATCCATGCCCGAGGCGGTCGCGCGGTGCCGGACTAAAGCGCCTAGAACCGCTTGGCCACACTGGCCGGCTAAGAATTCCAGTTCCAAAGAAAGTAGGTGCTGACGGTTGTGAATATTTTCGAATTATCAGTTTAATAAGGCTAAAACAGACATAATGTCTAATGGGATAACAGCAATCAGTGATTTTACAATGTTACTTATAATCCGTCTTGATTGCATTTTTTTTTATTCATATGACCGGTTTCGGTTCATTCAGAACCATCTTCAGATCTGATATTTCAGTTACAGGAGTAACCCATCCAAATCCAGAAAATTTCACATGCTGCGTCACAGGCATGGTTACAAAATAATAACATGAATTCTGTACAGAACAAAGATAAAACTGGCAGAAGCCAGCTACGGGAAAGACCAGTCTGGATTCTGGAGAAATGTAGGAACACGCCAGACAGTATAATGACCCTACGACTTATCTTAAAACGTAGGTTGACGAAAGGCGAATCTACATTTACAGCATTTGTAGACTTAGCTTTTGACAGTGTTGATCGGAGTACTCTTTGAAATTCTGAAGGATAGCAGGAGTAATATACAGTCAAGGGGCATGAAAGGGAAGCGGAGGTTGAGTAGGGAGTGAGACAGGATTGTAGCCGTTCGTCAATGTTATTCAATCTGTACACTGAGCAAGGGGAAGAGGAAACCAAAGAAAAATGTGGAGTAGGAATTCAAGTTCGGAGATAGCAAAGGACCTGGAAGATAACTGAACGGAATGGACAGTGTCTTGAAAGCGGGACGTATGATTAACACTAACGAGAACAATACGAAGATAATGGAATGTAGTTGAATTAAAGTAGGTAATGCTGAGAGAATTAGTTTAGGAAATGAGATACTTAAAGTAGTACATGAGTTTTGCTATTTTGGTAGCAAAATAACTGCTGATCATAGTAGAGAGAATATAAAATGTACACACTGGCAATGACAAGAAAAGCGTTTCTCAAGAAAAGGAATTTGTTGATATCGAATATGGAAAGTCTTTAATGAAAGTGGTTATATGAAATGTAGCCATGTGTGGAAGTGAAACACTGACGACAAAAATTTAAACAAAAAGAGAAAAGAAAGTTTTGTAACTAATGTGGAGATATTGAATAGAATTTGGAAAAAAGAAATCTGCGAGGGAACCTGACCAGAACAAGGGATCGGTTGGTAGGAATCATTCTGAGACACCAAGCGATTACCAACTTAATGTTAGAGGAACGTGGAGGGGGGGGGGGGGATAAAAATAATAGAGGGAGACCAAGAGACGAATACAGTAAACAGATTCAGAAAGACGTTGGTTGCAGTAGTTATTCGGAGATGAAGTTACTTGCACAGGATAGAGTAGCATGGAGCGCTGCATCAGACCAGTCTTCTGACTGAAGATTACGACGACGACAACAACAAACAATAGTTTCTTCAGAATTAGATAAATGTTAAAAATGAATCATTACAATCAGAAGATCATTACAACAGAAGTGATGAATAATAATTCCAAATGTCAAGAAATTACCAAAGGAAAAAAATCACAACCAGTGAAATACAAATGAAGAATAATATTAAACTTACTGGCACATTAAAAGTGTGTGCCAGACTGGAACTCAAAACTGGGACCTTTACTTTTCGCGGGCAAGTGATCTGCCGACTGAGCATCATTTCTTGTGTCCAGTTATGCCTTCACCGGCGAAACTAAATCCAGTATGTTACGTGAATATTTTTCCTTTCAGTCAATCATTTGTATTTCTGTAGAAATGGAATTAATAAAGAAAAGGAATACTTTTTCGTGACATAGATTAAATGTCATATCTCCTATCCTACCCTCAAAATCTTATTTGCACCGTACTTCATCTCCCCCTTTCATTCTAGAAGATAAATTTGATGATACAGTTTGTTGTACAAATATCTTAATTACGTTTTCACGAGAGTGAACGCAGAAGGGGAGCCGAGTGGAACCAAGTGTGGGCGGCGTTCACGAGCACGTCTAGGCGAATATTCTTCCTCTTCGACGAGGCACGTTCGGGGGCAATTTGCTCGGTGCTCCTCAAATTCCGCATGTCTGGCGCCGTCTTAACAGGTCGAAAGAAGTAATGTGACAAATCATCTACACTGGGACTCAGCTGGAATACTCATTTGCTCAGAATGACTTTAACTTAGACAGAAGACAAATGTGAACAGCCAACGTCGAACTTCACTCGTCCGCGAGCGCCACAGCAATAACGAAAAGAAAAAAACGCCCATTGACACTTTCGTTGGAATTCTTACAATATCTCAAGTGAACCTACGCAGAAAATTTCAAGAAGCTGATATGCGACTGAATTTAAGAATTTTCTTAGCACCTGTTAAGATCAAAGAAAACTAAAATGAATTTGCACAGAGGCTTACAAGCTCTCTTCCTATGTTCCACGCGTGAATGCGAAGGGATCCTTAATCATGTTCTTCCTTTTGTTTAGAGTTTCCCTTGTCTTGACATTGCCAGGAAATATCAGAGCCTAATTTAGAAACTACTGTTAAGGCAAGACAACAGATGACGTAGTGTGAGGGTAATGTTCAGACCTATGTAAACTTACAATTTGTTAAAAAATGAAGACAAGTTAAATCAGGGTTTGCTTACTGGCCGCACGTTAAACACATTTAGTTCATTATTTCTTGCACTAACTGTCTGGAAAACTTGAAGTACCAGTCTGGTGTGAGTAATCACGAGAATTAAAAAAAAAAGGAAAAAAAGACGTTGAATCATAGACAGGTTAAAATATTTTGTAAAGCTGGAATTTACTGCATTGATTATAGTTATTACTAGTTTCAGTTTTTCACATGCTTTTTTATTTATGACCGGTACATAAAGGTATTCATGAATAGTACTGAACGTGAAAAATACAAGTAATGTGAAAATATTTCGGTAATGTTTTGTTTTCATTTACTGTCTGTATTGGTTTCACACTCATGTATTTATTTAACTTGGCAAGATTAAGGGACATGTGGTCTCTTTTACATCCAACTGGGCATTAGATGTAGAGGGTGGTTATAATGAAACATCCGCTACCAGAATTCAGACTGTATGCTGCAAGGTTTGCATCGTTGGTAATGTTAGTGTCATGGATCGCTGTTGTGCACCGGTACTGGTATGGTGACACAGGGTTGAAACACAAGCATCAATGTACATTACAGCTGCAGACAGTTAACATGGGCAGTCAACATGGGTCTGGACATGGTCAGCAGGGCTTTTATTCTAAAAGCTGTTTCATCAAAACAACAGCATCCGTGCCCCTACTCTTTGTAAGTATTGATATATTGAAGGATTATGGTGAGGTCCTCTTTCCACACTGGGATTGAAGAGCGTGATTCGTAAGTTTGAATTAACTGGTGATTTGGGAAATTTTCCTGGGGGAGGCCAACGGCCAAGTGCGCTACAAATTTTTGTAGAAGTCGCCATGGCAGAGAATGATGGACACTGTGGTATCATATCCCTATACCACCCTACAGGCGTCATAGCAACGTAATTGCAAGCTTCCGTGAGACGCCGATAGTGGTCGTATGGGATCCGGCGGACCCAATGGAGCACGCCCGCTGAGCCATACCTCTAGTGCCTCAGTACCACTATTGGCCTCTGCCGCCGCGGTATAGGAAGGTCGGCGGCAGCCGCGTTCCCTCCTCTCGCTTGGAGCCACTTCAATCTGGGACGCCTGGTCGCGGCTCCAACATGATCCTTGCTGGTGTTACATGAGCTGGACTCTAAGTCTTATTGCTTCAGTTTTAATCAGTCTTCGTACGTTTCGGGAAATATATACTACCGGTCACTAAAACTGCTACAGCACGAAGAAATGCAGATGATAAAAGGGTATTCATTGGACAAATATATTATACTAGAACTGACATGTGATCACATTTTCACGCAATTTAGGTACATAGATCCTAAGAAATCAGTAGCCAGAACAACCACCTCTGGCCGTAATAACGTCCTTGATAGGCCTGGGCATTGAGTCAGAGCTGCCCATGCAACACGATACCACAGTTCATCAAGAGTAGTGACTGGCGTATTGTGACGAGTCAGTTGCTCCGCCACCATTGACCAGACGTTTCCAATTGGTGAGAGATCTGGAGAATGTGCTGGCCAGGGCAGCAGTCGAATGATTTCTGTATCCAGAAAGGCCCGTACAGGACCTGCAACATGCGGTCGTGCATTATCCTGCTGAAATGTAGGGTTTCGCAGGGATCGAATGAAAGGTAAAGCCACGGGTCGTAACACATCTGAAATGTAACGTCTCTGTTCAAAGTGCCGTCAGTGCGAACAAGTGGTGACCGAGACGTCTAACCAATAGCAACCCATACCATCACGCCGGGTGATACGCCAGTATGGCAATGTCGAAAAGACGCTTCCAATGTGCGTTCACCGCGATGTCGCCAAACACGGATGCGACTCTCATGATGCTGTAAACAGAACCTGGATTCATCCGAAAAAATGACGTTTTGCCATTCGTGCACCTAGCTTCGTCGTTGAGTACGCCATCGCAGGGGCTCGTGTCTGTGATACAGCGTCAAGGGTAACCGCAGCCATGATCTCCGAGCTGATAGTTCATGCTACTGCAGACGTCGTCGAACTGCTCGTGCAGATGGTTGTTGTCTTGCAAACGTCCCCATCTGTTGTCTCAGGGATCGAGACGTGGCTGCACGATCCGTTACAGCCATGCGGATAAGATGCCTGTCATCTCGACTTAAAGTGATACGAGGCCGTTGGGATGCAGCACGGCGTTCCGTATTACCCTCCTGAACCCACCGATTCCATATTCTGCAAACAGTCATTGGATCTCGACCAACGCGAGCAGGAATGTCGCGGTACGACTAACCGCAATCGCGATAGTCTACAATCCGACCTTTATCAAAGTCGGAAATGTGATGGTACGCATTTCTCCTCCTTACACGAGGCATCAAAACAACGTTTTACCAGGCAAAGCCGGTCAACTGCTGTTTGTGTATGAGAAATCGGTTGGAAACTTTCCTCGTGTCAGCTCGTTGTATGTGTCGCCCCCGGCGCCAACCTTGTGTGAGTGCTCTGAAAAGCTAAACATTTGCATATCACAGCATCTTCTTCCTGTCGGTTAAATTTCGCGTCTGTACCACGTCATCTTCGTGGTGTAGCAATTTTAATGGCCAGTAGCGTAATTGAAGTAAATCTCTGTTTTCTTTGTTACTTGTTCGGTAATCATCTCTGCTCCTGTCCAAGTTTCCTATGACGACAGTTGCTGTGCGATCTGTAGCCCGCCTTTCATTACTGTTGTGTATGAAGTCATACAGAACAGATTCAATGTGCGATCTTCAAGCAGCTCACGAGCTATGTTAAGGAGCTGAACGTGCAATGGTCCTCCATTGGTTCGGGGAGCATTAGAGCAATTTCTAGTTCGATTCCAGACTGTCGTGGATGGAGGTTGGCGACACATTAAGGAAAGTTTGTAGCTTAGAATGTGAACGTGGTACGCAGTTAACAAATGTTACTGTCCAAACTGGACATTAAAAGTGTGTTTTTTCCGATGGTTTATTTGTTATTTCTCTTCCGCGTGTCCTTACAGAAGATCCCACCAAGTGTCCTTGTCTTAGGATGACTCGTTTTTCGTGGGGGCCTTCTCAACAAAAATCCAATTATGTTGTTGTGGTCTTCAGTCCAGAGACCGGTATGACGCGGCTCTCCATGCTACTCTATCCTGTGCAAGCTTCTTCATCTCCCAGTACCTACTGCAACCTACATCTTTCTGAATCTGCGTAGTGTATTCATTTCTTGGTCTCCCTCTACGATTTTTACCCTACACGCTGCCCTCCAATACCAAATTGGTGATCTATTGACGCCTCAGAACATGTCCTACCAACCGATCACTTCTTCTAGTCAAGTTGTGCCACAAACTCCTCTCCTCCCCAATTCTATTCAATACTTCCTCATCAGTTATGTGATCTACCCATCTAATCTTCAGCATTCTTCTGTACCACCACATTTCGGAGGCTTCTATTCTATTCTTGTCCAAACTATTTATCGTCCATGTTTCACTTCCATACATGGCTACACTCCATACAAATATTTTCAGAAACGACTTCCTTACACTTAAAACTATACTCGATGTTAACAAATTTCTCTTCTTCAGAAACGCTTTTCTTGCCATTGCCAGTCTACATTTTATATCCTCTCTACTTCGAGTATCGTCAGTTATTTTGTTCCCCTAGTAGCAAAACTCCGTTACTACTTTAAATGTATCATTTCCTAATGCCGGCCGAAGTGGCCGTGCGGTTAAAGGCGCTGCAGTCTGGAACCGCAAGACCGCTACGGTCGCAGTTTCGAATCCTGCCTCGAGCATGGATGTTTGTGATGTCTTTAGGTTAGGTTTAACTAGTTCTAAGTTCTAGGGGACTAATGACCTCAGCAGTTGAGTCCCATAGTGCTCAGAGCCATTTGAACCATTTTTTCATTTCCTAATCTAATTCCCTCAGCATCAGCCGACTTAATTCGACTACACGCCATTATCCTTGTTTTGCTTTTGTTGATGCTCATTTTATATCCTCCTTTCAAGACACTGTCCATTCCGTTCAACTGCTCTTCCAAGTCCTTTGCTGTCTGTCACAGAATTACAATGTCATCGGAGAACCTCCAAGTTTTTATTTCTTCTCCATGGATTCTAATAGTTACTCCGAATTTTTCTTTTGTTTCCTTTACTGCTTGCTCAATATACAGATTGAATAACATCGGGGAGAGGCTACAACCATGTCTCACTCCCTTCCCAACCACTGCTTCCCTTTCATGTCCCCCGACTCTTATAACTGCCATTTGGTCTCTGTACAACTTTTACATTACGGTAAGCAATTTATGAGTTATATTTAATGGAGAAGCCAAAGTATAGAAATTTCCATAGTGCATAAAAAATACAGATGACATTATTTCATGGTAAGTACAACAATAAACACGAATTCCAGGCTGGTAGACTGGCGCTAGTGGCAACAGATGCGACAGAAAGCTTAGATGAGGGGGAAAAAGAGGAACGTGATAAATAACAATAAAGGGAGATAGCGGAAAATAAAGTGGCGTGGTTGATGCAGAAATGAAAAGAAAATGAAGAGTATAAAGGAGAAGATGAGAGCAATCTTTTTAGCAGAGAGGAAGCTGGCCATATACGTTAAATTTCGTGGAAACGTTATAAGACTGACAGACGAAACTGCGTCAGGCTCTTCTTAACAACACGGCACTGAATTTTGCGCAGGAAACACTGTTCAGTGGGAAGTAGTACGGGTTCATGTCTATCAAGTCAGGTGTGAAAATCTTATGTGAGAAACATGTCCATTTTAATGTATATTTTCACGCCCTACGTTTAGGCGTCATAGTCACGAAGGGAGGATTTGCGTCTGCTGTTTACGAAAGGAAACCACTTCGCACAGAATACTATTCCACGATAAACAAGTACGTGCCGAGACTCTGTAAAAATAGCTCAGGTGCTGGCTATGAGAAACACACTAAAACGTGGCAGTAAAGGGCCTCGTTCGACGTAAAGGCAGATGGCGGGTCAGTACTTCGAGCAGAGCGTGTTTAACGTCTCGTAAACTCTGAGAGCGCCACGGGCGGGAAACTTATTTCAGGGCTTGGGAAAGATTACGCGCAGCAAGGGGGGGGGGGGGGGGCGTCTCTTTACTGCAAGCGAGCAAAACTGCAGGGGGTGTGACGGATGGGAGGCTCTGGTCGCTACGCCGGGGTCCCTGTGTCTTTACGGTAGGGCGCCCCGAACGGAAATATACGTCATACCATTTACGGTGAACCCACATTGGAGGCGCGTATTCGTCATCGCCATACTGGCGTATCACCCGGCGCGATGGTATGGGGTGCCATTGGTTACACGTCTCGGTCACCTCTTGTTCGCATTGACGGCACTTTGAACAGATGTGTTACGACCCGTGGCTCTACCCTTCATTCGATCCTTGCGAAACCCTACATTTCAGCAGGATAATGCACGACCGCGTGTTGCAGGTCCTGTACGGGCCTTTCTAGATAGAGAAAATGTTTGACTGCTGCCCTGGCCAGCACATTCTCCAGATTTCTCACCAATTGAAAACGTCTGGTCAATAGTGGCCGAGCATCTGGCTTGTCACAATATGCCAGTCACTACTCTTGATGAACTGTGGTATCGTGTTGCATGGGCAGCTGTACCTGTACATGCCATCCAAGCTCTGTTTGACTCAATGCCCAGGCGTATCAAGGCCGTTATTACGGCTAGAGGTCGCTGTTCTGTGTACTGATTTCTCAGTATCTATGCACCCAAACTGCGTGAAAATGTAATCACATGTCAGTTCTAGTATAATATATTTGTCCAATGAATACCCGTTTATCATCTGCATTTCTTCTTGGTGTAGCAATTTTAATGGCCAGTAGTGTAAATGCATACAGAAATCTGTCATTCGCAGTGGAATGAACGCGTAATTACACTAAACAGAGAAAGTTATCATCGTTCAAAGTGTGCAAATAATCGTGTCCGGAAACGAATAAATTGTCGTTATTTTAGGAATTGACTAGTCCTGTAATTAATAATACGCCTGCAATTTAGTTACCTCTTAATTATGTATGTTTGTTATCTTTAGCTGACTTATCTAACACTGCTGGAAACTGAAGTATAGAGGAATACAAAAATAACTAATGAAATTGGTGTAGCAATTTGAATGGCCAGTAGTGTAGTTTCATGGAGTTGCAGTAGATGGCGTCTCTGTACGTATGTTACGTCTGTAACGGTGTTGCGTTCCAAGCAGAGAGCTGTCGCAGATATTCATAGGTGCTTGCGGAATGTCTGCAGAGACCTGGCAGGGAACAAAAGCACGGTGAGTCGTTGGCGAGGCGTCGGTTATCATACGAACAAGCTCCAGCAAACCTGTCCGATGTGACACGTGCCAGCGGGCTGCACAGAGCTGTGACTCCGTCAATATTGGAACTTTCGGACACACTCATTCGTGGTGATCGACGGATCACAATCAAACACCTAGCTGCACAGCTGGACGTCTCTGTTGGTAGTGCTGATACACTCGTCCACCAGTTGGGGTACTCAAAGGTGTATGCCAGCCGGGTTCCTCGCCGCCAAACAGAGTACCATAACGAGCAACGAAGGTCCATCTGTGCGGAATTGCTTGTGAGTTACGAGGCTTGTAGTGACAATTGCATGTCAAGTATCGTTATCGGTGATGAAACATGTGTTCATCATTTTGAACCGGAAACAAATGGCAATCCATGGAGTGGCGCCGCACCGCCTCTCCTCCAAAGAAAAAGTTCAAACTTGCACCCTAAGTCGGCAAAGTGATGGCGACGCCAGCCTGGGACTCTAGACGGGTTACTCTGATGTCCCCCCTCATGGCCCAACGACCTACTCAGAAGTTTATTGTGCTGTACTCAGGTAATTGATGAAACGACTTCAGTGTGTTCGTCACCACGAAAATTCAAACGAACTTCTCCTTCTCCGTCACAACTTGTGCAATGCCTCACACAAATCTGCGCACCCGATAGGAGCGCATAGAACTTTCTTGAACTTTCCCTTCTCATCCATTCTACTGTTCGGATCTGGCACATTCGGTTTACATCTGGCCTTGTCAAGGATGCACTCCGCGAGAAGCAGTAAGTGGATGAGGGTGAGTTTACTGATGTAGCAAGACGTTGGCTCCAACACTGAACGGTAGAGCTGTATGTAACAGGCATACAGGTCCTCCCTGTCAAAGGGCGTAACATCATCGCATTCAACGGAGATGATGTTAAAAAATAGGGTATTGCAGCCACAAGAGTGGGAATGGAATCCTGCGTAAAACCCACCTGCTTCTAGCAAAAATATGTTGCATAACTTGTTGAATGCCCCCTTGTATTTAACTATGATGGGGAATGCTTCAACTGGTTGATGTCGTGTGACTAGGGCCTCCCGTCGGGTAGACCGTTCGCCGGGTGCGAGTCATTCGATTTGACGCCACTTCGGCGACTTGTGTGCTTCATCTGTAAATGAGACCGCATATAGGACGCTAGTGCGACCTATTCTTGAGTACTGCTTGAGTGTTTGGCATCTGCACTATTTCGGTGAAAGTAAGACATCGAAGCAATTCGGAGGCGGGCCGCTGGATTTGTAGATTCGAACATTACGTTAGTGTTAAGCCAAATTTACACGACGACATTGGGTTGCGCCACTCGTTGCGTGGAATCAGTTGCACGCAAATGGCTTCATACTTGACTGTGTACACGGCGAAACAAGTATAGCCTACACTTCAGTTTACAAGTTTTGTGGGTTCCTGAGTCCTGTCTGAAATGAAAGTTTTGGCAGCTGCACGTCGAATGAGCTGTGATGGAGTTAAAGCTTGTTGCGTGGAGTCGCTGCATAAGAAGAAAATAAGACACGTGTTTTGATTCGTGACTGGATGAAGAAGAGACGTCAGCTCGGTTGCTCAGCATCCTTGCTGAAATAATTTATAACGGAACACCCAATAAATTCCTTTAATTATCTTAAAATGTCACCAGAACTGTTCACGTTTCTTCTAAATAGAGTTAATTATGCGATAAGGAATAAAGACACTGTAATGCATGAACCACTCCCACCAGAACTGAAATTACATATAACATTGCGTGCATTACAATCGAGAACACTTGGCATGCTATGAGATGCGGTTTTAGTTGCTGATGACGCTTTTTCACTAACACCAATAATTATTAACATTAGCAGTAATAATTATTAACACTGACAGCAGTAATTATTCGAATCAGGCCGCATTAAGAAGAGAATGGCTTGCAAACTACTCTCTTGAAGATAGATCTGTTCCGTGGCAATATTTCAAAATTCAAACATTTGTGAATGGGGAGCACTGCTGCGACGTTTTAAATAAATAATAATAAAAAAAAGGGTCGGCCAACTCGAACGATAGGATTTTAGTCTTGTAGACGAGAGGATTTTCACAGCTAGAATTACATTTGTTTGTATTTTTCTTAATTCAGTTGTATATAAAGGGCTTATTTCAATAGTGGTACAAGTCCATTTTTGTTCATTCTGAGATCCAGAGTACTAAAGTTTAATGAGCTCTGAAATATCTGCAGTTTAGATACCAGAAATATTCAAGTATATATACCGGAATATTTGTGGTATCTCAACTGCAGATTTTTCAGCGCTCATGTAACTTTAGGACTCTGTATCTCAGAATGAACAAAAATGGACTTTTGCCACTATTGAAATAAACCCTTCATATGTGCTCCTGATTCAATAAATTTTGCCCTGCAGCTCAGACATTGTCAAATTATCTGTGTTCTGATCGCACGTGATGGGCTCAGGAGCAGCAATATGTTGCTTATTTTTGTAATCAGCATCACTGAAATCCCACAAACACCTATGCCAAGCACAGTCCTCCAAAAAGCGAACATTATTCTCTGTTACCTACTTCATATTTCAGTTTGTCTATACTCTGCGAACACACATAACCTCAAAACTCATGCAACTAGTGTCGCCAAAGTTGGAACACGCCGAAAGTGTTTAGTTTCACCGACGAGTTGCGCAAATTCGCGGTGCGCATGCGCAGTGGCTGGTACCGCAGTTGCCTGCAACCTAGTGTCGTCGAGTAAACTGGGCTTTACGGAGATGCTTTGGGAACTAAAATGGGAATCCTTGGAGGGAAGGGACGTTCTTCTCGAGGAACACTATCGAGAAAAATTAGAGAACCGGAGTTTAAAGCTGAGTGCAGAACGTTCTTAAAGCGGCGAACGCACATTTCGCGTAACAACCACGAGAATAAGAAAAGAGAAATTAGGGGCTCTTGTGGAGGCAGGTAATGAATCGATTCTTCCCGTGCTCTATTTGCGAGTGGAACAGGAAAGGAAATGCAGTGGTGCTGGTCATCCTTCGCCACGCATCGTAAGGCGGCTTGTGGAGTATCTACGTAGATGGAGAAGTAGATAAAATCAGATTGCTAATCGAATCGGGGAGAAAGGAAATTTATGGCGCAACTTAATTAAAAGAATGGATAAATGGATAGGACATATTCTGAGGCATCAAGGCTCGTCACTTTGGTAACGTAGAGAATGTAACGGTTGTTTCCAAATTATGGCCGATGTTTACTGATAGACTACATAGTGAGTGATAAGTATGCTTTGAAGACTGTCGTTAGTGTGCCTACTTGGTAAAATAGTGCATAACAGGAGTGAAAGGAATACACTGCTCATAATCCTCATCGCATGCTTTTGTGCACTTTGTATTTTCTGTGTATGTCATTAAAGAGTATCAGTTCCCACACAAAACTTTGTTTCTGACATTAACCAGTTTGATGACTAAAATCTATACTACTAAAATCTATACTCACATGAATAGGAGAACTTGTTACGGTGAAGCAAATAAGATGAAATACATATGAGAGTTAAATTTTAAGACGTTTAAGATTTTCCCTATCATCATCATCATCACAATGTTATACAATTTTCAACTGCTGACTGAGTTTGTTTAGAACACAAGCCTCTACATCTTTCACTATCCTTCCACCTCGTTTATGTCTCCATTCAGTCCCAGTCTTCTCCCCTTTTCTTACACGCATTTTTCAGCGTGCAATCCCATAGATTTTATGAATTTACTATTTTACGTACTGGCTTCCTCCGATTTTTTCTTACTGTCCAGCTATAGAGAACAACAATAGCTTTCTACCTTAAAAGTTAAATGAAGGATGCTTTACAAGGAACAATTGGAATATTAATGAAAGTATTTTTCTCCTGTCGGTGCAAATTTTTCCACTTTCTTGTGTTATTTTAGTTGTTGGCAAAGACAACCACTGCCACTTTGTGGGAGGCGCTTACATTTACCGGAAAGAGTAACACAGAGAACATTTAACACTGAGATACCCCAATAGTGATTTGATTCCAGTCTGTAGATTGTTCCTTACCGAGTCTAGCCATATAAGCCTGTTCTGGCTCTATGACTGCAATACTTACAAAGTAATAAAAAGTGGATGAACTTGTTTGACAGGGAGTTCTCTGCGATACTAATTTATATATAATAGACTTATTTCCTATCATAAATTAAGTTGGTTATTAATTCTCCCTTAACACATACTTACTGGCAGAAAGCTGTTCGCTCCTTTTATTTGTAGAAAGTAGACTTATTTTCTATAATAAAGTGAGGTAACTAGTTGTTCTCCCTTAACTATAATGAAAGTCAAGTTTCTTCAAAACAAAGTAGTGGTTTGCAGTCATACGCCTCTGATACAACGCAGAAAATTTGTGCACATGACGTATACTTATAGATTATACAGTGTCTGTATTTCTGTAGAAAATCCTTGTGGATTAGAAACTGTAACTGTTTCAGAATATTATTTTAGCAGAGATGCTGAACTGTTCGTGAGTACATTACCATTCTCGAAACTTTAGACAAAAAAGTGAACATCGATGGCGATATATAACCAGAATCATATCTATCATTAGCTTCCTCAGAGACGCTCTAGCAACAGCGAAATTTCGGTATCCTACAAAAAAATAGTTTGAGAAAATTACGTAGTCACTATGTGATTGAAGAGAAAAATTATGTCAGAAGAATGTGCTTCCAACATTTCGCTTGGGTTCAATTTGATGAGAGTTATTTTTCTTAGACATGTTACATTGACTTCTAAATATTTTTGAAATTTTGTTCTCGCAGGTACGAAAGCACATCAGCTGGAACTAGTGGTGTATCGCAAAAATGACACCGGCTGAATTTTCGCAAATATCTCTTTTTTTAAGACTATGATTTCTTGTTATTTATATGCACACATATAAACGAAGCCACAGATGCATACAACACACACACACACACACACACACACACACACACACACACACACGCGCACTTTGATGTTGTCTTTTAAAATAAAATTGAAACAGGGCCTTTAGAGACGGAACAATGATTCAGTCAGAGAAGTAGAAGGAAATAAGCAGTCATTTTTTTCAAGGAAATGAAACTAGCATTCGCCTGAAGTAATTCAGAGAAACAACGAACAACCTAATTAAGAAAGAGTGGTAGGGACGAGAACCTTGCTTTTAAGGACTGTGCCGAATATGATCGGACAAATAAATGATCTAGAAAGTACTCAGAAATTGTAATCAATGTACCAGTTTTGTTCACGCTTTAAAAAGAAGTACTCTATACCTTTTTGTATTCAGATAGCAGTAATCTATTTTTGTGTTAGTTATCTGCGTTTGAGGCCGTTGTTTCAAGAAGTTGTCTATTTACAGTTCTAATAAATGTTTGTTTCATTTGCACAAAGACAGATGTTTATATCTTTACACATTTCGCACAGCTGTTTGCCCCAACACATTCAGAAAATGGTTCAAATGGCTCTGAGCACTATGGGACGTAACTTCTGAGGTCATCAGTCCCCTAGAACTTAGAACTACTTAAACCTAACTAACCTAAGGACATCACACACATCCATGCCCTAGGCAGGATTCGAACCTGCGACCGTAGCGGTCGCGCGGTTCCAGACTGAAGCGCCTAGAACCGCTCGGCCACTCCGGCCGGCACATTCAGAAGAAGCAGGAGGTTTATTTATTAGAATATTTTGCAGCCCTTACTCATTCCTTCTTTCAGATGGCAAACGAGTGTGATTTTAACTACTTATTCATTCAGCAAACCACCTATGGCAGGTTAATTCACAGTGGTCATAGTACCTACGCAAAAATTCACGTACCTTCTTTATTAACGCAGCAGGCTTCAGAAATTAGTTACTGATGATCACTGTATATTACCTAGAACATACCAGGAGGGCCATGGGCGCTAATCCACCGATTCTTGGACGTGTTGATGCGTCGGCCGCGGGTCGAATCGGCATACTAGAGACACTGCACAACATAACTGTGCAAAATTTCATCGTATTTTCACTGTGGTTTCCATTTCGCGACCGATCGTTCCTTACTTTACGAATAGCCCTCGTATTAACCAGCTATATATGAACCAGTAAGAGTCACTTTTTAGAAATTCCGTAATTGTCTCCCACAGCAACGCAGAGGTTTGAGCTTTGGCTCAAAGGTGCCTACAACCATCCTCAGTAACGGTAAAAAAGCGTGGTGCCCAGTGGCGTCACTCTCAGGTTCGGCGATGCTTCAGACAGCACAGTTTCGACACATGCGAATAAAAGGCCAGAGCTCGGAGGTTCAAGTGAGCTGCAATACGAGTTAATGGTGTCACACTGACACCAAATTCCACTACAATTCTGGCCAACACCACCGCTGACGTGTCGCGCGATGGGTAGGTTTGACACACACACACTTTTACCCACATTTCACCCCTTCGTTTGACGCCTCTACGATGGAGTTAAGAATCGCGACGCCCAGCGTTGTAATTACACTGGTTTCTTATGGATAGAAATCCTGGGGCTGTAGCTCCGTTGAATACGGTCCAAACAATTTGGAGGGCAGCGCGACCGCAAATAGAGATTTGGTATCAGGGTGGAAGCATTATGGACTGATCAAAACCATTCTATGAAATTCGTACGTGATCCGAAGCAGCAAAGGATGATCAAGTTTCCTGGTCCCTCCTTTTTCTCACGCTCTTGAGGCGTGAGTGCGGAGAGGTTTGACACTGACACGCACGTGAATGAAATGACAAAGCGTTCCTCTAAGACAACCCAATCCCCCGGCTTCCTCCACTCCCCAATCCCTCTTTCTTTTTTTTAAAAAAAATCTTTATTTCAATAACAATATTAATTGTACATGTTAATCCACCCTCCTAAAATGATTAGTGGATCATAAAGTGATACATAAATTGGATTACAATGAAGCTTTTACTATTACAGTTATGTTAGTGAGCTACAGTATAAACTACTACAGTGTGTTAGTTTTCTACAACAATGGGCAGTTTGATCTAACCTATTTGTTCCTTAACTAATCTGCTATGACTATTACCTGCAGCGTCACAGGGGTACCAGTAGTGTACAAACCTACTTAGAATAGCCACGCTCCACGAGCTAAACCCGAGGAGCATGCTCCTGGCACTGGGCTGGCCAAGGTTAGTATTCGCTGCAGTTTCCTAAATTAATGTCCTAATCTAAGCCCTACAAAAACTAACTTAACCTAGGTCGTATCCGGTGCTTTTGTCATAATCGGTGGTGTTGACCCAACCCCCCTAGTCCCGTACGTGGCGGTTTCCAACTATGATGGAAGTCGGCCATTCCACGCACAGTCGGTATGGGAATGGGATCTGGTCTCAATCGGTTTGATCTACGAGTTGATACGTATTTTTGGTCCCTCAGATTTCTGCTAACACTTTCCGTGATACCCAATCTGCCAATGCATTCAAAGTATGAAAAGAGTCTTCTTGTCTGAGTAGTTGGTATGTGTCATTATTTGGAAGTCTGTCTCGGAGTGTTGTCGCAACATCATTGAAGAGAGGGCACTCGAAAACCACATGGTCGGGAGTTCCCTCTGCCGCGCCACAGTCACACTCGGGGGCTACCCTTTCCCCAAACCGACATAAATATGTAGGATAGGGTCCATGGCCAGTGAGAAAGTGAATGAGTCCTCGTGTAGGTTCGAAATATTTCATACCCCCAAGCTCTTTTACATCTGGTAAAAACTGGAAAGTTCTTCTCCCAGTTTCTTCTTCCTCCCAAGCCCTCTGCCAAAGTTCCTCCCCTCTGTTTCGTATTTCCCTCTTATCCACCACCCTCACACCCATGATCTCTATTATTTTCTCCATGTTCCCCTTTTTGACCGAGTACCACGCCGCTTGTTCACGTATCTTGATGTCTCCCCCAATCCCTTTCGGCGACACCATTGGTTCCACATGGGCACATTTGTTGGGTTCTTTAAAAATGTCTCTCGACGGAGATAGTCATCAGTCTCTACTCGCGGGCAGGTTAGGAACTCGCTGGATGCGAAATCACAGGCGTACCAAAAGGGTTGCCTACCTCACCGGCTGACAGACATCGATAGCTGGATGTGTCTGGACAGACATGTTTTTAAAGTGTCCAACAATGGTGCGCAAGTGGCACAAATGGTGTTTACATACAGGGATGGGGGGTTGTGGGAGGGGGAGTTAGGGAGACCTTTTTCCGTCTACTGCACGTGCGTTTCAATGTCGTATCCATCCAGAACACACACCACAGGCGCGAAAATGCAGGGATGAAAAAGGATGAAAAAACAGACACCCTGTTTTGATTTGGACCACATTCAAATTTCTTTGAATAGTTTTGATCGGTCCCTAGTGGTTCCATCGTGTATACCAGAGCAAAAACAGTGCTCGGGCAACACTCCAAAAGGACTAGATCACTTTCAGTGGGGTTGCAAGTCAACGATGTTCTTAGAAAATGGTTGAATCGTCCAGGGGGCGGGGCAGAGGGGTGTCAGCAGTGGCAAAATTGGTCCCGTTGTTCATCGTGCTGCAAAATATCGTTTTCGACCTTGAAATGTGTGAAAATAAACGGTCGTGGGTAATGGGTTAATGGGTGGTTTCATTTATTTATTTATACATGTCCAGAATACGTATAACGTATTAAATATAATTTATCATACATAGAATATCATACATACATATACACTCCTGGAAATTGAAATAAGAACACCGTGAATTCATTGTCCCTGGAAGGGGAAACTTTATTGACACATTCCTGGGGTCAGATACATCACATGATCACACTGACAGAACCACAGGCACATAGACACAGGCAACAGAGCATGCACAATGTCGGCACTAGTACAGTGTATATCCACCTTTCTCAGCAATGCAGGCTGCTATTCTCCCATGGAGACGATCGTAGAGATGCTGGATGTAGTCCTGTGGAACGGCTTGCCATGCCATTTCCACCTGGCGCCTCAGTTGGACCAGCGTTCGTGCTGGACGTGCAGACCGCGTGAGACGACGCTTCATCCAGTCCCAAACATGCTCAATGGGGGACAGATCCGGAGATCTTGCTGGCCAGGGTAGTTGACTTACACCTTCTAGAGCATGTTGGGTGGCACGGGATACATGCGGACGTGCATTGTCCTGTTGGAACAGCAAGTTCCCTTGCCGGTCTAGGAATGGTAGAACGATGGGTTCGATGACGGTTTGGATGTACCGTGCACTATTCAGTGTCCCCTCGACGAT
The DNA here is from genome assembly GCF_023864345.2 of Schistocerca serialis cubense. Classification (NCBI taxonomy): domain Eukaryota; kingdom Metazoa; phylum Arthropoda; class Insecta; order Orthoptera; family Acrididae; genus Schistocerca; species Schistocerca serialis. Next base: position 169,216,585 of record NC_064645.1, on the reverse strand, counting down.
CACCAGTGGTGTACGGCCAGTGTAGGAGATCGCTCCCCACACCATGATGCCGGGTGTTGGCCCTGTGTGCCTCGGTCGTATGCAGTCCTGATTGTGGCGCTCACCTGCACGGCGCCAAACACGCATACGACCATCATTGGCACCAAGGCAGAAGCGACTCTCATCGCTGAAGACGACACGTCTCCATTCGTCGCTCCATTCACGCCTGTCGCGACACCACTGGAGGCGGGCTGCACGATGTTGGGGCGTGAGCGGAAGACGGCCTAACGGTGTGCGGGACCGTAGCCCAGCTTCATGGAGACGGTTGCGAATGGTCCTCGCCGATACCCCAGGAGCAACAGTGTCCCTAATTTGCTGGGAAGTGGCGGTGCGGTCCCCTACGGCACTGCGTAGGATCCTACGGTCTTGGCGTGCATCCGTGTGTCGCTGCGGTCCGGTCCCAGGTCGACAGGCACGTGCACCTTCCGCCGACCACTGGCGACAACATCGATGTACTGCGGAGACCTCACGCCCCACGTGTTGAGCAATTCGGCGGTACGTCCACCCGGCCTCCCGCATGCCCACTATACGCCCTCGCTCAAAGTCCGTCAACTGCACATACGGTTCACGTCCACGCTGTCGCGGCATGCTACCAGTGTTAAAGACTGCGATGGAGCTTCGTATGCCACGGCAAACTGGCTGACACTGACGGCGGCGGTGCACAAATGCTGCGCAGCTAGCGCCATTCGACGGCCAACACCGCGGTTCCTGGTGTGTCCGCTGTGCCGTGCGTGTGATCATTGCTTGTACAACCCTCTCGCAGTGTCCGGAGCAAGTATGGTGGGTCTGACACACCGGCGTCAATGTGTTCTTTTTTCCATTTCCAGGAGTGTATATTACAAGTATTACAGAGAATATGTGCATATTTATATTCCATGTGCTGCCCAGAATTCCGCTGCACAGGCTGCCTTATCACTGGCGATAATCAGATCGTCCATGCACACAGGTTCCGACAGTTTCCTGCGGTTGAGTCCTGATGGTCTTGGGGTTCACCTCACTCACGTAGTTCGTCCCCTGAGATGTATCCCCCCTTCTTCACGTTCTCCTTGCACCGAGATACTCCAGTTCTCAGTCTACTGAATACCTTCCATGTCGTGTATGGGAGATGATGACCTGTAGCAAGTTCTTCCTTGGGGTTGTCCCAATACTTCTCTGATGGTGAACTACGCCAGAGTTGTATACTTAGTCTGCAGGTGATGTCCGGCTTGTTTGCGTTCTCCGGAGAAAACTTTTTCTCGACTTGGTGTCTGATGTTCGCATCCAAACAGGGGGTGTCTCTGATCCGTCTCCTGCTTCTTTCTTACCACTTCTGCTGCTGTTTTCCTTCGGATGTCTGGACGTACTACTCCCATGAGGTGGTAGATTTTGTCAACAGGGGTTGCCCGCAAGCAGCCGGTTACAATTAGTCCTGTTTCATTTAGGGTAATATTTACCTGTTTGGCATGGCTGGAGTTCTGCCATACAGGTGCTGCTTATTGAGCAGCGGAGGAGCACAAAGCGAAGTGCTTTCATTGACGCCCTTTATTACCCTTCCCTAGGTCTTTTGTGTCGGTTCTGAGCGGCAGTGTGTTTGAAATGTTTTCCTCGGCTATCTACAAGAACCGCACGTGATTTCAACGCTGTGCGTCGCAGTTCTGATCTACATCGCAGAAGCGTCAAAAGAACCCGTGAGATATGGGTAAGAAGGGGTGCGACACCTTCACATCGTGTGACATTCTGACACTTGCGTAGGGTAGAATTGTGGAAAATTTTGGTGTCAACGTGACATCATAAACCCACCTTACAGATGACATGAATTTCTAAGTTTTTTCCTTTTATTCGCATTTGTTGACACCTTGCTGTTTGAACTGTCGCCGAGCACTAGGGTGATGTTTGCACGGTGCCATGCATTTGCACCATCTCAGAGGAAGGTTATAGGTACCTGTGTACCAAATTCAAAACTTCTGCGTCGTAATGGGGGACAATTACGGGCTTTCAAAAAAGTGATCATATCACTGTGTTGCTTAGTGTACGTAAAGTTGGAGAGGAGCGGACACCGGGGAAAGAGTAAGTGGACTAACATCTTCCGGTATTTCAAATTGGACTATCTTAAAAATCAGAAAGGATACGTTGTTGACTGGTGAAAGTTGATTCCGTTCAGTGTGTTGATATCTACATCCATACTCCGCAAATCTGTCGAATGTGTGGTACAGTGTAGTTTCCACTGTACCAGCTATAATGGTTAATTCCCATTTCATTCGCCCACGGCCCCGCCAAGAATGACTGCTTGGGTCTATCTGTGCGTGCTGTAGTTAGTATAATTTTGCCTACCCAGTACCTACTGGAGTGTTACCTAGAAGACTGGTCAGTATATCTAGGTTCTCCACTTATAAGCGTTTCTCAAAAAAATTATAATGCTTAAAAAGTTTATAGCCAACACAAAAAACTTTTTTTTGTAAGTAGGCGTTCGCGGGGTAGTCTGCCAATTCAGGATTTTCAGCATTTTCGTGACCCTCTTCTCTGGGTCAAAAAGTCTCTGATCATGTGCTGCCTTCTTTGTGTACATTTAACATGCCCCTTTGGTCCTTTTTGTCAGCTTGGATCACAAACACAGCTGAATGTTTTGTGAAAAATCTCCTATATACAATGGTTGCATATTAGCAGTATACTACCAAGTAACTGAAGTATGTCATCCGATTTAGCGGCAACTGAGCACATGTGATCTTACCATTTCATACCGCTATAGTTACATCCAAGTAGTTGTATAAGTCGACCAAAATCCAATTCTTACCCGTTGATATTATAGTCATAGGACGCAACGTTTTCGTTGTGTGAAGTGCACATTTTTTTTTACTTTCCTGAACATTTTAGTGCAAGTCACCAACCTTTGCACCAGTTTCAAATCCTATCCAGATCTGACCGAATATCTGGGCAGCCTTTTTGAGGTTGTTCTTCAATAAAGATAATTTCAGCATTTGCTAAATGTTAGAGGTTCTCTGCCATATCATTAAGTCTAATATACTCGTATAACATAAACAGCAAGAGTACCAACGCACGTCCGTGAGGAACACCTGAAAGTACTTCTACAACTGTCGAGGACACTATCAAAGACAAATTGCTTCATCCTCCAGACGAAGAAATCCTCACTCCTGTCACAAATTTACTTTGATACGCCATATTATCCTGCCTTTGTTAATAACCATTGATGTGATAGTTAGTCAAATGCTTACAGAGGTGGAAACGTCTCCCTTTGACCTCGCTGTCTGTTTTCGTTTTAACATGCATTCGACCGAAGGTGCGTGCGATCCTACCCTGGTGTGTAAACATTACGCCTCCGCATCTCCACGAACATCAATGGCAGGCAGGAGAAAGCGGAAACGGCACAAAATGAGGGCTTTCGTGCCTAACAATGCCTCGCTTCTGGCGATAGAACAGTGCATACAATGAAGGAAGGCAATCCGCGACTTTTCAGACTAAGCATAAATACTGCAGCTATGGGCAGCGTGGCTGACAAGTTCAGTGCCTGTTTAGATTAGAGCCAGTTACTTTCTTCGAATATAACCGAAGCTATGGTAGTCAATGTAATGGATGTACCCATAAAAACAGGACCACAAATTTATTTTGACAAGAGCTTTACGCTGAATCCCTCGTTCTGTCAACCGCCTTGTTTATCAAAGAGCCCGGAGAAGTAGATAAAATTCCATGGAAACCTCGCAACCTTCCGGTGGGTAACTGCCCCTAAAAGGAGGAAGAATCCGCTATTATCGACGCCCTGATGATGCATAAAATCATGGAAACCACTGCATTGAAGACGCACAACTTGTATCCATAGGACATGTGACGTATAATTGAAAGAAAATGTAATGATCTTCTTGCCATATGCAAAAGATTCCGGGTTAGTCCCCCTTTTGGATCTTTCGGATCTCCGGGTGGGGCTTCCAATGATGATGTAAGGCGTGAGAGAAAGAGAGTAACGGAAGGGCAACAAACTACGTGTCAGAGGGGTGGAATGTCAGAAGTTTGACGTCTTAGGAAAAGCATAAAGCCTCAAAAGGGAAATCCAAAGACCCAGTCTACATAAAGAGTGGATCATTGAAGTGAAAAGGAAAGAAGATAAGAATTTATTGTCAGAACGAATATAATGTAATATCAACAACGCCAGACAATGATAATGGGGGTGGGATTCGTTTTAAATAGGAAAATAGGACAGAGAGTGATATATTCTGACCAGTGCCGTAGATAGGGTAGTTCTGACCAGTATTGACAGCAAGCCAGCACCATCGCTAGTACAGGTTTACATGCTGACTTCATAAGCAGGAGATGAAGAGACAGAGAAAGTGTATGAGGATACTGAATGGGTAATTAAGTACGTAAAAGGAGATGGTAAGCTAATAATCACGGGAGAGTGGAACGCGGTAGTAGCGGAAGGAGAGGTAAAAATGTTACGGGACAATATGGGACTGCTAAAAGGAATAAGGGAGGTGTAAGTCTAAGTTCTCCAAAGAATTTTAGCTAGTATTAGTGCATACACTGTCCAAAAATCACAAGAGGAAGCTGCGGGCCTATTGGGTATCGTCTCAGTTGTGCGACTGGATTTGTGATTTCCTGTCAGGAAGGTCGCAGTTCGTAGTAATAGACGGCAAATCATCGAGTAAAACTGAAGTGATATCAGGTGTTCCTCATGGAAGCGTCCTGGGACCTCTGCTGTTCCTGATCTATATAAATGACCTGGGCGACAATCTGAGCTGTTCTCTTAGGTTGTTCGCAGATGATGCTGTAATTTACCGCCTAGTAAGGTCATCCGAAGATCAGTATCAGTTGCAAAGCGATTTAGAAAAGATTGCTGCATGGTGTGGCAGGTGGCAGTTGAGGCTAAGTAACGAAAAGTGTGAGGTGATCCACATGAGTTCCAAAAGAAATCCGTTGGAGTTCGATTACTCGATAAGTAGTACAATTCTCTAGGCTGTCAATTCAACTAAGTACCTGGGTATAAAAATTACGAACAACTTCAGTTGGAAAGACCACATAGATAATATTGTGGGGAAGGCGAGCCGAAGGTTGCGTTTCATTGGCAGGACACTTAGAAGATGCAACAAGTCCACTAAAGAGACAGTTTACACTATACTCGTTCCTCCTCTGTTAGAATATTGCTGCGTGGTGTGGGATCCTTACCAGGTGGGATTGACGGAGGACATCGAAATGGTGCAAAAAAGGGCAGCTCGTTTTGTATTGTCACGTAATAGGGGAGAGAGTGCGGCAGATATGATACGCGAATTGGGATGGAAGTCATTAAAGCGAAGACGTTCTTCGTCGCGGCGAGATCTATTTACGAAATTTCAGTCGCCAACTTTCTCTTCTGAAAGCGAAAATATTTTGTTGAGCCTAACCTACATAGGTGGGAATGATCATCAAAATAAAATAAGAGAAATCAGAGCTCGAACAGAAAGTTTTAGGTGTTCGTTTCTCCCGCGCGCTTTTCGGGAGTGGAATGGCAGGGATATAGTATGATTGTTGTTCGATGAACCCTCTGCCAAGCACTTAAATGTGAATTGCAGAGTAATCATGTAGATGTAGATGTAGAGGAAGAGGTGTACTCGCAACCGCGAGATACGCACAGATTCCAGTTGGACTATGTCATTGTCAGAGCAGAGATTCCAAATCATTTACTACACTGTAAGGCGTACCAAGGATCAGATATAAATTGGTTCACAAGTTAATAATGGTGAAGTGTATGCTGAAGTTCAAAAGAATCAACATGGAAAGAAACTGAAAAGCTGAAGAATGATGGGATATATTTAAAGTTTTCTGAGACTATAGGTGATGCAATAATGAGTCCACAGTAGACAGTTAATTCAAGAGGAATGGACATCTCTTAAATAGGGCAATGTCAGAAGTTGGACAGATGAACATAGGTACATAGAAGATAACTGCGAAGAAACCTTCGATAACAGAAGAGATCCATTGACCGATGGAAGAAGGAGCACACAAATGTTCAAGGGGAAATAGCTGCAAAATAAAAGAAAAGAACTCGTAAAAGAAACTGCTATAGGGAGGACTGATTCACTATATAAAAATGTCAAAACAACTTTCTGTGAAATTAAAAGGAAGAGCTTTAACGGGAAGACAGCGCAGAGGAGTGAGCGGGTAGGTGGAAAGATTACATCGAAGGCCTCTACGAGGGGGAGGGCTTCTCTATGATGTTCAAAATGGTTCAAATGGCTCTGAGCACTATAGGACTTAACATCTACGGTTATCAGTCCCCTATAACTTAGAACTACTTAAACATAACTAACCTAAGGACATCACACAACACCCAGGCAGAGGCAGAGAAAATCCCTGACCCCGCCGTGAATTGAACCCGGGAACCCGTGCGCGGGAAGCGAGAACCCTACCGCACGACCACGAGCTAAGGACTCTGATGATGTGATTGAGAAGAAACGTAAGTCGATAGGGAAGACGTAGGGGTTATCTTATTAGACTCACAGGGTAATACAGTTTTGAGACACTTGCGATAGAATAGAGCAGACGGGATACAGAACATTCCTTCGGAATTTCTTAAATCATTGAGTGAATTGGCGACCATGCTACTATTCAAGTTAGTGTGTACTATCTGAATCCGGAAAAATTCCGTCAGACATACGGAAAATTCCCATCCGTACGATATCAGAACTAACACGGGTAGATAAGTGCGTGTAGTTTCGCACAATCTGCTTAATGTCTCTTGCACCCAAGCTGCGGACAACGAAAAAAATTGTTTACCTCTCAGATGACGACCAGATTGATTTTAGGTAACGTAAAGACACTAGGGGGGCAGAACTGACGTTCTGCTTGACAATGGAAGCAAGCCTTAATAAAAATCCATAGACTTTTCACGGGGATTTTTGACTTGCAAAAAACGTTCGAGATTGTAAATTGGGGCAAGATGCTCGAAATTCTGAGAAAAATAGTTGTAAGCTGTAGGAAAAGACGGGTAATGTAAAATCTGTCAAGAATAAAGAAGGAACGATAAGAATGCAAGACCTAGAACGAAGTGCTCGGATGAAAAAGGCGGTAAGAATGGGATATGGTCTTTAACCCCTACTGTTGAATGTATACAGCGAAGAAACAATGACTCACGTTAAGGAAACTTTCAAGAAAGGAGGATATCAAGGATAACATTCGCTGATGCCCTTGCTGCCTTCAGTGAATGTGAAGAAGAATTACAAGACGTACTGAATAGAATGAACACACTAATGAGTACAGAATATGGACTGAAAGTAAAGGGAAGAAAACGTAGGTAATGAGGAGCAGCAGAAGTGGGATTAGAGTTGAACCTAACTTCAAAATTCGTGACCACGAAACAGACAAGGTTAAGGAAATCTGTTACCTTCGAACCAAAATAAAACATGACGAAGGACGAAAGGAGGACATAAAAAGTAGACCAGCTCAGGTAAAGAAGGCGTTCCTGGCCGAGAGAAGTCGTCTAATTTAAAAATGGTTCAAATGATTCTAAGCACTATGGGACTTAACAATTGAGGTCATCAGTCCCCTGAACTTAGAACTACTTAAACCTAACTAACCTAAGGTCATCACATACATTCATGCCCGAGGCAGGATTCGAACCTGCGACCGTCTAATTTAAAATATCAACCTTACTCTGAGGAAGAATTTTTCGAGAATGTACGTTTGAAGCACAACATTGTATGGTAGTGAATCACTGACTGCGGGGAAACCCTTAGCAGTGAGTATCGAAATGATTGAAATGTGGTTGCTGTAGAAGGACAGTGAAAATTAGTTGGACTGATGAGATAGGAAATGAAGAGGTTCTCCGCAGTATCGGTGAAGAAAGTAAAATACGGAAATCACTGTTATGAAGGAGAGGCGAGATGACAGGACATGCGTTAAGACATCAGGATTAACTTCCGTGGTGTTAGAGGGAGCTGTAGAAACTGATGTCTAGAAAAGAAAAAAAAAAGAAATGTGACACTGTAGAACGACGTTGAAAAACAAAATGAGTGTATTAAGTCCCTCTATGAGGAACACTATCTGCCAGAATCCATGGAAATTACATGAATTAAGTAATATAATGTTGGCTTGAAGATGTGACTAGATTCGAACTCGTTTCAGATGTATAAGAAATTAAAAAGCGTCGAACGTTTAGTGCTTTATCCTTCCATAGATAGTGTCTGATTTGTAAAAAGCGAGGTTCAGGTAATGCAGCCTCCCGGGCAGGAGGGAGGGGTGGTTTGAAATTTGGATTTATTAAAACGCTATTTTAAGGCTTTTCTGTGTATTTTAGCAACTGCAACATTTGTAGTAGTATAAAATAAAGTTCTCAAAATCTGCGGTTCTTTTTTCATCAGAAGTACCGGTATGGTGCGTAACGTCATAAATCAAGCACATTATGTATTGATACGTTGCTTGTAGGTCTCAAGGCTGTAGGGAATGAAGGAACCAAGTCTATAGACGATTCTCAACATCAAGAGTTACCTACCACGGATCGAAACAAATAACACTAGTAATAGCACAAAGACACAATAATATAACAACTTAATATTTTCGTTAAAATAATACATAAAATCAAATATTCGGAAAACTCCTGCAAAACAAAGTTTACAAGCTACAGTTTTGAATCAGAAAAAAATTCTTAAAGGCACAATACATGCGTCGGTTACAGTACTGCTCAAACTTAGCAGCCTTCGGCCGCCGTAGATCACTCAGTAGTAATGGTCACGCGGCACCGCTCCTTCAATAATACACAAAAGAAACAATTAGAACATGGCCCGTTTTACGCCAACTTTTTGCGTGCAGGATGTTAAATCAGGTATTAACGTACAGCCTTTCTATTATACACGAAACAAACTATTAGAACATGGCCCGTTTCACGTAAACGTTTTGGATGCAAGATGTTAAATCAGATATTAACGTACAGCCTTGCGAACAGTCAATAAGCCCGAAGTTCTTAAAGCGAACTGCAATAATTTAAAGCACGTAAGGCATTTTCATTACCTCTTTATCATCAAATGAATTATGTAGGAGGCTTATTGAAATACTCTAGCAGTGCGCTGCGCAGTAAAAGCACAGCTCTTCATAGAGTTAATATTCTAAGTTGCTCTCTATATTTGTTTCTGCCTGAAATTTAGCCCAGCTTGACAGAACCTAATATAAACTGTACTGTAACTGCTCTGAATGCAGCTTGACTTTGTATTAAATGCGCAACGGAAGTAAGACAATTATCTTGCCCTATTCAAAGTTCCCACTTACCTCTCGTCTTGACAACGTTGTTGCAGATTTCCCGAAAGCACAACATCAAACAGCAAGCGAGCAGCGGCTAAGCTAGATTTTCGTTTTGGAATTCGTATTCAAACGGTTGCATGTGGTAATGCGTAATAATAAACGGTGGGGTGGGGAGAGTAACCATTCCTATGAAGTGATATTCCCACACAACGATTTGAGAATGAAATATACAGGGTGTTACAAAAAGGTACGGCCAAACTTTCAGGAAAGATTCCTCATACACAAAGAAAGAAAATATGTTATGTGGACATGTGTCCGGAAACGCTTACTTTCCATGCTAGAGCTCATTTTATTACTTCTCTTCAAATCACATTAATCATGGAAGGGAAACACACAGCAACAGAGCGTACCAGCGTGACTTCAAACATTTTGTTACAGGAAATGTTCAAAATGTCCTCCGTTAGCGAGGATACATGCATCCACCCTCCGTCGCGTGGAATCCCTGATGCGCTGATGCAGCCCTGAAGAATGGCGTATTGTATCACAGCCGTCCACAATACGAGCACGAAGAGTCTCTACATTTGGTACCGGGGTTGAGTAGACAAGAGCTTTGAAATGCCCCCATAAATGAAAGTCAAGAGGGTTGAGGCCTCAACCAATCCATCGGTCACTGAATCTGTTGTTGAGAAGCGTACGAACACTTCGACTGAAATGTGCAGGAGCTCCATCGTGCATGAACCACATGTTGTGTCGTACTTGTAAAGGCACATGTTCCAGCAGCACAGGTAGAGTATCCCATATGAAATCATGATAACGTGCTCCATTGAGCGTAGGTGGAAGAACATGGGGCCCAAACTAAAATTAGCTCTAACATGGAAATTAAGCGTTTCCTGACACATGTCCACATAACATCTTTTCTTTATTTGTGCGTGAGGAATGTTTCCTGAAAGTTTGGTCGTACCTTTTTGTAACACCCTGTATATTCAAAAAGACAGAGTGAAACTTAGCGTGATCTTCAAACATGACATGGGTATGAACAATACAATGGTTAAAGTGGACAATGATTTAAAAAAGGATACGAAGTTAACAGAGAATTTTTATAAAAATCAAACAGCTTAATCAATTAATATGTAAATCCATGACTCAGGGAAGTGGGTTGGTCTTTCTCTCAACTCCGAGCAAGTTAACTAGCCGACAATATTCATTCTGAGCTGCACTATGCTGCAGTCTTACCTCAGACTTCTTCTCTTCAAAGATAATGACATTATTCAAAATATGTATTCCTTTCACCTTTCAGTGAGTGCATGATGTTCATTCTTGCTGTCCTTTCTTCATCTAACAGATACAATCACAAATCCACAGGCACTACCAAATACGGACATTAACTACCACACTTCATCTAAGACTGTGTCAAACTGCGCACAGACAAAGACTGTTCCAGGACAGGACAAAACATTGTTTAACAGTTACATAACTTGCTCACTGTCTGACGTGCACATCGATAACATACAAATACTAAATGAAATGACCGCCTTACACTGTAACATAATAACATGCATTGCTTTAATTTAAGGAATTTTCAGGTTGTATTTGCCTTTTATACTTATGTCATTTATTGAGTTTCTCTAAATAAATTGTTACTGTAGGATGCGGCGCCGTTAGTATAGTAATTATGTTAAGTGTAGAATACTCTCATAAGTTACTTAACACTTGCAAGAAATCATGAAAGATGTGTAAGGAGGAGACAAAGAGGAAAAGCTAAGAAAAAGCAAGGATGAGAAGTGATTATTAGGTAGGTCAAAGTGGAGAAATGGCTAAGTAAGGCAAAGATGATAAATGGTTAGGTAGGTCAATGGAGTTAAATAATATGAACTCATCAGAATATAAGAAACATGACAGAAAGAAGAAAAGAGTACAGTAAACTGAACAGTGTTATTTGTTTAATTCTGATGAAATTATAAACAAAAGAATTAAAAAGTGCACGAACTAAAGGATAAAATATAACTGGATAGGATGCTAATTACTGACCCTATTAGGTATAACCGTAGACTGACGTTTGACTGACTGCATAAAGCATTCGTTGATGTCAACCTTGTTTACTCCCTAATCCATGCTTTTCCTAATTACATATTTGTGTTCTCATTATCTGTGTGTGATCACTATCCTTAACTGCTTATTTCGTGTGTATGATGACTAACCTATGTGTCTCCTTACTCCCTACGCTTTTCTGTATTTTTACGGCTTTTTGGCATACGTATTTACTGCAGTAGATTTTGAATTTCTGTAGGTCTTATTATGTTTATTACTGTACACTGTTTCACATTATTTATTTGTCTGATGTTTCTGTAATTCATTATTGTAAAACCATGATGGTATTTTTTTCTTAGTATTTTTACGTAGACGTAGAAATCTGTTGTTACCATCACACTACATGGGAATTCCATATATATAACGATGTAGAATCTTAATACCGCTGTCTTAATGTAGGTAACTGTATATTGTAATTGTAAGAAATTGTAAATTCGCCACAAATGATTGAGACTTGCCAGGGGAGAAGAAATATATCTACTGATTATACACTGAGATATTGTGTGTCACATGTTGGAATACTTCACTGATACAAGCTGCAAATGACTTTCATAATGAACTTTTCGATACTACAAAACGAGTTTGGAGTTATAAATGGACCTACAGTTTGCTTCAAGCAGATACTACTATACTTTTTCCTGTTTTTGGTTGTGTAGGGTTGTCAGCTGAGAACTGTGCTTTCTCCCACTGAGTCTGCTTCCACATAACTTCCCAAAACAGAGACATTATTTTTTTACCTATAGTTCTTTAACCCATATTTTTGTAAGACTATTTTGCTCTTTGTGTTTGTATGTTCCTATCCATAATTTCTGGAATCTTGTCCTCGTCCAATTCCAGTATCAAATGACGCTGCTACAAAATTGTACTGGGGGAAGGTGGAGGATATACAAGGTGTTCATGTCATTTGGTTCAATGTTATCGTCAGAGAGAGAGAGAGAGAGAGAGAGAGAGAGAGAGAGAGAGAGAGAGAGCAAGTTCCATTACGTAAAACAATCTTTGGTCTTGTCGTGGCACACTCTTTCCTCTGCACAGTCTGATACATTCGTAGTTGAAGTGTGGTATATAATGGAAGTATTTGTGATTGTATCTGTTAGATGAAGAAAGGACATGAAGGATGAATATAATGCCCTCACTGAAAGATGAAAGGAATATACAGGGTGCACGTAAAGTCTGGGAACACTTTCAATTATTTATTGCAGACGAACCAAACATTGTACAGATATCGTACATATGTCATTTTGAAGAGAAAACCTGAAAGTTTATGTCATGTATACCGCCACAACGTAGTCTGTTAATTTGCCGATAGTCAGCGCTAGTCGCAAACATGGCGAGTTCAGGTGCGGAGCAAGATTTCTGTGTGTTGGAGCCTCGCCGATCACCAGATCTCACTTCGTGTGACTTTTTTCTGTGGGGACACATTTTAAAGATCTGGTACATGTAGCGCCTCCACCACGTGATGTAGCAGAGCTCCGGGAAAGAATACGGGAAGCGACTGCTACGGTCGACGGATATGGCAAGAATTCGATTACCGTATTGACGTCTGCCGGGTCACTCATGGTTCGCATATCGAATGTTTGTAAAAAAAAAAGCCACTTTCAGAGTTTCTCTTCAAAATTCAGTATGTATGGCAGCTGTACAATGTTTAATTCTTGGGTAATAAATAATTGAAAGTGTTCCCAGGCTTTATGTACATCCTGTATATTTTGAATAATGTCATTATTTTTGAAGAGAAGAAGTCTGAGGTAAGATTGCAACATTGCGCAGCTCGGAATGATTATTGCCGGCTAGTTAACTTGCTCGGAGCTGAGAGAAAGACCAGCCCACTTCCCTGAGTCAGGGATTTGCATATTAATTGATTAAGTTCTTTGATTTGACTACGTAGGCTTTCCCAGCGTAATAAGTCTTCAAAGTCTCTTCGAGTTTGCTGTCGGATCCTGAAATCAACTTGACTCGATATTTCTGTGATCTAACTGTTCGTCATATTCAGGAGAATGCTGCTTCTGCTGATGAGTCCCGCTGAGAACTGACGCCATGCTGCAATTCGACGTCCTACGTAGGCCACCGTTCAGTACACGGCACATGCGCGCCCATCACGGTTGCTGCCCTCTAAGACAGGGAGGTGGCGCCGCCCTTAGTGGAACACTGCTGGCAACGGTATATCACACTCAGCAATTTTGATGCGAGACAATACAGGATTCCATGTATTGCTAAGAGGAAACCCATTGTCTCTGTTGATTAGATTATACGCCAGTCTTATTTCAAACGCCTCTTTATAGACACTGTTCCAAAACCCGGAAATGTTGGCAACTACCACACTTTCTCGGCTCTGAGCACTATGGGACTCAACTGCTGAGGTCATTAGTCCCCTAGAACTTAGAACTAGTTAAACCTACCTAACCTAAGGACATCACAAACATCCATGCCCGAGGCAGGATTCGAACCTGCGACCGTAGCGGTCCTGCGGTTCCAGACTGCAGCGCCTTTAACCGCACGGCCACTTCGGCCGGCACACACTTTCTCAAATTTCATACTGTGTACCTCATTTAACCAGTGTTCTGCTGCTGCTGATTTTTCCGGCTGTTGTAGCCTCGTATGACGGCGATGTTCCACACACCAGTCAAGCACTGTGCGAATCGAGCGGCCAATGTAAGCCTTCCCACATTGAAACGGAATTTTGTATACACCGGATTTCCTAAGCCCCAAATCATCTTTCAGAGCCGAGTAGTGCCCTTATCTTAGAAGGTAGACGGAACACACTCTTAATGTTAAAATTCCTTAGAATTCGTCCAATCTTAAAAAATATGCCTCCAGCATAAGGAAGAAAGGCCACCGATCTATGTTCCTCTTCATGCACCTGCAGAGATGATTCAAACTCCATAGTCCGACGAACCTGCTTCTCGGAGTGTCCATTTTCCTTAAAAACAGCCATCAAATGCGCGAGTTCCTGGGTTAAGCTGTCCGCATATGCTCTCCGTACCAAAGTCCTCAGGACGCCACTGCGTTGGTCTGATGGATGACAACTCTTAGAATGCGGATACTGGTCTGTGTGCGTCGGCTTTCGGTGAACACTGTGTCCCAAAGTACCACCTGGTCTGTTTTTTTTATAAACCATAACGTCTAAAAATGGAAGCATCCCATCACTTTCAACCTCCATAGTAAATTTGATGCGGGGATGAAGACAGTTGAAGTGGTCCAAAAATCTATTAAGAGCATCACGTCCATGCGGCCAGACGAAAAAGATATCTTCCACATATATCCAGAAGCACGTTGGTTGCAAAGCTGAAGTCCTCAGTGCCATATCCTCGATGTCCTCCATAAATAAATTGGCGACTATGGGTGATAAAGGACTACCCGTAGCCACTCCGTCATTCTGTTCAAAAATGTTACCGTTAAATAAAAAATACGTGAATGTCAGCACATGACGACAAAGCTTCACCAGCTCTTCATCGATTTTTTCACTGGTCAAACTAAGGGACTCTTCCAGAGCGGTAGTTGCCAACATTTCTGGTTTTTGGAACAGTGTCTATAAAGAGGCGATTGAAATTAGGTTGGGGATAATTTAATCAACAGAGATAATGGGTTTCCTCTTAGTAAGACGTGGAATCCTGTGTTATCTCGCATCAATGAATTTAGAAACAAAAATCTAGCGTAGCTCGCATCTACACTGCTGGCCACCGTAAATGCAACACCAAGAAAGACAAGGGGTAGCACAACAAAATTTATTTTTTAGATAGCATGTTGACCAAGTATCAAATGATTACGTTTACACACGTCTGTGGCATGTGGTTCCTGCCAGAATCAGTAGCCAGAGTAGCCGCCATTGTTGGAGATCGCCGCTGCCACACGTCTCGGCATTGAGTCAAAGAGACGTTGGATGTGTTCCTGGGGTACAGCAGCCCAAGCAGCTTCCACATGTTGCCAAAGATCAGCTGGTGTGGCAGCTGGGGATGTAATCTGGGTCACTCGTTGAGCAACCATGGACCACATGTTTTCTATCGGTGAAAGATCCGGAGAGCGAGCCGGCCAGGGAAGCAATTCAATCAGGTTATTGACGAAGAACCTTTGGACAATGCGTGCCACGTGTGGTCGCGCATTATCCCGTTGAAATATGGCTGTGGCCGAGCCCTGAAGGTAAGGAAGGACAACTGGCTCCAGCACCTCGGATATGTAGCGCCGGCTATTTAAAGTACCGGCAATGCGTACTAGAGGCGTGCGAGAGTAATATCCAATACCGCCCCATACCGTAATACCCGGTGCAAGACCAGTGTGGCGGTGCATAATGCAGCTGTCCAGCATCCTCTCTCCACGGTGTCTCCACACTCGAATCTGACCATCGTGGTGCTGCAGACAGAAGCGTGCCTCGTCAGTAAAGACAACGTCATTCCATTCTGCCGTCCACATCCGTCTGTCATCACACCATTGGCGACGGAGACGTCTGTGGTTCTGCGTCAATGGTAGACGAAGAAATGGACGTCTTGCGGACAGACCACTCTGCTGTAAACGGCGTCGAATGGTACGCGCGGACATTGGATGATGCGTTACAGACGCAATGTGCTGTGCTATGGTTCGGGATGTCACTGAGCGATCCGTCACTGCCATGCGCACAATTTGCCTATCAGCACGTGCAGTGGTGCACCGAGGTGAATGCGATCGACCACGTCGGTCCGTCGTACCCTCCTGCATCCAACGGTCACATATCCGCATTACAGTTGTTTGGTTTCGTCCAACACGACTAGCGATTTCTCTGTATGATAATCCACAATCTCGGTAAGCCACTATCCTTCCTCTGTCGAACTCGGACACTTGATCAAAAGATGTTCGCTGTTGTCTACGAGGCATAACTGATCGTCTTGTGAAACAACCACAAGGTAAACACACGTGCCGAACGTACACTCGTCGAAATTGCCAAGCCTTAAATGGCGCTATGAGGTGGCGCCACAGGCGCGCGTGATGTGCGTCTGCGCTGAAATTCAAATCATTTGCATATCTCATCGGTGCAAACTCATGGTGTAAATTTTACTCGATTCGGTTGCTTCCTTCAGGGTGTTGCATTTACGGTGGCCAGCAGTGTAGCTTAGCTCGCTTGCTGTTTGCTGTTTTGCTTTCGAGAAATATGCAACAGCGTTGTCAAGACGAGAGGTAAGTGGATATTTTGATTAGGGCCAGATAATCGTTTTATTTCCGTTGCGCGTTTAATACAAAGTCAAGCTGCATTCAGATCAGTTACCGTACAGTTCATATGTAAAGCTGGGCTAAATTTCAGACAGGAACAAATATAGAGAGAAACTTACAAGATAAAATTACACCCTTAAAATTACAACTGAAACAGCATTGCATAATCTGAGCTTCTTGTGCACACAGTTGAGCAGAGGTAACGAGTATGTTATCAAGTACTGCAAGAGCATCCGTTACCAGTAATTTGGTTCAGCTACAGTTAAGACTACAATCGATGCTATTCAATACAACGTACTTCGAACAACATAGCACATATTACCACAGTCGCGCTTAGAGAGCTTGCCAGGCATTGGGTTTTAATTTTCAGGACGCAAACCTTTCTATCCAATGACGATGGGCCACCAACAGTACCCATAAAAGTTTAGCCAATAAAGCCACTTTTTCTGCATCACCACGGGAATATTAGCCTATGACGATGGCCCAACAATGGTAGCCACAAGAATTTTAACCGATACTCCAACTTCCCTAGCACTAATTTGGGAAACGTCCCCTTTACAAGGGAAAGTGACACTGGTCTCTGACAGTGTTCTGGCAATAGTGGACACCGAAACATCCTGAAGACGATCACAGCAGAGGGGTCGAAACGTCGATTATTTTAGAAGAAAATATGAGAGTTTTCGTAAGTTAGACCCAGTAAATTATACAATGGACCCAGGTAGTACTCGTAAGCAAAGCAGCGCCTACAAGGCTAGTCACTCCCACACACAAAAACACGACAGCACATCTGAGGTACCACAGCTCAGGGCGAAACTCGTAAAGGGCCACCCGACAGATAATCGTACAAGAACGATCCTGGATGAGAAAACAGCTTACCCACCAGAATTAACACAGCTGAAGGTGGCAGCAGCAGACGGAGATCTTGGCACAGTGATAGGATGAAGACGGTTGCAAAAAAATGGCTCTGAGCACTATGGGACTTAACATCGGAGGTCATCAGTCCCCTAGAACTTAGAACTACTTAAACCTAACTAACGGAAGGACATCACACACATCCATGCCCGAAGCAGGATTCGAACCTGCGACCGCAGCGGTCGCACGGTGCTAGACTGAAGCGCCTAGAACCGCTCGGCCACACCGGGCGGCCAGACGGTTGAATACAGGCCTCTGCACGGCCACACTGCCCCTCAGACGTATCAAGGCCCCAGTTACGCAATTAGCGTGAAGGAAACAATGAGTGTCGTTGCGAAATACCTGTGCAGTAAGCAGTCAGTCTTCATCTGACTGGGAATTAATTACATGTGGTGTTCCTTAAGGTCCCATTTTGAGTCCATTGCTTCTTATTGTGTATATTAATGACCTCTCATCTGTTACATTGCCAGATGCTAAGTTTGTTTTGTTTGCAGGTGATACAAACATTGCAATAAGTAGCAAGTCAAGCACAGATTTAGAAATAGCTGCTAATAAAATTTACACTGACATTAATGAGTGGTTTAAAGCTAATTCTTTGTTATTGAGCTTTGAGAAGACCCACTGTATGCAATTCAGAACCTGTAAGAGATTTCCTTCCAACATGAGTATAATGTATGAAGACATGCAGATCGAAGAGGTTGACAGTGTTAAATTCCCGGGATGACAACTCGATAATGAATTCAGTTGGGTAGGGCATACCACAGTTTTGCTGAAGTGCCTAATCAAGTCCGTATTTGCCATGAGAATGTTGTCAGATGTGGGAGATACAAATATAAAAAATATCTTGCATACTTCGTTTACTTTCATTCTATTATGTCGTATGGGATCATATTCTGGGGAAACTCGACAAACCGAGCAAAAGTTTTTAGGGTGCAAAAGCATGTGATAAGAATCATTTGTGGTGTAAATTCGAGAACATCTCGTAGAAACCTGTTCAAGGAACTTTGTATCTTAACCACTGCTTCTCAGTATATTCATTTCTTAATGAAATTTGTTGCAAGTAATACATCTCTATTTACTACTAATAGCTCAGTTCACAGTATCAATACTAGGAATAAAAAGAATCTACATAAAGGCCTAAAATCACTTACCTTGGTCCAAAATGGGTCCAACATTCAGGAACACACACATTTTTAAAAAATTGCCTGCAACCATTAAAAACTTGGTTTCAGATAAAGCACGGTTTAAACAGAGTCTGAAAGACTTTTTGATAGGTAACTCCTTCTACTTCATAGATGAATATCGTAACAGAGACTGTTGAGTCAGCTTAAGTAAAAATATCTGTTAGATTTAAGTTTTGACAACACTTGGTCACAACAGTCAAGATTAGGTATTTTACGTATGATAAATTTATTAATAGTTCATAACACTGTTTCATTCTGACAGCGTGTTAATTCTGTAAATATTAGCTGTCCTAGTTTACTGCAATGTATTAACTTATTTTCAACTATCTCCTGACAGATGACCAGGTTAGTAAGTATTATATTCAAATGTTTTATGTTTTTATGTCTTTCATTCTGACATCTTCCACACCCACGAGAATCATCTCATTTTTGGATCTATGGAACGAAGACAGAATCTAAACTAATTTCGACAGAGTTTGAAAGGGGTCCTCGTGCGGATCTCCATTTGGCCACCACAAGGGGGACCATCTTGTGCACCAAGCTCGTAGAAGGCCCTTCATACCTGCGCCTGACATCCGAGAACAAGTAATGGACTCCCAGCAACATTTTGTGTCATCGCGAACCATTGGTCAGAAGCTAGAAGCAGTCGGCCTAGTAAACTACCTTTCCATTCGTAGGCTGGTTTTTCTATTGGTACCGTGGCCGGGAAGCATGTACTACTACACAAAGACGTTGCACAGAGTCCAGTGTTGAATCTCGGTTTATCACTGTCCCGGGTAACCACCGTTGCTGAGTGTTGCGGTGACATTGGGAGAGATATCACTCTTACAATGTTGTGAGGTGGCACAGCGGCGTCACGGCATGGGGAGCCATCGGTTATGACCTCCGATCACGGCTGGTAGGGAAACTCTTCACACGAAAACGATACATCACGGATATCGTGCCTCCGCATGTGTTTCTTTTTACGCGACATTATCGTGGTGCCGTTTCTCAACAGGACAGTGCTTGTAAACTTATGGAACGTTTCCAGAAAGAAATTTTCACTCTAAGCGGAGTGAGCGCTGATATGTAACTTCCTGGCAGATTAAAACTGTGTGCCGGACCGAGACTCGAACTCGGGAGCTTTGCCTTTCGCGGCCAAGTGCTTTACCAACTGAGCTACACAAGCACGGCTCACGACCCATCCTCACAGCTTTGCCCGCGAAGGGCTAAGGTCCCGAGTTCGAGTCTCGGTCCGTGCACACAGTTTTAATCTGCCAGAAAATTTCATATCAGCGCACACTCTGCTGCAGAGTGAAAATTTCATTCTGGAAACATCCCCCATGCTGTGGCTAAGCCGTATCTCCGCAATATCCTTTCTTCCAGAAGTGCTAGTTCTGCAAGGTTCGCAGAAGAACTTCTGTTAAGTTTGGAAAGTAGGAGACGAGGTAATGCCAGAATTGAAGCTGTGAGGACGGGTCGTGAGTCGTGTTTGGGCAGTCCAGTTGGTAGAGCACTTGCCCGTGGAAGGCAATCTCCTGAGTTCGAGTCTCGGCCCGACACACAGTTTTAATCTGCCAGGAAGTTTCATATGGAACATTTCAATATGGCCTGTACGTGACGCAGGTATTCCCGTGGTCGGCGAGATCCCCAGATGTCCTACATAGAACGTGTATGGGAGCAGCTCGAAAGCCAGTGCGAGGATATCAAGGACCAGTCAAAATACCTGTGAACCAGCTTGTCTCAGGAGAGGAAACAAAGGCTTTATGACGCCCTTGTCAACTAAATCAGTGCATGAATCTGTTATATCCTAGCCAGTAATGCCACCCGAGCCCGCTGCCAAAAGGTTGACAGCATCAAAGTCCGGACGCCGTCCGCATAAGCAGCGCCAGCGAGACAGGAAATCGCCGCAAGTCTGCGCGCGCCACCGCTGGCTTCTGGTTTCTTAAGCGCTGGAGTCGCGAGCGCTAGGACAGTTCTGTATTCGCCGCTCAGTTGTATACTCGCCACCGAATTGTGTACTTGCTAGACAGTTGTGTGTTCATCGCAGCAGAGTTGTTGTTTGTCGTCAGCCGACGTTGACCTAGCCGCTCCGACTCGAACTAGACAGATTTCTGTAGACACGGAGTTCACTACTGTGTTTCTGTATCTTCGTTAATAAAGATAAGTACCAACTTTTATTTAATCAGAGTGTTTGGGTTTTCATCTTTCTGTTCACTGTTCCAGCGGACCGGTCGGCCCGCTATTAAAAGTGTGGCGGTGACTTCGTAAGCCGTTTCTACAGCGAATTGTTTGTCGCTACGAACGCCGCCACAAAAGAATCCACGCAAGAAGGAGTACAATATCACACTAATACGTTGCCTCACATTGCCGAGTTCTTTGTAAATTTGATTCGATTTTGTAATCACTGAAATAACATGAGCTACCCACTCTACCTGTGAAGCTTAATTTCATTTTTTCGTCCACCCCCCCCCCCCCTCCTGTATACTTCACGTTCTTCGCAGGCGGTGTATTTAAATCCCGACCCCATGCGAGCAACAAAGCTGCTGTAGAGTTCATTACAACATCTTTCTCTGACTCCGTGTTTTCGTTCTTTACGTTTTTCGGAGTTTGTGTGGGACATACCAGTGATGCATGATTCAAAACATGGGTAAGGTCGATTGCAGTATTCAAATGACATTGTACCAGTCTTCGACATTTATAAATGAACAAGCTGACCCGAAAATATATTCTGCTTTTTTCTCTTACCCTTGACTTATATAATGTTTTGCCGTGCAAAACAGTGGCTAGATGAGGTAGAAACCTGTATTAGCACTTTAAGTACAACCTCTACTTAAAATCAACACCCCACAAACAATGCTGACGCTGTTTGCTCAAACATACCACAACTAATGATAAAATTACGAGTGAACTAAGCAAGAACTCACTAAGCACAAACAGACATTAAAACATGACGGGGCACTTATTGCTCAATATAAATCGAAATAATTTTTTTCATGCTACGTATCTATGGTCATTACTCCTTATCAGAATTTAGTGCATTGGTCAACTAAGTGGGACCAAACTGCAGGATAATTAGTCTCGCCACCATCCACGACAGAGTTTCGAAACCTTTCTTAGACAATTACCCATGCATTCAATTAGACATTAACTAGTACCCCCTCCCCCTCCCGCTCCCACATTTTCACCAACTTTAGCACCTAACTAAACTGTAGAATGAAAGGCTTTTCTTAGAACACTTTTATTTTTAAAATGATGAAAGTTGAATAATAGTTAGTTTGCATGTGTGTGTGTTAGAATGTGCGATGAAGGAATACGTGGTGCGACCCACATATCCTTCTCAGATAAGTTACCAAACTATCCACAGTGACGATACATATTTGTTACAAAACATACTTTCCCTGCATTACTTCTCACCACTGCGACACTTGCTTGACCTGCATAGAGCAAACCCATTTAAGATGTGTGTACCATACTTACAGTTCGAAAATCACTTGATTGTTGCTCTCCTTACTTCTGCACTGGCAAAAATTGGAAGACTTCAGACTGTTAAAGCTTTGTATCTGAACACAGCCACTACTAGTGATAGTAACAACAACAACAATGATAATAATAACAATAATAGTGGTAATAATAACACTGCATACAGTCCTATAGTAGCCCGTATTTGGCTACTGCTTTGTCTTGGTGGTAATTAATTCAGGTATCTGTTTCGAAGCAATTAATGAAGCAATTTCTGGACTACTGCAGGAACTATCTACAACTCTGAAAAAACATTTTCTCGAGATGTTATGTATATGTCCCACTTATCATCAGCGATGTACGGGATAAAGCACAGCATACGTGTGTAGTGAGTGGACTATGTGGGGAACCTGTAACCCCTACCGCATTATGCTACTAACTGAGAAATTATATAATCAGTATTAGAATCTTACAAAAAATGTGATAACAGTAATGATCTCTTAAAAAGAAATTAGGTTTGTGACTGAAACAGAATCGAATCGTTTTGTTTCTTACCCCTCAGAAAATTTTATTTTACCCCCTCAGGGGTAATTACCCCTGGGTTGGGGACTATTGATCTATGTTGTCGTACAGAGGCGCACAATATATGCGAGGTTAAAAACTGTATTTTCAAGGTTATTATCTAAGCTTCGGAATGCTACACTTGGCCTATTTTGCCAACAATGACACAAGTACAAGTTAGCAGACGATGGATTGGGTGATTAGTTTAGCAAATACTTGTAGATTTTCTGCAGGATATATATGGTAAAGATACAAAATACACGAAATAACATCAATCTATATGATTAAATTAGTGAGTAGTAGGCAAAATATTTAAAAAAATGAATAGCTTACATGAAAGAACGGATTATTCTGGTTATGTAGGAGTCTTCTGATTATTACATTATTATACAGATCTGATAATTTGCGCATTCAGAAACCGTTATGCTAAACAGCATTAGGTTCGTGACCAGCAGTATGTAAATAATCGCCGGCTGGTGTGATCGAGCAGTTCTAGGCGCTTCAGTCTGGAACCGCGCGTCCGCTACGATCGCCTCGGGCATGGATGTGTGTGATGTCCTTAGGTTAGTTAGGTTTAAGTAGTTCTAAGTTCTAGGTGACTGATGACCTCCGATGTTAAGTCCCATAGTGCTCAGAGGCATTTGAACCATTTTTGTAAATAATCTTTAATCTCGTATAGAGTTTAGTAAACATTTACCATACTACAACACGGCGTTTGATGTGAACGGCCGGAAAGTGCAGAAACGCAGAAGCTCCATGCTGTGAGACGAGAATTCTACATCTAGGTAAAACATAGATCACTGATTACCATTGAGCCAAGGTACAGGCTGACAATTATTGAACTACATGAAAAAAACATAAACTTGTTACAAACAACGGCGTGCACACAGTTTATTCCATATGTAAACGTCGTTACATATATTCGGATTTAGGTTATGGCATGTTCGATATGCCTGCCACTGTTGGCGATGATGTGGCGCAGACGAATACCGAAATTCAGCATGACACGCTAAAGTATTGGAACATCGATGCTGTCGATGACCCAATGGCTGTTTCCTGCTCGGCAATGGGTTGGTTGCTTTTTCTGTACACCTTGTCTTTAATATAGCCCCACAAAAAGGAATCGTATATATTCAGATGCAGAGAATATGGTGGCCAATCGAGGCCCATGCCAGTGGCCTCTGGGCACCACAGAGTGAGAATGCGGTCCCCAACTTGCGACCGTAGCGGTCGCGCGGTTCCAGACTGAAGCGCCTACAACCGCTCGGCCACAACGGCCGGCTTTTCCTTATTGACGAACCAATCCAGATGAAAGTGGACTTCGTCGCTAAAGCGAACCATACAGCGAATACCAGTTCCCATCATGCCCCGCGCCCAACCGTGCATTTTGAACGTCCTAACGGAAACCGTTCTGAAGTTTTGACGATTTTATTTCATATAGTTTAATAATTGTCACTCTATGTATGGAATACAGGGAAACTTACGTGACGGTACGTTCCAATTTTGATTACTGAACATAATTTCGACCGGTGCCAGTTATGCCAGTTATGACATGAGCATAAAAAAGCAGTCGTGCGTTAAACAGGGTAATCGCAACACTGTGATATCACGGCCTAGAACTCTCCACGCTCGGCTGTCTTGTGTGAACCTTTTCATCGCAGGATAATTACAGAAACCTCTATGCATTTGACTCTGCTTACCGTGGTCAACCCTTTGTCATCCCCTGCCGTTTTTACCCCGTACCATTCCTCTGATCACTAAATTGACGATTCCTTGATGGCACAGGATGAGTCCCATCAAACTGTTTCTTTTTGGTTTTGTTTTAGTCAAGTTGTACCAGAAATTTCTTTCCTTCGCAGTTCGTCACAATACCTCCCCGTTGGTTATACCATCTATCTATCTAATCTTCAGCATTATCACGTAGCACCACATTATTCTTTCCTTTTTCTATGAAGAATATTGAATGGTGTGATACAATGGCGAAAATGTGAACATAATTACATACTTGCAACAGGAAAAATAGACGACAGTAAGTTCTACCTTGAAAAAAATTAGTTACATGTTAGGCATAGAAATTCTTCCAATCCATATGTGGCATACAGGAAACCAGTGCTTAACAGTATTGGTTAAAAACAGTCTTGGTTGCAATTTTAGTTTTTTATTTTTCAACGACGCGTTTCGCCTTATTTCGGCATCTTCAGGTTATCTTTTCTATCTCGCGTCCATCTATAAAAGATAACCTGATGATGCCTAAATAAGGCGAAACGCGTCGTTGAAAAATAAAAAAAAATTAAATTGCAACCAAGACTGTTTTTAACCAATACATGTTAGGCATGACTACAGAACTAGTGATGGAGGCCTTTTAGTGGACGAGGAGTTTAGTACAGTCATGTTCCTGGCTACGCTGTAAGACAAAACCCGCAAATATCTTACGACTTTTTGCAGATAAACGTCAAGCAGAAACATCCTAAGTAGTGGACGCAACCTTAGCAGTCGCGTCGGACCTCAAGTGAGCGAGGTCCTACTTGGAAGGCGACCACTTCCAGTAAAGAGAACAACACAGAGCGTGCGCGCTGCTGTGTGTGTGCTCGCGGCTGCACGCGCAAGTCCGCGTGTGTCTACATATTATTCGGTAGTATATACACTGTGCCACTGAAACGGAAATCCATTCACAGGCAGTATTAACTCAGAAGTAAAATATTGTGTGTAATTTTGCATTTTATATAATACACTACTGGCCGTTCAAACTGCTACAGCTCGAAGATGACGTGCTACAGATGCGAAATTTAACCGACAGAAAGGAAATGCTGTGATATGCAAATAATTAACTTTTCAGAGCATTCACACAAGGTTTGGGCCGGTGGCAACACCTACAACGTGCTGATATGATGAAAGTTTCCAACCGATTTCTCATACACTAAATTTCTCATACACTAACAGCAGTTGCCCGGCGTTGCCTGGTGAAACGTTGTTGTGATGCCTCGTGTAAGGAAGAGAAATGCGTACCATTGATAGAGGTCGAATTGTAGCCTATCGCGATTGCGGTTTATCGTATCGCGACATTGCTGCTCGCGTTGGTCGAGATCCAATGACTGCAGAATATGGAATCGGTGGGTTCAGGAGGGTAATACGGAACGCCGTACTGGATCCCAACGGCATCGTATCACAAGCAGTCGAGATGACAGGCATCTTATCCGCATGGCTGTAACGGAACGTGCAGCCACGTCTCGATCCCTGAGTCAACAGATGGGGACGTTTGCAGGACAACAACCACCTGCACGAACAGTTCGACGACGTTTACAGCAGCATGGACTATCAGCTCGGAGACCATGGCTGCGGTTAGGCCTGACTCTGCATCACAGACAGGAGCGCCTGCGATGGCGTACTCAACGACGAAACTGGGTGCACGAATGGCAAAACGTCATTTTTTCGGATGAATCCAGGTTCTGTTTACAGCATCATGCTTGGCGCATCCGTGATTGTCGACATCGCGGTGAACGCACATTGGAAGCGCGTACTCGTCATTGCCATACTGGCGTATCACCCGGCGTGATGGGGTGGGCTGCCATTGGTTACACGTGTCGGTCACCTCTTGTTCGCATTGACGGCACTTTCAACAGTGGACGTTACATTTCAGATGTGTTAAGACCCTTCATTCGATACCTGCGAAACACTACATTTCAGCAGGATAATGCACGACCGCATGTTGCAAGCCCTGTACGGGCCTTTCTGGATACAGAAAATATTCGACTACTGCCCTGGCCAGCACATTCTCCAGATCTCTCACCAACTGAAAACGTCTGGTCAATGGTGGCTGAGCAACTGGCTCGTCACAATACGCTAGTCACTACTCTTGATGAACTGTTGTATCGTGTTGAAGCTGCATGGGCAGCTGTACCTGTACACGCCATCCAAGCTCTGCTTGACTCAATGCCCAGGCGTATCAAGGGCGTTATTACGGCCAGAGGTGGTTATTCTGGATACTGATTTCTCAGGATCTATGCACCCAAACTGCGTGAAAATGTAATCACATGTCAGTTCTAGTATAATATATTTCTCCAAGGAATACCCGTTTATCATCTGCATTTCTTATTGGTGTGGCAATTTTAATGGCTAGTAGTGTACTAGCGAACTATGCTATGTTTCGTAATTGCTAAATACGTATGAGAATCCGATATAAGCCCTAATCTCTTTCTCTCAACCTCCCTCTATCCTTCTCCTCCGTCCTCTCTCTTTCTTTATATCCTGCTCCCTCCTACCTCCATCATTCCAGCCTCCCCCTCTCCCCTCGCCACCCTCTTCCTATACATCTCTTACCCCACGCTCTCTGTATGTATATCTTCCTGCACGTATCCTGCTTCCCCTTCTTTATATCCATTTCCTTCCTCTTCTCATATCCATTTCTTCTCGCTTCTCTGTCCATCTCCACGTGCACCGTCTCTCTGACCTTATTTATCGTTATCGAAGACGGAACCTTGATTGGGAATAGAAGTCAAAAGGAATGTAAAACGGTCGGAATCATTAATACACGGGTATGAGAGAGACCTTTCCAGCTGCTAGATCTGTGAGGACAGGAGCCTGAATGACAGTATTTCGCATGCTTTTAATCTATGAACTGGTAGAATTATAAGGTTAGCCATCAACACAACTTTTCTGTTAAAAATATCTGCGAAAAAAATCTGCATATTTTCACAACACATCTTAGCAGGTGACAACTATCAGCCGGTTTAACAGAAAGTGTTTATTGCAGGAAGTGTTTATTGTATAATTCTTATTCGAGTTGCATCCAAACGCTATGCTCTTCGCCAGTCGCATTGACTCGACGATCATGTAGTTGGCTTATGTTGCATGTAAGCCGACTGATATTCCGACACCTTCTCCAAAGAAGTAAACCACGAACTGAAATCAATTGAATGTTTGCAATGCGCCAAATTACCAGGAATTGACATCAATTCAATATTCGCAACACACCAAAAGTATGATAATCACAGATAACACACTGAAATATCGCTTGTAACTGTATTCTTTTTCGCAAAATATCAATATTCAATGAAGAATTTGTTGTTGTTACGAAAACATGAGACAGAAGAACTGTCAAACAGACTGTAAAATTTTTTCATTGGGATTTTCATACAAAGGTACCATCCAAATTTTCGACTTTTCCGGTGGATTTTCCAAATTTTTTTTTTCATTCTTACTTTGTCCTGACAGTTACGAACGCAACACTAAAAAATCAGCCAAATCAAGCGATGATCTTTCATACATGCGGCAACTGATTTTCAAAAAAATGTCCAAATGTGTGAGAAATCTTATGGGACTTAACTGCTAAGGTTATCAGTCCCTGAAATTACACACTACTTAACCTAAATTATCCTAAGGACAAACACACCCACACCCATGCCCTAGGGAGGACTCGTGCCTCCGCCGGGACCAGCCACACAACTGATTTTCATTTATATAGATAGTTGTAGACGTAACTTCTGATTAACGACTGTTTATCAGTAGCTCATCTGAAAACACTACAGGTCGCTGTTTATTTTTAATTGGCGACCGGTTTAGGTTAAAGAATCATTGACAAGTTCTTCAATGATTTTTATTTTGTGTGGAGCCAGAGTCGTATAAAACTTCTTGAAAGACATAACCGCCATTTCACTGCACAACAGGTTTTTCTACACGACCTAGATTTCGACCTTAAGCTATTGTCAAGTGTTACAATTATTAAAAATCAATGCACTTGAGTAGAACACAAGTAATCGTGAAAACATGAATCTTCTGTTATATAAACCAATTTTGTACAAAATAAACACGAGAAGATTTGTGCAGTAGGCTAATTTACTGGCAATCAGCATGACTTCTTTACTTGATATGGTTTTAAACTTTGCTGTACTGAGTCTAAGCAGCCAGTCAGTCAAATGGTCAAATAGCGGTTATATCTTTCAAACAAAATGTTTAGTTTAGGTTGGATTAGGCTAGGTTAGGATGGAAATTTCGGTCTGAAGATATTTACCAGTCAGCAAGTACAGTACACATAAAAGGAGACTTGGTTTTCTTAAGATCACAGTCTTGAACACGGCTGTTAACAGTAAATGTGAGTAAGCTTCGACTAACAAGAGTTCGACGTTTGTTCACCAGCCGTATGTATTTCGCCTTTACAGTTTTAATGGACATTTTAATTTTAACTACTGCACGTGACTTGAGCTGGTTAGCTCGAGATTCACCTAATAAGTTTTAATTAATGTAACCAAGTAACATCATGTACTTCCGAAGAAGATACTTGTAGTAGTATCGAAACCTAGTCTAGTCTAAATAAATAAACTTCGGAAAATTGCCTTGCTCTTTGCTTTATTAATCGGTTCTTAAGGTTGATTTTTCATGTTAAAATGAAGTAAATCCGCTTCCCGCAGCCCATCCTGTTTTCAGCAACAGGTAGCTTCTCCCGTATTGTCCCTACTACACACGGAGCCATAAATAAAGGAGCTATTGTTCCACGCCCGTTTCATAGCTGAGGTGTCATGGAAGAAGTTAAAGCCATTACCGTTATTCCAAGCGGCACCGGTTTGAGATCGGCTGCTGAAATTCCTGTGCATTCCATTGGGGGACGCAAGATCCGCTCCTAAATATGCAAATTGGCGGCCCCGGCTTGGAAATCCCGTAATTAATATCTGGGGCACACCTCGGATTCAGAAGCGGGGCGCGGCACCGCAGGGGCAGACAGCTCTGATGAAGAGCTACTTCAACCCCGTCTCGCGCTCATCACGTGCATCGTTTGTTTTCCTGGAGACAACAAGCCGCGGCTTCTGGAGCTCTCGCAAACTTCTGATAACTGAACGGGTCACGGAGGTTGGGAACGAAGAAGAAATCTGTGACACCATCAGCAAATTATGCTCTGTTCAAAATATTTTTGTTTTCACGAATTAGCGTTATGAGTCGCAGTCTTCTAAAGCTGCATAGTCGACTCTGTATTTGCTATCAAAATACCTGTTTTAATTTTTTAATTTATTTGTTTCCTTGGGAGTCGTCGCTCAAGTAACTTCATTTACAATACGTTATAACTTACGGCAGGTCTTGTCATGGGGGAGGCCTCGTCAGAGAGGTCCACCGTATGAGCGTCTAGGGAAGTGATTCCAGTGGTGGTTTCCCGTTGCCTTCCACTGATGATGATGCAATGATAATGAGGACAACACAATACCCAGTCCCTGAGCGGAGAAAATCTCCTATCCAGATGGGAATCGAACCCGGGCCCTTTACATCTACATCTGCATGATTACTCCGCAGTTCACACCTAAGTGCCTGGCAGAGGGTTCATCGAACCATTTTCATACTATTTCTCTACCATTCCACTCTCGAATGGCGCGTGGGAAAAAGGAACACCTTAATCTTTCCGTTCAAGCTCTGATTTCTCTTATTTTGTTATGATGATCATTTCTCCCTACGTAGGTGGGTGTCGACAAAATATTTACACATTCGGAAGAGAAAGTTAGTGATTGAAATTTCGTAAATAAATCTCACCGCAAAGAAAACCGCCATTGTTTCAATAACTGACACCCCAACTCGCGTATCATATCAATGACACTCTCACCACTACTGCGCCATAACACGAAACGAGCTGCCCTTCTTTGCACTTTTTCGAAGCCCTCCGTCAATCCTACCTGGTAAAGATCCCATACCGCGCAGCAATATTCCAGCAGAAGACGCACAAGTGTAATGCAGGCTGTCTCTTTAGTGGGTTTGTCGCATCTTCTGAGTATTCTGTCAACAAAGCACAGTCTTTGTTTCGCCTTCCCCACAATATTATCTATGCGGTCTTTCCAATTTAAGTTGCTCGTAATCGTAATTTCTAGGTATTTAGTCGAATTGACAGCCTTTAGATTTATGCGATTTATCGTACACCCAAAATTTATCGGATTTCTCTTAGTACCCATGTGGATGACCTCGCACTTTTATTTGTTTAGTGCTAATTGCCACATTTCGCACCATACAGAAATTCTCTCTAGATCATTCTGTAATTGGAATTGATCGTCTGATGATTTTACTAGACGGTAAATCACAGCGTCATCTGCAAACAATTTAAGGATGCTCAGATTATCACCTAGATCATTTATATAAATCAGGAACAGCAGAGGGCCTATGACACTACCTTGCAGAACGCCAGATATCACTTCTGTTCTAAGATTTACCGTCTATTACTACGAACTGTGACCTCTCTGAGAGGAAATCACGAATTCAGTCACACAGCTAAGATAACCCTTGGCGTGACAGACCACCGCGCTGACCATTCAGCTATCGTGGCGGACTACAATACATTAAGAGAGGGAAAATAGCAAATAAAAAGTCTATGTCGGTAACATATGAAATCCATGCCGAATGATACTCAGCAGGGCGAATTCCAGCGAAGATTCGAGTAACATGCACAGTACTGTCTAACGAAATACAGTATTAGTCTATTGGCATACACGTCACTTCACAGATACGATAACAATGCTTCCCATTATGCAGTTAACAGAGAATATTAGTCTTTTATGTATGGTTCGCGAATATTTCATTCAGATGGATTGCAGCTATTGTTCCAGCTACTGCCAAGAACGGCAACTGTTTTAACCTATCAACTTTAGAACAACGTAATCTGGCAAGCATGAACTCTGTTAAGGCGTAAAGTCAAGCGCCGGCACCCCAGTCGGGAACAATAGACAAGAGATGGCTGTGAGAAGATGTCAGCCAGTCACAGGCTGACCGACCTCTTTTCAGGACGACAATGCTACAGCAGCGGCCCCTGTGTGAAGAGGACGTAAATGCCACGACCAATTAGCGACGTCCCAGCTGAATAGTAGCCTCAAGACTTGTAACTTGGATAGCGGCGTCAACATTATTCACATCGCTTGCACTCTCTGTGTAGCACAGACTTGTGATTGTTGATACTGAAGACGATTGCTATTTTGTTTGTCACCCTTTGCTTGCGACACTTCTGTGTAATTGTCAAAGTTAAGTATAGTCATTTACTTTTTTACAATAAAACTCATTAATACGATTTCTTAGAATGTTGTCTAGCGATCCGAGTAAGGAGGCTTCCTCGATACCCCATATTTGAAGACGAACACGGAGACATAAAATTTGACGAATAGGTTGGAGTTAACAATCTCATTGTTCAAATCTGTCAGCTGTCTGCTTCTGTCAGTGTGCACAGCATGTTGTTCCCAATGGAGAGACGCCTACAGACGTTAAAGTACCTCTGGCGTGCCACAGGGGAGTGTTATGGGACCACTGCTTTTCTCAATATATATAAATGACCTAGTAGATTGTGTCGGAAGTTCCACGCGGCTTTTCGTGGATGATGCTGTGGTATACAGAAAAGTTGCAGCATTAGCAAATTGCAGCAAAATGCAGGAAGATCTGCAGCGGGTAGGCAATAGGTGCAGGGAGTGGCAACTGACCCTTAACATAGACAAGTGTAATGTATTGCGAATACATAGAAAGAAGGATCCTTTATTGTATGATTATATGATAGCTGAACAAACACTGGAAGCAGTTACTTTTGTAAAATATCTGAGAGTATGCGTGCGGAACGATTTGAAGTGGAATGATCATATAAAATTAATTGTTGGTAAGGCGGGTACCAGGTGGAG
This sequence comes from Schistocerca serialis cubense, assembly GCF_023864345.2. NCBI lineage: Eukaryota > Metazoa > Arthropoda > Insecta > Orthoptera > Acrididae > Schistocerca > Schistocerca serialis. The sequence goes on along the minus strand of NC_064645.1, from coordinate 169,184,373 downwards.
ATTCATTGGGAGAGTCCTTAGAAAATGTTGTCCATCAACAAAGGAGGTGGCTTACAAAACACTCGTTCGACCTATACTTGAGTATTGCTCATCAGTGTGGAGTCCGTACCAGGTCGGGTTGACAGAGGAGATAGAAGACGATCCAAAGAAGAGCGGCGCGTTTCGTCACAGGGTTATTTGGTAAGCGTGATAACGTTACGGTGATGTTTAGCAAACTCAAGTGGCAGACTCTGCAAGAGAGGCGCTCTGCATCGCGGTGTAGCTTGCTGTCCAGGTTTCGAGAGGGTGCGTTTCTGGATGATGTATCGAAGATATTGCTTCCCCTTACTTATACCTCCCGAGGAGATCACGAATGTAAAATTAGAGAGATTCGAGCGCGCACGAAGGCTTTCCGGCAGTCGTTCTTCCCACGAACCATACGCGACTGGAACAGGATAGGGAGGTAATGACAGTGGCACGTAAAGTGCCCTCCGCCACACACCGTTGGGTGGCTTGCGGATTATAAATGTAGATGTAGATGTATTACGACCATTTATTCTGGGTAAGAGGTGTTTACAGGGTATAACGGGAATAAGTGCAGTTATTTTTGTGTGTGACACCTTAATATGTACACATATGAGTGTTTTGGTTGTTTTTCCTCTGCGTCGAACAGCCTTTCCGCAAACATGTCACACGATTTACTACCTGATATTTTCTGCACGTTGGTAACTGCACCACTAACAAGGAACCTCTAGAGTGTGAGATCGCAGACGGCCAATGACGTTTACGGCATTCGACGCCCCTCAAATTGTCTCCCACACAACCACATTATTGGAAGATAATGGCAAAAGGGGGCGGGATGGGAGGTATCCAGTAGCGAACACAGTTTGAGGTTCAGATGGTTCAAATGGCTCTGAACACTATGGGACTTAACTTCTGAGGTCATCACTCCCCTAGAACATAGAACTACTAAACCTAACTAACCTAAGGACATCACACACATCCATGCCCGAGGCAGGATTCGAACCAGCGACGGTATCTGTCGCGCGGTTCCAGACTGTAGCGCCTAGAAACAGTTTGAGGCTACGGAGCGTAGTTGAACTGTTTAGTCGGCAGGTGACTCACAACAGTGCTTCAATGCTAGTGGTTTTGATACAAAGCAGAGCAATGACAATGACAAACAAAGCAAACGTTGCATTATGTCTACAACAACAGATGCTGAACTTGACATTTCGTCTGAAAGGAACCTAAGAAATTCCGCAGAGTGAGAAAGAATTGGTTGATGAAATATTAGCTCCGGTCGGGGTGGCCGAGCGGCTCTAGGCGCTACAGTCTGGAACCGCGCGACTGCAGGTTCGAATCCTGCCTCGAGCATGGATGTGTGTGATGTCCTTAGGTTAGTTAGGTTTAAATAGTTCTACGTTCTAGGGGACTGATGACCTCATAAGTTAAGTCCAATAGTGCTCAGAGCCATTTGAAATATTAGCGTTTCTGCAGGATGGGTCAGTAGAATGTGTGATGTCGTATACGTTCGACTGCACGGACGATATACATGAGGAGTACTATGATGACGAAACATGCTTAACAAGTGGAAGTGATACTGGAACAGGTAACGAGCCATATAATTCATCATCCTTCTGGGACAGGGAGCCACAAATCCCTTCTCGAGTGAAATAAAAAACCAATTAGGAACACGTTTCGAAGTCCGCAGGAACGCGACTGCCTAGACCATAAGAAAAACTACGGATACTCAAGAAAGGACAAGCTGCAGTTTTTACAAGTACTGGTGTTTGCGTGTTTCAAGGGTGCTCGATACTATTTACAGGATGTGCATGATAGTGACCTACTATGTTATGCACATCAAACTGCACACTTCGTAGACTACAGTGATTTTGAGGGAACCAGGGGAGGGCTGCACAACTTTGAACAGTGCTATAGAATTGGAAGCCGTAAGATAATGCGTGTTTCGGACAAAGCGTCAACTTAAAGATGCACAGCAAACTGTGCAAACGGCCCGAAAATTTGTAGATGAGCTAAACAAACTTGCCCCATAGCTTAGGAAGGAATTTTTTTTCACCCTTGACCAAATGGTATTTTGAGAAGAAATACTTATGAAAGGAAACTTGAAAATTACAGGCACCAAGAGAGTTTTAACAATATTAACTAATATCTATCCCTAAAAGCATTCGTATAGAATTGCACCGACTGTTGGATGGCAAATTGGCTGGAAAGGTACTTATTGTGCTACGAATAGTTAGAGGTGCTCTACCCCCTACGATTCTTTCTCGTGTGTGTGATCTTGCAAGGGCAGAAGGAATACTCACATCACAGGAAGTAATGGTGGGAAAATGGACGTAAGAGAACAACAATTTGGTACGAGCACTGCTTTTGGCCAATACCGGATCAAAGTAACTTGATTTTGGTTGGTTCCTGGTCTGCGTAAAAAATCATACACCTTCAGAGCAAAATCTCGATCCCAAAAAGTATGCGACATTGCAGTTCATACCATCTGGAGGCACTGGACAAATTCAGCCTCTGGATGTTTGTTTTTTCCATGCCTATAAAACATATTATCAGTCTGTCTGCAGCTACGCCATTTTTCACTATAAGCTCCACGACAGACTGTCTCGCATTCGGTTGCGTGCCATCAAATTCCAATAGTTCTCATCACTCCGTTACATCTGTATGACTCTAAAATTTAACTTTTGTGGGAGTCCACAGCCTCAACGTCTTTGAAAATGAAAACATGGTCCCTGTAGGCTCTCTATTTTTATTATCTGTGCATTAATAGAAAAGAATACAGGCTATCTGCACTATGATTTCATTTTCAAAATATGATTCTATATGCATTCTTTACGAGTGGATATCTAGCTGAACGACCTGTACTGTTTGTAACTCCCAAGGAGTTCGCCTTCGATCTTGATGATGCCAACCTCTGTGATCATTGTGACAAGTCATTTTTCATTTGGTGTTCATTACGCAATTTAGTGGTTTGTTTTAAACATTTCTTGAATGACGGCGACGTTCGTTTTGTGAAGTATAATGCATACATCCCATCGAAGGTTGACCTCTGACGCCCAGGACATTCATTTTCTGTCGCCCTGCTGATGGACATGTTGAGTCATTAGCAGCTAATATTTTTTCCTGTCACAACTGTGAACACAACACTTTATAATGAGCCTTTCTAAAGATTGAATTTGCGACCTCGCGCTCAAGGGGTTCTCTGTAAGTGGAATGCGCCTGTAAGTATAGACTAACCACTTTGCATTCATGTGGTCACACTTGAACACCTGACGTGCTGCCCAGGGTAAAATAAATATTATTTGCTTGCTCTTGCAACGTATACTTGATGGTACTAACCAACCTAATGACAATGGTTCAAATGGCTCTGAGCACTATGGGACTCAACTGCTGAGGTCGCAAGTCCCCTAGAACTTAGAACTACTTAAACCTAAGGACATCATACACATCCAAGCCCGAGGCAGGATTCGAACCTGCGACGGCAGCGGTCGCGCGGTTCCAACCTAATGACATCAGACTTGTAATAGCTATAACTAGCAGTGTGGAAGGATGTAAAACTGATGTAATATACATCTACATGGATACTCTGTAAATCACATTTAAGTGCCTGGCAGAGGGTTCATCGAACCACCTTCACAATTCCCTATTATTCCAATCTCGTATAGCGCGCGGAAAGAATGAACACCTACATCTTTCCGTATGAGCTCTGATTTTCCGTATTTTATCTTCCCATGTAGGTCGGTGTCAACAAAATATTTTCGCTTTCGGAGGAGAAAGTTGGTGATTGGAATTTCGTGAGAAGACTCTGTCGCAACGAAAAAACGCCTTTCTTGTAATGATATCCAGCCTAAAATCCTGTATAATTTCTGTGACACTCTCACCGAGCCGGCCGAAGTGGCCGTGCGGTTAAAGGCGCTGCAGTCTGGAACCGCAAGACCACTACGGTCGCAGGTTCGAATCCTGCCTCGGGCATGGATGTTTGTGATGTCCTTAGGTTAGTTAGGTTTAACTAGTTCTAAGTTCTAGGGGACTAATGACCTCAGCAGTTGAGTCCCATAGTGCTCAGAGCCATTTGAACCAACTCTCACCGATATTTCGCGATAATACAAAACGTGTTGCCTTTCTCTGAACTTTTTCGATGTACTCCGTCAGTTCTATCTGGTAAGGATCCCACACCGCGCAGCAGTATTCTAAAAGAGGACGGACAAGCGTAGTGTAGGCAGTCCCCTTAGTAGTTCTGTTACATTTTCTAAGTGTCCTGCCAATAAAACGCAGTCTTTGGTTAGCCTTCCCCACAACATTTTCCACGTGTTCCTTCCAGTTTAAGTTGTTCGTAATTGTAATACCTAGGTTTTTAGTTGATTTTACGGCTTTCAGATTAGACTGATTTATCGTGTAACCGAAGTTTAACGAGTTCCTTTTAGCAGTCATGTGGATGACCTCACACTTTTCGTTATTTAGGGTGAACTGCCAGTTTTCGCACCATTCAGATACCTTTAAATCGTTTTGCAGTTTGTTTTGGTCTTCTGTTTAGTCGATAAACGACAACGTCATCTGCAAACAACCGAAGACGGCTGTTCAGATTGTCTCCAAAACCGTTAATATAGATAAGGAACAGCAAAGGGCCTATAACACTACCTTGGGGAACGCCAGAAATCACTTCTGTTTTACTCGATGACTTTCCGTTTATCACAACCTCTCTGACAGGAAATCACAAATCCAGTCACATAACTGAGACGATATTCCATAAGCACGCAATTTCACTACGAGCTGCTTGTGTGGTACAGTGTCGAAAGCCTTCCGGAAATCCAGAAATACGCAATCGATCTGAAATCCCTTGTCAATAGCACTCAACACTTCATGTGAATAAAGAGCTAGTTGTGTTTCACAGGAACGATGTTTTCTAAACCCATGTTGACTGTGTGTCAATAGACTGTTTTCTTCAAAATAATTCATAATGTTGGAACACAGTATATGTTCTAAAATCCTGCTGGATATCGACGATAACGATACGGGCCTGCAATTTAGTGGATTACTGCTATTGCCTTTCTTGAATATTGATGTGACCTGTGCAACTTTCCAGTCTTTGGGTACGTATCTTTCGTTGAGCGAACGGTTGTATATGAGCTAATGCATCAGCATACTCCGAAAGGAACCTAATTGGTATACAGTTTGGACCAGAAGACTTGCTTTTATTAAGTGATTTAAGTTGCTTCACTACGCCTGGGATATTTACTTCTACGTTTCTCATGTTGGCAGCTGTTCTCGATTCAAATTCTGTAATATTTACTTCGTCTTCTTTTATGAAGGCATTTCGGAAGGCTGTGTTTAGTAACTCTGCTTTGGCAGCACTGTCCTCGATAGTATCTCCATTGCTATCGTGCAGAGAAGGCATTGATTGTTTCTTGCAGCTAACATACTTCACACACGACCAGAATCTCTTTGGATTTTCTGCCAGGTTTCGAGACAAAATTTCGTTGTGGAAACTGTTACAGGCATCTCGCATTGAAGTCCGTGCTAAATTTCGAGCTTCTGTAAAAGATCGCAAATCTTGGGGATGTTGCGTCTTTTTGAATTTGGCATGTTTGTTTTGTTGTTTCTGCAACAGTGCTCTAACCCGTTTTGTGTACCAAGGAGGATCAGCTCCGTCGTTTGTTAATTTATTTGGTATAAATCTCTCAATTGCTGCCGAAACTACACTCCTGGAAATTGAAATAAGAACACCGTGAATTCATTGTCCCAGGAAAGGGGAAACTTTATTGACACATTCCTGGGGTCAGATACATCACATGATCACACTGACAGAACCACAGGCACATAGACACAGGCAACAGAGCATGCACAATGTCGGTACTAGTACAGTGTATATCCACCTTTCGCAGCAATGCAGGCTGCTATTCACCCATGGAGACGATCGTAGAGATGCTGGATGTAGTCCTGTGGAACGGCTTGCCATGCCATTTCCACCTGGCGCCTCAGTTGGACCAGCGTTCGTGCTGGACGTGCAGACCGCGTGAGACGACGCTTCATCCAGTCCCAAACATGCTCAATGGGGGACAGATCCGGAGATCTTGCTGGCCAGGGTAGTTGACTTACACCTTCTAGAGCACGTTGGGTGGCACGGGATACATGCGGACGTGCATTGTCCTGTTGGAACAGCAAGTTCCCTTGCCGGTCTAGGAATGGTAGAACGATGGGTTCGATGACGGTTTGGATGTACCATGCACTATTCAGTGTCCCCTCGACGATCACCAGTGGTGTACGACCAGTGTAGGAGATCGCTCCCCACACCATGATGCCGGGTGTTGGCCCTGTGTGCCTCGGTCGCATGCAGTCCTGATTGTGGCGCTCACCTGCACGGCGCCAAACACGCATACGACCATCATTGGCACCAAGGCAGAAGCGACTCTCATCGCTGAAGACGACACGTCTCCATTCGTCCCTCCATTCACGCCTGTCGCGACACCACTGGAGGCGGGCTGCACGATGTTGGGGCGTGAGCGGAAGACGGCCTAACGGTGTGCGGGACCGTAGCCCAGCTTCATGGAGACGGTTGCGAATGGTCCTCGCCGATACCCCAGGAGCAACAGTGTCCCTAATTTGCTGGGAAGTGGCGGTGCGGTCCTCTACGGCACTGCGTAGGATCCTATGGTCTTGGCGTGCATCCGTGCGTCGCTGCGGTCCGGTCCCAGGTCGACGGGCACGTGCACCTTCCGCCGACCACTGGCGACAACATCGATGTACTGTGGAGACCTCACGCCCCACGTGTTGAGCAATTCGGTGGTACGTCCACCCGGCCTCCCGCATGCCCACTATACGCCCTCGCTCAAAGTCCGTCAACTGCACATACGGTTCACGTCCACGCTGTCGCGGCATGCTACCAGTGTTAAAGACTGCGATGGAGCTCCGTATGCCACGGCAAACTGGCTGACACTGACGGCGGCGGTGCACAAATGCTGCGCAGCTAGCGCCATTCGACGGCCAACACCGCGGTTCCTGGTGTGTCCGCTTTGCCGTGCGTGTGATCATTGCTTGTACAGCCCTCTCGCAGTGTCCGGAGCAAGTATGGTGGGTCTGACACACCGGTGTCAATGTGTTCTTTTTTCCATTTCCAGGAGTGTATTTCTTTGAATTTAAGCCACATCTGGTCTACACTTATATTATTAATTTGGAATGAGTGGGGATTGTCTCTCAGGAAGGCGTCAAGTGAATTTTTATCTGCTTTTTTGAATAGGTATATTTTTCGCTTATTTTTCAATCTCGCTACGACAACTCTGTGATCACTAATCCCTGAATCGGTTTTGTTGCTCGTTATTAACTCAGGATTATTTGATGCTAAGAGGTCAAGTGTGTTTCACAACCGTTTACTATTCGCATCGGCTCATGAACTAACTGCTCGAAATAATTTTCAGAGAATGCGTTTAGCACAATTTCGGATGACATTTTATGCGTACCTCCGGAATTAAACATGTATTTTCGCCAACATATCGAGGGTAAATTAAAGCCACCACCAACTATTATCGTTTGAGTCGGGCACGTGTTTGAAATCAGACTCCAGTTTCCTTTGAACCTTTCAGCAACTGTGTCATATGAACTGCGAGGTCGGTAAAAGGATCCTAATATTGTTTTATTCCGGTTGCCAGCAACGATCTCCGCCAATACTAACTCACAGGAAGTATCTGCTTCAGTTTCACTACAAGTTAAACTACTTCTGACAGCAACAAATACGCCACCGTCAACCGTCCTTTCGAAACACCGTTAGGTTCTTCGCAAAAATTTCGGCTGAGCCTTTATAGCCCGCTTTAGCCAGCTTTCAGTGCCTATAACGATATAACCATACACTGCATCTTCACTTATACCCGTTACAACCGTTACTTCCTTGTTATGTATTCATTCAAAAGTAATATTTTGTCATAATTTAAATGTTTTTAGGGTAATTTGCATTGGATTGTGTCACAACTATGCTGCTCACACAAATTATGACGATGTGTCCCGCCTTTTGGCAGTTGTACACTAATCAGTCTATTTTGATACGGAATGTATTGTGTGATGGAACTCTTATATTAGCAATTTATCATTGTGTACTTCTTAGATGGAATTTTCTACATTCCATATTTGAAGAGTGCTCCTAGATACGCTGAAACTAGTAACCAATAAACTTATATTTGCGACCTTGATCACTAGGTTTCTTTCTGAATCTGTAGCTTTAACACAGCAAATCGTTTCTGTACAAATTTTTCCATGTCATATAATGAAAGATCTAGTTGAGTGGCGGCGTAATGTACCGTACATCGTTAGCTGTCTCTTGGGTATCTATTATTTGTGCTGTGCTTCTACACTAGCTTACAAAAAAAGCTAAGCACACAGAAGACGTGGTCGGATGTCAATGAACGTAATTTCGTACACATGCACGTAACCGGCGGGTATATCCACTGTTAGAGTTGCAATTCTCTGTGTCAGGTAAAGCGGCCATCAGAGTGCATTAGTGTTGTTTCTGATTGTTGTTTTTTGTAGACTTGGTTGGATATAGAGGGGCCTTGAGCTGCGTCAGATGTTGAATGATCAATGTGAAGGGCACGGAGATGCAGCGTACTCGTTTGGGGCAGCATTATCAGAAACTGACAGAGTTCAAAAACGGTCTCGTTGAGGATATCTATTAGGCCAGCTGGTCCAGTCATACAAAATCGGGCTCTGTGTTCCATTCGGATGAGACAGTGGCCCAGTGTTGGACAGCGATGGAACCATATTCGTTGTCAAGTTTCTGGTCGTTCACATCTGACAACCACCAGGGAGTGGAGCCGTAGTGTGCAGCAAGCAAATCGTATCGTCTTCACATTTGCGCCTGCCATCCGAGAATAAATAATGCACTACCTACAACATTCTGTGGCAACCCGGTCCACTGTTCGGAGACTATCAGCAGACAGACTAAGGAGGTGCCATCCCACTGACCCCACTAACGACTGCATTTGGGGTGATTTCGTGATCAGGTCACATTATGTTCAGTTATGAATGGCAGTCTTATGTACCACGGATGACCATCGTTGGCGAAAATGTCAGCGACCTGGAAAGAGTTCTCATTATTCCAATGTTTAGGAGAGATAAGGTGGTGTTGTTCCTGACGTCGTGATGTCTACCTCATCTACAGCTACATGAATACTCTGAAAACATCTAAGTGCCTGTCAGAGGGTTCATCGCATCACTTTCACAATAATTTTCTATTATTCCAATCTCGACCAGCGAGCAGAGAAAACGAACACCTATATCTTCCCGTACGAGCTCTGATTTCTTTTATTTTGTTATGATACTCGTTTCTTCCTGTGTATATCAGCGTCAACAAGACATTTTCGCATTCAGAGGAGAATGTTGGTGATGGAAATTTCGCGAGAAGATTCCGCCACAACGAGAAACGCCTTTGTTTTAATGATGTCCATCCTAATTCCTGTATCATGTCAGTGACAGTCTGTCCACTATTTCTCGAGAGTACAAAACGTGCTGCTTTCTTTGAAATTTCTTGATGTACACAGTTAATCCTATCTGGTAAGGATCCCAAACCAGCCGGCCTAAGTGGCCGTGCGGTTCTAGGCGCTGCAGTCTGGAACCGCGAGACCGCTATGGTCACAGGTTCGAATCCTGCCTCGGGCATGGATGTGTGTGATGTCCTTAGGTTAGTTAGGTTTAACTAGTTCTAAGTTCTAGGGGACTAATGACCGCAGCAGTTGAGTCCATAATGCTCAGAGCCATTTGAACCATTTTTTTGATCCCAAACCACGCAGCAGTATCCCAAAAGGGGACGGACAATCGTAGTGTAGGCAGCCTCTTTAGTAGATTGGTTGCATTTTCTAAGTGTTCTGCAATAAAACGCAGTCTTTGGTTCGCCTTCCCCGCAACAATTTCTGTCTGTTCTTTACACTTTCAGTTGTTCGTAACTGTAATTCCTAGGCATATAGTTGAATTTACAGCCCTTACATTTGACTGATTTATAGTGTAACCTAAGTTTAACGGATTCCTTTTATCACTTATGTGAATGACCTCACACTTTTCATTATTTAGGGTCAAATGTCAATTTTTGCAACATTCAGATATCTTACATAAATCGTGTTACAACTGGATTTGATCTTCTGATGAGTTTACTAGACGATAAACGACAGCATCATTTGCAAACAACCTAAGACGGCTTCTCAGATTGTCTCCTAAATCGTTTACGTAGATAAAGAACAGCAGAGGGCCTACAACACTATCACTTCTGCTTTACTCGATGACTTTCCGCGAAATACTACGAACTTTGACTTCTCTGATAGTGAAGCGTGGCTACTGGTCACAGTTGGTAAGAAGTAACTTCGACGAGTCAGTGCTACGTCACGGACATTCAGCGTACTTATGTGTTACCTATAATGCTACAGTATCATGGTGCCGTTTTTCAACAGGACAATGCTCATCCACAAATGGCACCTGTCTGTACGAACTACCTACGTGATGGGGTACCCCGTGGCCCCAAGAACCCCAGCTTTGTCCCCGATGTAAGGACGTCAACTCTTTCTCAATGCCAATATGCGGAATAACAAAGAGTAGTTACAACAGTGGTGTGCCAGATTTTTCCCGGAAAGGTACAACGGCTTTTTGATACCCTACCGAACCGAATCATCCCATGCATCGGGAAGAGAGGGGTTGCAACACTATACCGATAAACGGGCTCATACCACCAAGTTCCTTGTAAATTTCAGTTGATTTTTTAATTACTGAACTAACTTGACACACCCTTTCAAACAGTTAAATTTCATTTTGTTTCCTCGTCCTTTTCTTAGTGGTTAGTGTTCCTTAAAGTTAATGTTCCTTGGTTGTATCAATGCTGGAGAATCTTAGGGCCGAGCTGAGGGTGTAATTATTGTTGCATTTCTCATTTTCAAGTTACAGTATACACACTTTCGCTTTAGTCAGCGATACTGCGAGGTTCGACAATAAAGTAATGAGAGTGATGTGAAAAAAAATGTTTCTTACCGTTTTAGTCAAGTTTAGTGTTGTCTCCTTCAAAGTAGTTCCCTTCTGATTGCACACACTTTTTCCAGCGCTTCTGCCATTGATGGTAACGTTTCTGGAACTCATCTTCTGTAATATCCTCCAAGACCCTCGGCACAGTTTTTTGGACATCTTGCGTTGTTTGGAAATGGTGTCCCTTGACCGCCGTTTTGACTCTTGGAAATAGAAAAAAGTCGCACGGAGCGATATATGGTGAATAAGGTGGCTGTGGTAGCAATGAAGTTTGTTTTGAAGTTAAGAATTGCTGTACTGACAGAGCAGTATGGGATGGCGCATTATCGCGATGCAGAATCCAATTATCAGCAATGTTGGCACGGACACGAAGAACTCTTTTACGAAGTCTTTCTAAAATTTCTTTGTAATAATATTAATAATATTGATTAACTGTTTGTCCAGGAGGTACCCACTCTTTATGAACAATCCCTTTGGAATCAAAGAAGCACACAAGCATGCATTTCACTTTTGACTTTGACAGGCGAGCTTTTTTTGGTCTGGGTGATCCCGTTGAGCCCCATTGCTAACTTTGGCGTTTTGTCTCTGGATCGTACTGAAAAAACCAACTTTCATCGCCAGTGATAACACGGCTCAACAATTCTGGATTGATTTCCGTTTGCTCTAACAGATCGACTGCCACATTTTTCCATGTTTCTCGCTGTTGTGGTGTGAGATTTTTGGGGACCATTTTTGCACAAATCTTTCTCATACCAAGATCTTCAATTATTAGTAGACGAACCGTTTCTCGATTGATGTTCAGTTATTCTGCAATCATTTTCACGGATAATCTTCGATCAGATCGTACGAGTTCACGCACCCTGGCCAAGCTGACATCCGTCCGTGAGGTTGATGGTCTTCCACTGCGCTCTTCATCTTCAACATCCGTTCCGCCTTCACTAAACAGTTTATGCCAACGAAAACTTGAGCTCTTGACATAACCTCCTCTCCAAAAGCCTTCAAGCTTACCGTAAGTTGTCCTCGCGCTTTCACCCAATTTAATGCAAGAAGAAATGGCATACCGTTGTGCAGTATTATGCCTTTGCATTTCCGTGACGAGAGACACAAACACATGTTAAATTATTACAGCACAACTCACGACTGAGCAGTTGCATCGATGTGCCGCTTGGACTAGAATCAGCTTATAGACCAAGGTCGAACACATTGTGCCTACGCAAGCCTGCTGGGTTGCCACATCTTGCAAAGATTATTATACTGTTTGGTATATTCAGTTGCTCAAAGGAAAACGACACCATTGGAAAAAACTACAAGCTGCGGATAATGAATATCAGTGTAGGAAAAATATTTCTAGTGCTCTGGAAGAAATCTGCAAGGTTGTGCTGCAGTCAGTGACTTCTGTGAAGTGTTCATATCTTCTGGCAGCTGTCCGGAGTTCCACGGTCTGTGGCTCAAGTAGGGCGTAGCACACTGTATGAGACTCGTCTTGCTCTGCAATTGGCCTCCTCGCTCATCCGCGCCACACGTAGGAGCGCTCTCGAATAGCCACGTCTGTGACCGCGGGCGGTTCGATAGGATTAACTCTGTCTTTTTAGCCACATCGGCCACGCGCGGCTCTGAATGATCATTACTAGGGCCGGATTATCTCGGGTTCCACTCATGTGTTTTCGAAGGATAAGGCTCCGCAAGTCCACTCAACTGCCAGAAACGGGAAGGAAGCGGCCAGCCACCGGATTGTTTGCAAAACTCACGGTTACGGCCCGTTACAGCATTCTAACGACTTCAGTCTCGTCAAATAGTTTACTAATAAATGTTGCACCTACAGAAACAGTACAGTCGTACGAATTTTGTATTTATGTACGCACAGAACAAATCCGCGACCAATTTCACCACAGATAAAATTTCCCTATTACTTGATCGTTTCGGAAAAACTTTTTGTATACCTTGCCACGATATGGTACGGTTTTACCCGCCACGTTAGCTGAGAGCGCTAATGCGCTGCTTCGTAGACTCGGGTAGGAGCGCCGGCCCCAGATCGAATCCGCCCGGCAGATTAACGACGACGGTCGGTGTGCTGGCCAGCCTGGATGTGGTTTTTAGGCGGTTTTCCACATCCCCCTAGGTGAATACCGGGCTGGTCCCTACGTCCTGCCTCAGTTACATGGCTCACAGACATCTGAACACTTTCGCATTGTTCCATGGATTACACTAGTCGCAGACAGTTGGGGTACACTAATTCCGTCATGGGGGGTACGGGGTGGCGGCAGGAAGGGCATCCGGCCATCCCTTACTCTCACATTGACAAATCCGATTAACCATGCTGACTCTGTGTACCTGCGGGACAAAGGCACAAGCGAAAGAAAGATATGGCAAGGATTTCTTCATAACATGACAGTAGTGCTACGGAAAGTGATTTATTCCGGAATGCTGTCTGCTGGTGGTAGGAACACAACTGGACAAGTAACTCATTAACATGTAATGTGCGTCAGTCACTGTTGAGTACCGGTTATCTGTATCTTTCAACACGGACATCCGGTCCAGCGAATGCCAGTGGCAACTTGACTGTCCAATTGCTTCCAGGGGCCATAAAAACTGGATTTTAAGTGTTTCGTATAATTATAGAATAAATTTAAAAAAATTTATAATGCTATCATAATCTGCTCCGCAAGAGGATCATCGTACGTTAAAGAATTAAAATAATACGACAAGCTCGCTGTGAAGCCGCTCCCCTCACCCCCCCCCCCCCCAAAAAAAAGAAAAATACATACACACAAAATAATGGGAGGAAAACAATTTTGTCGATTACTATACTTTCACTATTCACGGAGTAAAACTTCAGCATTAGACTTGACTTTTAATTTATTACTTCTTTAAAAAGAATGGTTCAAATGGCTCTGAGCACTATGGGACCTAACTTCTAAGGTCATCAGTCCCCTAGAACTTAGAACTACTTAAACGTAACCAACCTAAGGACATCACACACACCCATGCCCGAGGCAAGATTCGAACCTGCGACCGTAGCTGTCGCGCGGTTCCACACTGTAGCGCCTAGAACCGCTCAGCCATCCCGGCCGGCTTACTTTTACTAATAACCCTAACTCTATTCGCAGCACATATTGCAGACAGTATCTACATGTGCAATTTAATGCACCTGCAAAACTGTATCACTGTACGACCCTTAGTTCAACAGACGTGCCGTAATGAACTTAGAGACTCGTGGAAAACTTTTTTCTTATAATTGAGCCACTGAAAGATTTTCACGCATGATAATTCGATTCCTTAAAGAATTGTGTATGGGAGTATGGGTGGAGTGGTTACTAGTTGCTGATGCATAATGACGTTGAGGTCACCGGTTCGTTTCCCGTCTACTGCGGTTATTTATCATTTAACATACAATATTTATGGAACGTTGTGAAACTTACTTACGGAATGCCTGGCTTTGCAATAACATACTATGTGTATATCAGCAGGAGCACCCTCTTACTTACGGAATGTCTGGCTTTGCTAGAACGTTCTGTGTATGTACTCGTATAAATAGGAGCATTCTCTGTTGAGGCAGGTAGTTCAGTCTGAACTTTAGTGTACCCTCAATAATGGTGCACTGAATGTGAAGTATTCGTCCTAGTTGATGAGCCTGCTCTCGCCACAGGTACTTGATTCCGGATTATATATGTGACTTAATTACGGAAAGAAAGAAATTCCTGGTATGATTCAGCGATCATTATGAACTTTATAAATATTACAGTCTAGAGGCCCTAATGATTTATTTAAAAATTAATGACATTAGTTCACGTTTCATGTTTCGGAGACTACCATCATCAGACCAAAATTTAAAACTTCATAAACGAAAGTGAATGTCAATACTCTTGCTGTATATTGTCGCCGAACTTTGTCTGATGAAGTCATTACACGTAATAATGTAATAAGTGAAAAATCATTAAACGATATAGATAGCATTAACCGAAAGGTGTAGGTTTCAGTTACTACCTCATCGAATGTGAAAATTATACCAAAAAGGCTATACATCCAGCTGACGAACTTCGGAGAAAGAAGTACACACACACACACACACACACACACACACACACACACACACACACACACACACTTAGGCAACACCAAACTATCAATACGCTTCAGAAATGGAAATTGCCTCAAACATAACTAAGAAACTTGCCCACATATCCATTTAAAATAGCAAACTGTTTAACTTCTCAGTAAGCAACATTGATGTCTGTATATATTTGTGTATGCTGTTTTGTAAAAGCGAGTGTGAGTACGTGTGTGTTGGCCTGCTCATTCTGATCATTTATAAGAGAGCCACAAGACGATTTCAGTAGTCTGATCGAAATCATTGTGTGTGTGAAAGGAGCGTGATATTTCAAGTTAAAATTGGCCAGGAAGCTGTTGTGTACTATGGTATTACATACGTGTGACAGCATAACGAACTCTTACTGTTGCAGCGTTATAGATAGTGTGGGGTGGCTGTTCCCTAACATTCACCATTTGCCAACGGCCTTGCCGCAGTGGTAGCACCAGTTCCCGTCAAATCACTGAAGTTAAGCGCTGTAGGGCTAGGCTAGCACTTGGATGGGTGACCATTCGGTCTGCCGAACGCTGTTGGCAAGCGCTGTGCACTCAGCCCTTGTGAGGCAAACTGAGGAGCTACATGATAGAGAAGTAGCTGCTCTGGTCTCGTAAACATATTACGACCGGGAGAGCGGTGTGCTTAACACATGCGCCTCCCTATCCGCATCCAGTGAGGGATGACACGGTTGCCGGTCGGTGCCGTAGGGCCTTCATGGCCTGTTCGGGCGGAGACTTTTTTAATACCTACCAGTTACAGTTAGATTAAACGTGCGTTCTTTCAACTAATTTTGTAAAATTATTTTAACGAATTCATCAGCCGTAGTAACAGAGGTAGGTTGGGCTAATCAGAAGTGTCAGGGAGGTAAGTTAGGACTGCTTTAGTATGTATCCACTCAGCGCGACCTGTTTCTTACGCTTCAACTTATATGTATAGGTTATACAACGGGACCTTTCTCCTTAGCTTTACGAATTCAACAAGAACTTTGGTTCAAATGACTGTGAGCACTATGGGACTTAACTTCTGAGGTCATCAGTCCCCTAGAACTTAGACCTACTTAAACCTAACTAACCTAAGGACATCATAAACATCCATGTCCGAGGCAGGATTCGAACCTACCACCGTAGCGGTCACGCGGTTCCAGACTGAAGCGCCTAGAACCGCTCGGCCACGGCGTCCGGCTTTTCCTTTAATTAGCAATTTTTTCTGTCCAAGTAATAAAATGTCACGATGACTATTGACGTTTAACAAATTAAAATATTTCATCTGTAGGTAATTTAAGGTTAAGTTTCTTCCCTTTTACTTATTTTTTGAATCTAAGTATTTACACCAATTCAGTAACTCACACATGAAGATAGTGCGAATGTTTGTCGTAATCTGAATCCATCAGCTCTAAGCATATGTAAGGATCGTGTTGTTAGGAAAAAGATTATGGTAATTAACTTTTCCTGTGTGGCAACTATTCAGCACACAGCCTTCTTTATGAGCAGTATATCGCTGGATCTCAGCTCTTTCCCAGCAGTCGGATAAACTGGACTCCCGATATGCCAGGCGGAAGAGTACAGTATACAGCTCGCTTTGATGGCGCAGCCACAGAGATGTCAAGCAGTACAATAGCCTGCGGCTGTGGTCGATATCCTCCCTTTTTTCCGTAAATACAGAAACCAGTGTGCTTTTGGTGCTCACTGGAGCAAGGCAGCTTGCGCCGTGGTCCATTATCGGTATTGACTGGGAATAAAAAGGGCCGACCAGTCTGAATGAAACTAGTTCCGTGATTGGAAACGAATTCGATAACCGCTCTATGAGTCTGTTTGGTAGCTGCTGCTTCTAACAACAGCTATCCGACTGTAACGTGAATCACAATGGATATCTGCTACGTTACTATGCATGAATGTCTTCCTTCGAAATTCTAGTGATTACGATTACTGGATTCTGCCGAATATTCCTGGAAATGTACTCGTCCCCTAAAATGTTCTCTCTAGCCGTTCAGTTGTGTTTGCGATTTCTCTGCTCACGGTAATGGAAACTGAAGGTAATGAACAACGAGTGGTAAGGCAGTCGAGGAGGAGGGGGAAGAGTTTTGTGTTTAACGTCCCGTGGACAACGACATAATTAGAGACGGAGCACAAGTTCGGCTTAGTGGAGGACGGGGAAGGAAACCGGCCGTGCCCTTTCAAAAGACCCATCCCGGCATTTGCATGAAGCGATTTAGGAAAATCACGGAAAACCTGAAACAGGATATCCGGGCGCAGGTTTGAACCGTCGTCCTCGCGAATGCGACCTCAGTGTGCTAACCACTGCGCCATCTCGCTCGATAAAATCAGTCGAGAGACTACTGGTTGTAAACAATATCGTTTGCAGATTAGCATAAAAACAAAAAGTATTGCAATAAAATGTATATTAAACTTCCTGGCAGATTAAAGCTGTGTGCCGGACTGAGACTCGAACTCTGGACCTTTGCCTTTCATGGGCAAGTGCTCTAACAACTGAGCTACCCAAGCACGACTCACGCCCCGTCCTCACAGCTTTACTTCTGCCAGTACCTCGTCTCCTACCTTCCAAAGCTGTGAGGACGGGGCGTGAGTCGTGCTTGGGTAGCTCAGTCGGTAAAGCACTTGCCCGCGAAATGCAAAGGTCCCGAGTTCGAGTCTCGGTCTGGCACACAGCTTTAATCTGCCAGGAAGTTTCATATCAGCGCACACTCCGCTCCAGAGTGATAATCTAATTCTGGAAACATCCCCCAGGCTGTGGCTAAGCCAAGTCGCACACTCCGCTGCAGAGTGAAAATCTAATTCTGGAAACATCTCCCAGGCTGTGGCTAAGCCAAGTCTCCGCAATATCCTTTCTTTCAGGAGTGCTAGTTCTGCAGGGCTCGCAGGAGAGCTTCTGTAAAGTTTGAAAGGTAGGAGACGAGGTACTGGCAGAAGTAAAGCTGTGAGGACGGGGCGTGAGTCGTGCTTGAGTAGCTCAGTTGGTGGAGCACTTTCCCGCGAAAGGCAAAGGTCCCGAGTTCGAGTCTCGGTCCGGCACACAGCTTTAATCTGCCAGGAAGTTTCATATCAGCGCACACTCAGCTGCAGAGTGAAAATCTCATTCTGAAAATGTATATTGTTCCGGCGTAACTAACTGCGCCGGCACGAAGATGATGAAGCGCAAGAGCAGAGAGGGCTGTGAGATGAGGTCAGCCAATAGTACGCTAGGACGTCACCACGACAGGAACGGCCTCTATACGACGAGAATATAAGCGCCACTCCTGCCTGCCTCGGCTGGACAATCACAGACGCACATTAGTAGAGCCGTCATCCTAACTGCTATACTGAGACTTGCGCGTTATATTATTCGCTTGTATGCTCATTGTATATGGAGAAGGACTCTGACTCTTTGCACGTCGCCAATCGCTTGTGACACGTTCTTGTAAACCGAAGTTAAGTATTGTCAATCTCTGCAAAAACAGACATAATGTCTGATGGGATAACGCAACCACTGGCTATAAAATGTTACTTATAATCCGTCTTGATTGCAAAAATGTTTATTCACATGACCGGTTTCGGTTTCTCTAGGAACATCTTCAGATCTGAAATGACAATGATACTAACTTACTATTTCACAAATGCAAACCCATTTCATCCTATCCGATCAACATCAGATGTACCAGAACGTTCCTGCAATTTCGGTTACAGGAGTTATGTATGCATATGATAGCTCCACTAATGTACTATCATCTCATACCTTGTGCAGGCCATAGTACCACCATCCGTATATGAAGGGCTTATTTCAATAGTGGTACAAGTCCATTTTTGTGCATTTTGAGAGTCCTAAAATTAAATGAGCGCTGAAAAATCTGCAGTTGAGATATCGGAAATATTCAAGCATATGGCTTCTTGCAAGAGATGAACCTTTCTTTCTGTTTGTTTGGATCATTAATTTCAGAAGCATTGTAAGCAGAAAAGTGGAGTTAATGGACTTGTACCACTATTGAAATAAGCCCTTCATAAGTGCGCTTCGCTATTCGATGACGATCGTCAACTCATTGTACAGAAGATACGAAAGGAGTACGTTTCGTGCTCCATTTCATGATTTAACACTTGTTTCATGAGCAATTATGGGACTATTTGTTGCCCTTATTTTTTCCGCATTGTAGTCCTATGCTGATGCTTGGACTAAGACTATGAAGGTTTCTGTGTTTTTCATTCTGTTCTTGAAATCAGCAATGTCTTCTCTGTAGCCATTTTCAGATTCCCTTCCTTCTTCGTCCTTTTGAGTTGCAATCAAGGCAATGTCCGAAGAACCCAGAGAAGTTTCTTTTCCGGTAAGGTAGTTGCACCAACCGTCAAATATATCCCCTTTTCTCTCAGCCTGAGCTGCAAAGATGCATGGCGAATGTAACCTATGTCTCTTTCTCGGTTATTTCTGCCTGTCCAAGAATAAATAAAGCAACGAATATTACGCTTATGCTAAATTTCTATTCTTTTCGATTTTCCGGCGGAGCCACTGCCGCCTACTCTTCTGGTAAAATAAGTGAGGCGCTGCTCCTTACGGCAACAGAGTGGCGGGCTACAGTCAGGGCAGCAGCAGACCTCGAGGGCTGAAAATGTTTGTTCCTTGCGAATATAATGTTAGAATGCGTCAGATTAGCTACATTTGTTCGTAACATAAAGTATCATCATTTCCATGTAAACTCGAAAAAAAAAGCACGACAAAGGAACTTCCGTACAGGAAGGGAATCGGTAGATGTGATGTACATGTTGGTGAGGTCCTATACTACGAAGAGCGTAGGGAACGATGCGGGAGACCCGCACCGTACTGGGCAAGGTCCTAGCGGAGGCGGTTCGCCATTGCCTTCCTCCGACCGTAATGGGGATGACTGACGATGATGAAGACGACACAACAACACCCAGTCATCTCGAGGCAGGAAAAACCCCTCGCCGCGCCGGGAATCGAACTCGGGACTCCGTGCCCGGGAAGCGAGAACGCTACCGCAAGACCGCGGGCTGCGGACGATATACCTGTGCAGACAGAGAAATGCTAACAATTTCAGAAACATTTGGATCAGTTATTCAACGGAAAGAGCTTTATAAACTGAGCAAGTCAACAACACCTTGGGCCACGTTTGGCCCTCATACAAGCTGTTATTCGGCTTGATACTGATTTATAGAATTGTTGGATGTCCTCCTGAGGAATATCGTGCCAAATTCTGTGCAACTGGCGCTTAAGTCGTCAGAATCCCGAGCTGGTTCCAAACGTTCCCATTTTGGGAGAGATACGGCGACCTTGGTGGCCAAGACAGGCTTTGGCAAGGACGAAGACAAGCAGCAGAAACACTCGCCGTCTGTGGGCGGTCATTGTCTTTCTAAGCCCAGGATGGCTTGGCATGAAGGGCAACAGAGCGTGGCATAGAATGTCGTCGATGTATTGCTGTGCTGTAAGGGTACATCGGATGACAACCAAATGAGTGCTGCTATGAACTGAAATGACAGCCCGGACCATCACTCCGGAAACATTTGGGTGGGCGACAGTCAAGCTGGTATCCCACTGCTCCAGACACGTATTCGCTAGCTATCGGGGCTCAGTTCCAAAAGGGACACATTGCTGAAGATAATTCTACTCCCGTCAACGAGATTCCAGGTTGAAGACTTGTCTGGAGACTCCTCGGACAGTGGTGGGACTCTCGTGGGGTATCAAAGTGACTGTAGCTCGCCATACCGTCAGACATCTAGAGGTGATGGTATGGTGTGCCGTTTCAGTTCATAGAAGCACTCCTGGTGCACCCGTAGTCTGGAGACAGCATCTTCGATTAGTAGTCAAAACGTTCTCGAACGGGGTTCGAACCCCGCCACCTTTTAAATTTTGAATAAAGATGAACAAAATTGGTGGCAGAAAACTTCCGGCATAAGACGTAACCCTCATTCAGCCAACGGCTATATCAACGAGAGCGGAGGAGCGGACAGAGGTTAAAAGGTTCCCAAAAAGGCGGAAGAATCAGAAATGATCAACGCGACATGATGTGGAAGGCAATGAAAAACACTGCGTTAAAAACACATAAAGTATATACAGAGGACATGTGGCTGTAACTGAAAAACTGTTGTCTTTACCTTTCCATACGCAAGCGATTCTGTAGTAGTGCCCCGTTCGGATTTCCTGGAGGGGACTGCTAAGGACGAGGTGACCATGAGAAAAAGATTGAATAACCAATGAAAGGATAACCTTCTACGACTCGGCGATGGTATATAACTTTGAATGTAGTAGATTCAAGAATGGTTCAAATGGCCCTAAGCACTATGGGACTTAACATCTGACTTCAGGCCCCTTGACTTAGAACTACTTAAAACCTAACTAACCTAAGGACATCACACACATCTATGCCCGAGGCAGGATTCGAACCTGCGACCGTAGCAGCAGCGCGGTTCAGGACTGAAACGCATAGAAGCACTCGGCCATAGCGGCCGGCTAACTCGTAGGGATACCCTTTCTGAACGACATTCCAGACGCCATTTTTCACCAAGACAATGCATGACCACACGTTACTTCACGAACACGTGCCTTCTTCGTGTCACAGGAAGTCAGCTTTCTGCCGGCCGCGTTGTTGTCGCGGTTCTAGGCGCGCAGTCCGGAACCGCGCGACTGCTACGGTCGCAGGTTCGAATCCTGCCTCGGGCATGGATGTGTGTGATGTCCTTAAGTTAGTTAGGTTTAAGTAGTTCTAAGTTCTAGGGGACTGATGACCACAGCTGTTAAGTCCCATAGTGCTCAGAGCCATTTGAACCATTTTGAAGTCAGCCTTCTGCCTTGGCCAATCGAAAATGTGTGAGATATGGTGAAACGATGGGGTCAGTGCTGTGACCCAATGCCAATCTCCACAGATGAACTTTGGAACCAGGTGGACGCAGCATTGATGGCTATATCACAGGACGCCATTCGCGCCTTATACGCGTCGGTGCCGTCACATGTGGAACAAGTTATCAGGGCCCTTGGCAGACTCTGTTCCTGCTAGACAATGGGACTCATGCTGAACCAATGTGACTGAATACTAATATTCATGTCTTATGAATATAAACGTGAACCAAGGTGACTGAATACTAACATACATGTCCTATGGATATAAACGTGCCGTCTCTAGTTGTTCAAGATATTCTGTCTTTAACACGAGTGTAGTTCTGTCCGACTTCTGTTTTCTATTCTTCTGGAGTGTTTGTTACTCTTCCTCACGTCCCACTTACTGCTGCTGGTCAACCATTCATCCGCCATTTTATTATCCAGTGTTCAAGTAACTGTAGCAAGTTAGATCATTAACAATAACGCTGAGATCTTACGTTGGTCGTGGGCTGCGTCTTTCTGTATTGCACTGCTCCTATGAGAACTGATTTACCACTGAACTAACGTACCATTTAATATCTACTTACCCCCAAAAAATAAAGAATGGTACAGAATTGTGTGAAAGATAATGTGGAGACATTTGAGTTATGAGATGATGTAAAAATAATAGGCTCCGCACTGTCGATCTGAACCGATAGCGAATCCGTTGCCTTTTGTTTCTTTCCTTTCTACACTACGTGATGTCCGCCTGCTTAGCTGGCTGAGCCGGCCGGTGTGACCGTGCGGATCTAGGCGCTTCAGTCTGTAACCGCGTGACCGCTACTGTCGCAGGTTCGAATCCTGCCTCGGACATGGATGTGTGTGCTGTCCTTAGGTTAGTTCGCTTTAAATACTTCTAAGTCTAGGGGACTGATGACCTCAGATGTTAAGTCCCATAGTGCTCATAGCCATTTGAACCAATTTGATCATTTCATTTTTACTGTATTTATGAAGGACTATTTAATGCCTGGCATGCATTGCACTGCCTCTTTCAATTGTTTTGTAATTTACTGGAAGTAGCCGTTGCTCTTCTAATTAAAAAAAGAACGCGATCTAGCAGCTCATGAACCATCAGATAAATTTCTTGCTGTGAGTTGGTCTCCTGATTCTGATGGACGAGGCTGAGCGACTCATAAACGATCTGAATAGCTGCGTGCTTGAAGATACTCTTGTCCTTGAGAAATACGTAATCACTTTCTCTCTCGTTCCTGGCTGGTAGATCTAGCAATTGATGCCTGTTTAGGAGGCGTGATTAATTTCACTGCAGAAACAATAAAAGCTGTACTAAATTTCAACTCAATCGAATGCTGACGGAGGACAAGTGTTTAAGGAGACCAAACAGCTGAGGTCGTTAGTACCCTATTCACCACTCAGGACGGAAGAAATGTACTCAGGCTGTCTGTACATAAAGTAAATTCTCTGTGCAAGTGCGAGATACTGTTCAAAAAGTTTTCGTTGCGTGTATGTGACTCGGAACATGGGAATCAGTCCGCTATTCACTTTGTGGGATGTGGAAACCGCCTAAAAACCACAACCACTCTGGCCGGCAGTCCCATCCTTCGTTGTTAATCCGCTGGGCAGATTTGATCCTAACGGGTTGAATCAGACAGTTATTTCCTTACATATGAATATTACTGCATAGGCTACTCACTTTCGTTAATCAGACTTTTATACAGGACTACTAGTATGTGACAGTTTATAGAAATCACACACTACAGAAAACGAAATGTCGAGAATTGCACTATTGTCATTTTCGCAGTCAGGGTTTAAAGGAAAACCCGTACATTATTGCTGCAAAATTTATGTGGTTACAAACTTTCTACAGACATTGCCGATAATTTTGCGAAAAAAAACAGCGTATATCTGGCCATTAATTTTTGAGATCATGCGTTAAGGACAGAAAAACATTCAGTTCTACACAGATAAGGATCAATTTTTTGGGTTTGAATTTTCATTCACTTAACGAGCGGTTCGACCATTGCGCGTGCGGCGAGCGTGCACTATTTATTACGATATATGTTTCTGATCGTTTCATCGATCAGGTCCAGACTAAAATACACCCTATGTCGTGAAAAGGACGTGTTTCCATTAGCTGGTTGTAATCAAACACCTTCTTTGGATAGACATATTGCTAAAATGGTTTCCCTAGATCCTGATTAAGAAATATGAATGATAGGGATAATATCTTAGCGTCACAACTATAGATGTTTAAGGTTTATAGAGATACATACACATGCCAGCAAATCGAGGTACCTCTTTTAGGTACATTGTGTGATATCGCTTAAAAGTCAAAGAGTGAAGGAAGTGAGTGAGGTGAATGTGCCTTGCCATCGACTGGCACGTTCGAAGCATTTTGCAGGAGAAGCTAGTGAAGTCTAGTCTAGACTGGAGTGGACGGGAGCTGAGAGCAGGGTTCCAGATATTACGCGTCAACGGTCGCGCATAGGAGTGAGACTGGAATGCCATTTTTCTCCGAGCAGCGCTCTAAGTGGGGGCCGTCGTGACTGGAATAAGAGACGACTTAAAAAGACGGCTCGAGAAGCAGCGGCCGGGATCTGAACGCTCCTAAGCCCCATCGGCCGTGATCAGAACGAAAGAGCGACTGCGGTCTTCGCCAGAAGAATAGGCGCACTTACATCTGTAACTAAATTTGTACTCCACAGGCCGCTATGCAGTGTACGTCGAGGAATGGAGGGTGTTTCCAACAGATTCATTCGATATTACAGGACTATTTCTTCTAGATAAATGAAAACAGAAACCTCCGGTTCTTTTAACTTACACTTGGGATAACAACTGAGGTGACAAGTCATGGGGCAGTGATATGCACAAATACAGATGGCGGTAGTACCGCGTACACGAGGTATAAAAAGGGCAGTGCATTAGGGGAGCTGTCATTTGCATTCAGATGATTCATGTGATAAGTTTCTAATGTGATTGTGGACGCACGACGGGAATTAACAAACTTTGAATGCAGAATGGTAGTTAGAATGGCTCTGAGCACTATGAGACTTAACTTCTGAGGTCATCAGTCCCCTAGAATTTAGAACTACGTAAACCCAACTGACTTAAGGACATCACACACATCCATGCCTGAGGCAGCATTCGAACCTGCGACCGTAGCGGTCGCGCGGTTTGAGACTGAAGCGCCTAGAACCGCTCGGCCACTCCGGCCGGCAATGGTATTTGGAGCTACATAGTTGGAGCTGCACGCATGGGACATTCCGTTTCGGGTGTTGTTGTTGCGGTCTTCAGTCCAGAGACTGATTTGATGCAGCTCTCCATGCTACTCTATCCTGTGCAAGCTTCTTCATCTCCCAGTACCTACCGCAACCTACATCCTTTTGAATCTGCTTAGTGTATTCATCTCTTGGTCTCCCTCCAATAGTAAATTCGTGTTCCCTTGATGCCTCAGAACATGTCCTACCAACCGATCCCTTCTTCTAGTCAAAGTGTGCTACAAATTTCTCTTCTCCCTAATTCTCTTCAATACCTCCTCATTAGTTATGTGATCTACCCCTCTAATCTTCAGCATTCTTCTGTGGCACCTCATTTCGAAAGCTTGTATTCTCTTCTCGTCCAACCTATTTATCGTCCACGTTACACTTCCATACATGGCCACACTCCATACAAAGACTTTTAGAAATGTGTTCCTGACACTTAAATCTATACTCGATGTTAACAAATTTCTGTCCGTCAGAAACGCTTTCCTTGTCATTGCCAGTCTACATTTTATATCGTTTCTACTTCGACCATCATCAGTTTTTTTGCTCCCCAAATAGCAAAACTCATTTATTACTTTAAGCACCTCATTTCCTAATCTAATACAATCAGTATCACCCGATTTAATTCGACTACATTCCTTATCCTCGTTTTGCTTTTTTTTATGTTCATCTTATATCCTACTTTCAAGACACTGTCCATTCCGTTCAGCTGCTCTTCCAGGTCCTTTGCTGTCTCTGACAGAATTACAATGTCATCGGCAAACCTCAAAGATTTTATTTGTTCTCCATGGATTTTAATTCCTACTCCCAATTTTTCTTTTGTTTCCTTTACTGCTTGCTCAATATACAGACTGAATAACATCGAGGATCGTTAGGAAATTCAAAATGGTTCAAATGGCTCTAAGCACTATGGGACTTAGCATCTAAGGTCATCAGTCCCCTTGACTCAGAACTACGTAAACCTAACTAACTTAAGGACATTTTTAAATGCGAACACATGTGATGTGTTACGACAGCAAAAGGAACCTGTGATCACTGAAGGTACTGTAGTTTACTTATTTAATGTTTACCATTAGATATCAGTTTAATTTTTCGTCAAAAGTTATCCTAAACCATATTCTGAAATAGTGTCTCATTTCTCCACTAGGCAGTGCCACAAGTTCCTCCAAAAATCGTAACACAACACACACACAAATGTAATACTTACTAATGTAAACCCACCCGATGATGGAGGTTTAAACCTTCGAAACGCGTCGTGGAAATAAATAAAACGGTGACTGGTAACAGTGAACTTGTTGTTTCATTTAATAACTTAAGGACATCACACACATCCATGGCCGAGGCAAGATTCGAACCTGCGACCGTAGCAGCAGCGCGGTTCCGGACTGAAGCCCCATGAATTGTTCTGTATCATATTCCGGCACATTGATGAAACATTTATTAATTTCCCTGGGCAACTTCATTTTTATTAATCTGATTACGTCGCTATCGGACATGGGCTCGTCCCAGTACCTGGTTTTGTTTATATACTTTTCAAAATATTTGCGTATCGTTCCCGCCTTAGCATTGTATATTTCTGGACTGTACAACTCCTTGCGCAGTCTTTCTTGGACGCTATCCGACCAGAATTTTTTTAGAGTGCACCTTCAAACTGTTGCATTGTTAGACATTTTTCGGACACGTCGGTGGCCCACGGTGCCACGTATTGCGAATACATAGGAAGAAGTATCCTTTATTGTATGATTATATGATAGCGGAACAAAGACTGGTAGCAGTTACTTCTGTAAAATACCTGGGAGTATGCGTACGGAACGATTTGAAGTGGAATGATCATATAAAATTAATAGTTGGTAAGGCGGGTGCCAGGTTGCGATTCATTGGGAGAGTCCTTAGAAAATGTAATCCATCAACAAAGGAGGTGGCTTACAGAACACTCGTTCGACCTATACTTGAGTATTGCTCATCAGTGTGGAATCCGTACCAGGTCGGGTTGACAGAGGAGATAGAGGAGATCCAAGAAGAGCGGCGCGCTTCGTCACAGGGTTATTTGGTAAGCGTGATAGCGTTACGGAGATGTTCAGCAAACTCAAGTGACAGACTCTGCAAGAGAGGCGCTCTGCATCGCGATGTAGCTTGCTGTCCAGGTTCCGAGAGGGTGCGTTTCTGGATGAGGTATAGAATATATTCCTTCCCCCTACTTATACCTCACGAGGAGATCACGAATGTAAAATTAGAGAGATTCGAGGGCACACGGAGGCTTTCCGGCAATTGTTCATCTCCACATTATCCACGCGGTTGGTTAAAGTCTGGACATTGTCTTCCAGCCTGGCCTGCGATCTCTGTAGTTTTTGCATCTCGCCGGCTAGGCTTTGCACAAGATCAGGTATTTCTTTGCAAGCGTCTCGCGTCTCGGCAAGTTCGCTTTGGATACTGTTTAGTTTCGTTTCTAGTCTTTGGTATCGCTCTCCATCTATCTGCTCACGCTCATGGAGCTATTGCGTTAATTTTTTCTCCTGCTCATGCAGTATCTGAGCCAGTTTTTCGTCCCTTTCTCTGTCCCTTTCTTCGATCCTACTCAGAAATTCAGCAAAAGGGTCTGCAATCGGTGAGCAACTGGTTCCCCGCTTAATCTAGCGCTCGATTGGCCCCCTTGCCCAGACAGTTGAGTTGTTGTTATTCTATTCCCATTCTGCTGTGGAGCGTCATTCACCGTCCACAGATCCTCGTCCCCCGCTCTGGAAATTATGTTATCCGATGCGGTGCAAATGATCCTCACTATCCATTTTAACAGAATTTTGTTCGTCTGGTACGAATGCTTTAGGTTGTCCTATCTTATGCATAATAGATTCACTTTAAGCCAGGGACACATCCTGAACACTGATACTCACACGAATAAATACACATATAAATACACAAATACACACAATTTAATTTGGACTCTACTTACTATTTTTTCACTGAAGGTATCTCATGTGCATATGGGTTCGATATTCCTCACAGAGCTACAGAGGATGCTTGCACAATAGGCCTTACCTTTGTTATTTCTCTTGCACGTAATCCTTTTTCTTTTCTACACTTTTTCTTCTCCAGATCTCCTCAGGGTGTGGTTTTGTTGCTGTACACGTAAAAGAATTCATATAGGCATTAATATTTTACAACAAATAGGTACATACGTAATTAAATTCATTACAATAGTAAGTATCATATTAATAATTCGCGCGTTTTCTTTGATCGGGCCCCAAAGTTGCGGCACCAATCTCGCGTCCGTCGGCCGTCGTAATTTAATTTATTATTTACTTCACAAATTGCTTGGTAATGGTGATTGTTGCCAACTTACGAGGTGGGCCTTAATCAAATAGATATTTCATTCAATTTTGATTTACAATTAAATGATTTTGTGAAGTTGTCTCTTTTTTAACAGTATTAATCTTCGGTGGAAATTATTTGTTACGTTAATGACTGTAAGACCCGCTGCATCTTATAACATGAGCAAATAAGTTGAGCAATGGAATGAACTTTTCATATCAATTTCCTCGGCTAGTCAGTTCACTTTAAAGCAAAAAATCCTTCGTTATTAATTACAACTGCGGCCGACAGACGTGCGAGAGTATTTTTCTTAATTCCGTTAACCATTGCATTGTAGTCGGAGTCGTGGCTATGGCTCTCGGCTGTTGAACTGAAAATAAGAATCTTAAAGCTACGTATTTTGTGCAACTTCGGGCGGCTGTGAAGAAACATGTATATGTTAATAGGGGGCGAAATTTTCGCTTCCGCTAATTTTTATAAGCCACATAATGGCGTCGTTGGCTGCATCGGCCGCTGCGATTGTTGCACTGTAAATTACTCGAATGCAGGTTAATTCAGGGAAGGCGGACATGAAATCGGGACTACCGCTTACAAATTAAAAGTGAACAGTAGTATTAAATGAATAAATTATCTGCTTAATTAGTACAAATATGCTTACATTTGCCCGAACTCGCAAGATGTCCGTCTACACGCAACCAAGGCAAGAGAAGAAGACTAAAAAATTAACGAAAGAGCGTATCTTGTCGTCTCTTTAGATCATTTTGTTTCGAGTGCTCTGTATATTTCTTTGCCCTCGAAACTTACACAGACAAATTATTACAATTTTTAAATGTCTCTTCTTTATAAATACTGTTTTTAAGGCTTTTCTTAGTATTTCACTGGGGGCGGTATAAGCTGAACCGATCATTGAGCCTGCCGTGGTGACCGAGCGGTTCTAGGCGCTACTATCTAGAATCGTGCCACCACTACGGTCCTAGGTTCTAATCCTGCCTCGGGCATGGATGTGTGTGATGTCCTTAGGTTATTTAGGTTTAAGTAGTTCTAAGTTCTAGGGGACTGATGACCTCAAAAGTTAAGTCCCATAGTGCTCAGAGTCATTTGAACCATTTGAACGGATCATTGACTGGAAATGGTTATGTTCGGCTACTTGTAAATCATTCGAACACATTCATGAACTTTAGGTTCCCAAACAACGACGTCATGTCATTGGGCCACGATTGTTCGCGATTGGTTTGAAGAACATGTTGGACCACCCGCACGAATGATTTGGCCACCTTGATCAACCGACATGAAAGGCACCGAACATTTATGGGACATAATAAAGTGATAAGACGTGCACAAAATCCTGCATCGCTAACACCTTCGCAGTTATGGACGGTTAAGAGGCAGCATGGCTGAATATTTCTGCAGCGGACTTCCAGCGGCTTGCTGGATCCGTGTCACATCGAGTTAGTGCACTATTTTTTTAAAATCTTTTAATCAGTCTTCTGACTGATTTGATACTGTCTGCTATGAATTTCTCTCTTGAGCCAACCACTTCATCTCAGAGTAGCAGCTGGCCGGAATGGCCGTGCGGTTCTAGGCGCTACAGTCTGGAGCCACGCGACCGCTACGGTCGCAGGTTCGAATCCTGCCTCGGGCATGGATGTGTGTGATGTCCTTAGGTTAGTTAGGTTTAAGTAGCTCTAAGTTCTAGGGGACTGATGTCCTCAGGAAGTTAAGTTCCATAGTGCTCAGAGTCATTTTTGATCAGAGTAGCAATTGCAACCTACGTCCCCAATTATTTGCTGCGTGTACTCCAATGTCCATTCTACTCTACAGTTTTTACCTTTTATAGCTCCCTACAGAACCGAGGAAGTTATTCCCTGATGTCTTAACAGATGTCCTACCATCCTGTCCGTTCCTTTTTTCAGTGTATTCTGTATATTCCTTTCCTCACCAGTTCTCCGGAGAACCTCCTTATTCCTTACCTTATCACTCCACCTAATTTTCAACAGTGTTTCGTAACACCTCATCTCAAATTACTTGATTCTCTTCTTTTCTGGTTTCTGCACTAGGCCGGGCAAAAGGAAGTCCAACACGATTTCAGGAGCTATCCCACGACTTTTGTCACTTCGTGTTTACGTCTGCATCCTATGGAGCCTTTGATGTCACCTCACATTTTATTAATTGATAAATGACTAAACTTTTCTATATCTACATCTGTATACTCATACACACTCCGTAAGGCACCGCAAGACGCATGGTGGTGGGTACCTTCTACCATTACTAGTCACTTTCTTTCCTCTTCCACGCCCAAAAAGAGCGACGGAGAAACCTCTGGTTATATGCCTCCACATGAGCCCAAATATGTCTTATTTTTTCTTCTTGGTATGTACGTTGGCAGTAGCAGAATCGTTCTGCATTCAGCTTCAGTTGTTAGTTCTCTAAATTTTCTCCGTTTGAGTTCACGAACCATCTCCATAATACTTGCGTATTGACCGCAAATACTGGTAACAAATCTATAGCACGTCTCTGAATTGCTTTGATGTCCTCTTCCAATGCGACCTGGTGGGAGATCCCAATCACATTAGCGGTACTCAAGAATGAGTCGTACTAGTGTCTCATTTACATTACTTACCTAACGTTCGTCCAGTAAACCGAAGTCGACCATTCGCCTTCCCTTTCCACCTTTGCGCCTAGATACACTATTTTATCAAAAGTATCCGGACACCCCAATAAATATACGTATTTCATATGAGGTACATTGTGCTGCCTGGTACTCGATATCAGCGACCTCGGTAGACATTAGACATCTTGAGAGAGCAGAATGGAGCGCTCCGTGGAACTCGCGGACTTGGAACGTGGTCAGTTGATTGGGTGTCACTTGTGCTATACGTCTGTACGCGAGATTCCCATACTCCTAAACAAAAAATGGTTCAAATGGCTCTAAGCACTATGGGACTTAACTGCTGAGGTCATGAGTCCCCTAGAACTTAGAACTACTTAAACCTAACTAACCTAAGGACATCACACACATCCATGCCCAAGCAAGGTCGCGCGGCTCCAGGCTATAGCGCTTAGAACCGCTCGGCCACTCAGGCCGGCCACACTCCTAAACATCCCTAGGTCCACTGTTTCCGATGTGATAGTGAAGTGGAAACATGAAGGGACACGTACAGCACTAAAGCGTACAGGCCGACCTCGTCTGTTGACTGACAGAGACCGCCGACAGTTGAAGAGGGTCGTAATGTGTAATAGGCAGACATCTATCCACACCATCACACAGGAATTCAAAACTGCATCAGGATCCACTGCAAGTACTATGGCAGTTAGGCGGGAGGTGAGAAAACCTGTATTTCATGGTCGACCGACTGCTGATAAGCTACATCACGCCGGTAAATGCCAAACGACGCTTCGCTTGCTGTAAGTAGCGTGAACAATGGACGGTTGAACAGTGGGAAAACGTTGTGTGGAGTGACGAATCACGGTACACAATGTGCGATTCGATGGCAGGGTGTGGGTATGGCGAGTGCCCGGTGAACGTCATGTGCCAGCGTGTGTAGTGCCAACAGTAGAATTCGGGGGCGGTGGTGTTATTGTGTGGTCGTGTTTGTCATGGGGGGGGATTGTACCCCTTGTTTATTAGGATGACAGTATCACAGAACAGACCTACATTGATGTTTTAAGCACCTTCTTGCTTCCCACTGTTGAAGAGCAATTTGGGGATGGCGTTTGCATCTTTCAACACGATCGAGGACCTGTTCATAATGCACGGTCTGTGACATAGTGGTTACAAGACAATAACTTCCTTCTAATGGACTGGCCTGCACAGAGTCCTGCCTCAATACTGTAGAACACTTTTGTGATGTTTTGGAGCGCTGACTTCATGTCAGGCCTCACCGACCGACATCGGCACCCCCTCCTCAGTGCAGCAATATGTGAAGAATGGGCTGCCATTCCCCAAGAAACCTTCCAGCACCCGATTGAACGTATGCCTGCGAGAGTGGAAACGGTCATCATGGCTAAGGGTGGACCAACACCATACTGAATTCCAGCATTACCGATGGAGGGCGTCACGAACTTGTAAGTCATTTTGAGCCAGGTGTCCGGATACTTTTGATCACACAGTGTATTTGCACGACTTAACTGTGTCATGCAGCACACTGCTGTAATCGTCGTTGGTTTTCCTACTATCTAAATTGACTCAAGCTTGTCTACATTCAGAGCAAGCTGCCATGCATCACACCAACAAGAAATTTTGTCTGAGTCATCTTGTATCCTCCTGCAGTCTCTCAACGACATTTTCCTATACCACACAGCGTCATCAGGAAAGAGCCGAGCTGACTGCTTATCCTGTCTACCAGACCATGTATATTTGTAGAGAATAATAGCGATCCTATCTAACTTCTCTGGGACACTCCTGACGATACCCTCATGCTAGGCGGACACTCGCTGTCGAGGGCAATGTACTCAGTTCTATGACTCAAGAATACTTCGAGCCATTCACATCATGTATCTGAGAACCTATAGCGTATGCTCGGACGTTAGTTAACAGTCTGCAGTGGGGCACCTTTTTAAACACTTTACGGAGCTCTAGGAATAAGCAGTCGGTTTGTTGCCCTTCATTCAGGAGTCGCAGGATGTTACGTGAGGAAAGAACAGGCCGAGTTTCGCACAAGCGGTGCTTTCTAAATCAGTACTGATTTGTGGACAGAAGCAATATGTATAGGTATGTGTAAAGTAAAGTTTAAATTCTTGGTGTCAATAACGCCTGAAGATGGCAAGAAGTCGGCTTGCCGAAATTTCGCGCCTTTTGGACGACGCTACCCGGCAGAATACCCTAAAAATTTTCAAGATATCTGTACGCCGGGAAAACCTCAGATCACGCATCCTATACTCAATCCCAGTGTCTATGTAACACTTAGACGATAGAACACACAGAGTAAAAGCAGAAGGTTCATGAAACTCATATAACAGGTACAGGCTAGGAAAGGATCAAACATCAACACGTGGAAGGGAGATCCATCAGGTAGCTCGTCGTTTTCACCAAACTAACATTTATTTAAGAAAACCATACTGATCAATTAAATTCCATATTAACAACAATCATGAAAACCATCAGAATTGTAGTGACATATTAAGTGACAAACTACTGAAATTTACCATTATAAACAAAAGGAAACAGTATTCAGTAAACACAAAGCATCTGAATTTATAACAGTAAGTGTGAAATTTGGACCGTAATTTACAAAATTAATGAGTTAATCCCTCCAAACTTCACAGCCTACAACCCTGGTGGTAGTCGCTCAACCCAGGTATAGCTCCAAGGAACAAGACAACTTCTCAACTTTTGCCAGGTATGGCAGACGACGCGGCAAAGCGCTCCCGCGACAATAACTTAGACCTCGGGAGTTGGGCAGGGTGCCACTAAGGTAGCGGCCCAGAAGTCACGCTTGCAAACACCAAGGTAGACTCGGGTGTTTCGCAATCAACCGTGAACATAAATCACACGCGAGGCAGCACTCTCAAAAAATAACAGGGTATACACTCACAAATGATGAGACTTGCTGTAGCAAAGTAAATACAACTCCTAACCTTCGATACAACAAATAGTTAAGACAAAATTAATCATATCACGGGGAACTCGCCAAGCTTGACAGGGATAATTAGAAAGGATAAATGGTTCAAATGGCTCTGAGCACTATGGGACTCAACTGCTGTGGTCATAAGTCCCCTACAACTTAGAACTACTTAAACCTAACTAACCTAAGGACATCACACACATCCATGCCCGAGGCAGGATTCGAACCTGCGACCGTAGCGGTCGTGCGGTTCCAGACTGTAGCGCCTTTAACCGCTCGGCCACTCCGGCCGGCTAGAAAGGATATTGTCGTACACAAATACACACACTTCTGTCTAGGTAAGTTGATAAGCGAGTACATGAAACTGACAAGGTGCAGGTACAAACAGAGCAGTTGCGGTTAAACCCTTAAGCAAGGCAGAAAGTTTCTCTCGGTAGTAGCCCTACGTAATTCAATTATGACTAAAACACTTCTCCGGCCGTTGTTGCCGAGCGGTTGTAGGCGCTTCAGTCCGGAACCGCGCTGCTGCTACGGTCGCAGGTTCGAATCCTGCCTCGGGCATGGATGTGTGTGATGTCCTTAGGTTAGTTAGGTTTAAGTAGCTATAAGTCTAGGGGACTGGTGACCTATGATGTTAAGTCCCATAGTGCTCAGAGCCATTTGAACCATTTGAACTAAAACACTTCAACGTAAGTTAGAATAAATAAACTTTACTAAATCACAATTAGATTTAATATTCATACCCAGTACCTGATACAGTACCATGAAAATGCCACCGGGTACAGTGCCACTCACCGGTATTACCACTTCAATTCATAACATCGCACCCCAAGCGGGTGCACACAAGCGGTTTACCAATTAACAGAATCGTGTGGCTTCAAAGAAGACACACTAACAACTATTGCCTCTCTCAAGCCAAGGTACTCTGCAGAACAAACGAGTGCATATTATTTCACTGAACATGATGCGATAATGTTGCCCAAAATTTCCTTTAAACAATAATAGCACAGGGACGGATGTCCATAGGCAGTATGTTACGGTGGAGTCTCCGCACGGTCAGCTGTCCTTTTAACTCCAAATAACAGTAGGAGGGCCCCGTCACCAGAGCTCCAGAGCACAACCTTCGTCACCTTCTTTAGCGGTTGTCCAACATTCGACAAGTCGCTCGGCTATCCGGCTGGGCACATGCGTTGTCCATCCCAAATCTGCCCAACCAAACCCCGCCACGAGGCACTGCTGCGCCTTCCGTCACCTGCGGTTCACAACTCACTCACTCCGCCGCGCCGAGCCTCCACGCCTCAACCAGGAAAAGCTGAGTCACAAGGGAGGTGACTATCGATATTGGTGCCAGAGGCAGGCCAGCAAACAGAGCCGCCACAGCTCAGAACATGTGAAAGGCGCGTGTGGTTTTTGTTGATCATCCTGGTGGAAGATTTATGGAATCACCGCGTGTGACATGGAACATAGAAACCCATTTTTTATACGATTTCGATGCTAATTTAGATCGCCTGATGAACTGTTTTACATTATTAGGCAGGACTCATATATGTAATTTCACCTTTTGAGCTCTGTGGTATGATTTTCAACAACTTCATGTCAAAGTATTCGCTAATAGTCCATCCGTTAGTAGGAAAAGGTTTCGTCGATTCTTTTACCGTAATTGCAATTTGAACAATTCAAAAAAATGGTTCAAATGGCTCTGAGCACTATAGGACTTAACATCTGAGGTCATCAGTCCCCTAGAACTTAGAACTACTTAAACCTAACTAACCTAAGGACATCACACACATCCATGCCCGAGGCACGATTCGAGCCTGCGACAGTAGCAGTCGCGCGGTTCCGGACTGAAGCGCCTAGAACCGCTTGGTCACAACGGCCGGCTTGAACAATTCACTTACAAAAAATTGGATAGGAACAAAACATCAAATATACTGTATTTTACTGTGTAAACAAAGTGATTTATATATTGAAATCCTGCCTACCCAAAAAAAGACGTATTCATCATGGTAGGAATACTAGGGATAATGTAATTTCAGTGCAGTTAACAAAAATGTAATCAGCGTTGATACTTTGAAATATTTCATTTTTATTTCCATGAAAACGTCATATATGCATATGACCTTGTGTCTCATTGTATGTATTTCACTTGTAACCATCGAATGATAACATTTCCTGTATTTTTGAAGAACTTCTGTGATTGTAGTTAACGAAATTACTGTTTGTAACGATGTTTCTATTGTCAGCGAATTATACGTGTTCCTGCGAGGGGGCCAGTACAATGCGAAATTTTGAGCTGCTCTGCTTAACATAACACCAAGTCACGAAATATACAATACCTGAATCACTTTTTGATTTTTCACCTTTTTGAAAGCCATGGTGTTATCTGGCCTGTCATCACTAACGAAATTTACAGGGAGGATCAACTGGTGCGGAGTAACGAAGAAAAGTTCACGCTACTTTTTTTTTAACATTTCGGGTTATTCCTGTTCAATTTCAAGAACTTTTATTTTAGATCAAGACTTTTACTTTGATTTATTCATTTTTTCGACAGCAAGGTGGTTACAGCGCAGAAGCAGTGTATCTTACCCGCTGAAAGGAAGCCAGATCGCCGTTAGTAAAGAACAGAGCAATAATAGTGTCGGAAGATTACGTGAACGACGAGCAGAGACATGGGAGTGCGCCCAGAAATACTGCGAAAACTAACAGGGACAGAAAGCTACGGGCGCAAGATAGGAGAGACTATTGCACATGAAAAACAATCGAAAATATTTTATTTGACGAAGTGTTACACATCGTGAAACTGTGAGGTCAATCGGCTTCAATCTTTTATGTTAATAGCTGGTGCGCCAAACAAAGTCCAAATAATAAAGAAGAAAGTGTAGGTATTTTTTTTCCACTAATCAGTTTCCTATGTTTGAACGTCTAGAAATTATTGACTCGCTCAGACAGAGCTCACCACTTCAAAAATGGCTCTGAGCACTATGGGACTTAACATTTATGGATTTATGGTCGTCAGTCCCCTAGAACTTAGAACTACTTCAACTTAACCAACCTAAGGACATCACACAACACCCAGTCATCACGAGGAGCTCACCACTATCTTGCCGGTAACAAACAGAATATTATATGTATGTGTAGGAGAATACTACTCCAAATGTAGAAGATATACTTTTTATTTTTATTTTATTTATTTTTTTTTTTTTTTTAAAGGGCAGTGGAATTCATTGCTCATGATTAAATACTGCATGTTGCAGATTCTGCCACTAACATTGCATTGCAGTCATATTACATCATACGAAGAGAAATTAATTCTGTTGCACAAAAGAATAGTAAAACTGACATTTGTAAATAGGCTGTTTCACTAATTACTGCCAGAGTCAAATACTGCCGTAAATTTTACGTCATTTACTGTAATGTGAATTATAGGATATGCAATGTTGTTATGTTTTACGTCGTGTTCCTGGAGTAAGGTGTCCCTAATGTCTTCCATTTTTACGTAATGACTAGCCACGGCAGCTACGTCGTCAGCTTCATAAGTACGTTTTGTGACTGCCAGCGCCGGCCGGTGTGGCCGTGCGGTTCTAGGCGCGTCAGTCTGGAACTGCGTGACCGCTACAGTCGCAGGTTCGAATCCTGCTTCGGGCATGGATGTGTGTGATGTCCTTAGGTTAGTTAGGTTTAAGTAGTTCTAAGTTCTAGGGGGCTGATGACCACAGATGTTGAGTCTCATAGTGCTCAGAGCCATTTGAACCGTTTTGTGGCTGCCAGCGGTGTGAGTCATTGCCTATTGTCTCTTTGTTGGCGCGCGTCATTATTGGGATTTGGAGATCTAACTTCTACAAATTCACCTTGTCGAGAGGGCCCTGCCCTGTTTGAATCCCGCCAGTTCTGATGACATTCAGGTCATTCGTTATGTCGGTAGTTTCCATAGTTTCTCTTTTGTCGGTCATGTGGTGGAGAATTTCTCCCAGAATCGTAACTGCGCGGTGGACCGTTGTTTCTGAAGTTATTCTGTCTCCCTTGATAATAATTATTTTGGTTTCCATATTGTCTGTTTCTCTGATTGTCTCTGTCATAGTCATTACAACAGAGAGGTGATTGTGGTGTCACCGCCAGACACCACACTTGCTAGGTGGTAGCCTTGAAATCGGCCGCGGTCCGTTAGTATAGGTCGGACCCGCGTGTCGCCACTATCAGTGATTGCAGACCGAGCGCCGCCACACGGCAGGTCTAGAGAGACTTCCTAGCACTCGCCCCAGTTGTACAACCGATTTTGCTAGCGGTGGTTCACTGACAAAAGACGCTCTCATTTGCCAAGACGATAGTTAGCATAGCCTTCAGCTACGTCATTTGTTACGACCTAGCAAGGCGCCATTATCAGTTGCTATTGATCTTGTTAATCATGTACCGTCAGACCGACGTTCACCATTAATGGATTAAAGTTAAGTATTCCACCAGCTACGTCCGTTTTTCTAAAGTCTAATTTCCTCGTCCTGTTCCAGACCTCACGCCAGCCTGCGTGAGCTAAAACGCGTGCCTTTCGGCTTCCACTAGTTTTCCTGGGTTGGCTCTCCTGCCAATCCACAACAGTGATCTTTCTCTGTAATTATTACTACTCTGCCAACGGATGTCATACGGATGGTGTCTGTTTTGGTCACGGTTTGCGTTGTAAGAACAGCCTTGTCGTGTCCAGTTATTATTTCTTTCATCGCGGAATTGTGACGGATGTGACCCGTAATTGTTGTGTTTCTGTTTTCGCGTACAGCGATTGTCAGTGTCAATTTCCAATTCTTGTAACAGTCCCTGAAAAGCTTCAATGTCGTCTTTGCAACGTCCTGCCAAAATAATATGGCGTAAATGTCCAGGCAATTTGATTAAGTGAATGCGGATGAGTTCTGAGGGGCTGTATGGGTTTAACAGATACTGATTCTTCTGCAACATGTCTTCAAAATATTTTACAAGACTGGAAAATTCAGATTGTTCAAAATGTTTCGTCATTATGATGCTATGTTTTACTCGGTCTTGTGTAGCTTAAGACCAATATGCTGAGAGGAAGGCACGATAAAATTCTCCTTCACTATGACAATCGTGAATGACCGATGGCATTCTTACAGCTGGTTCATTCTCTAAATAGCCAAACATAAATTCTAATCTGTGCTCTGATGACCAGTTGGGAGGAAAACATTGAGAGAATTGATGAAGCCACGCTTGTGGATGAATGTCGTTGCCGGAATTCTTAAATGTTTTTTTGAATTTGTGTGTAGTAATAAACAGCTTATAGTCAAAATCATCATGTCGGCGAGTCGCATGTTGGTCATTGTTACGTCGTTTCGGGGGGTTCCATCTCAATATTCGGTGTACCTTGCCAATTTCTTTCATAATTTCCAAAGTGCCCTGTGTTATTATTTTGTGGCTGTTTCGTATTTCTGTGTCCCTCTTCCCGTATTGGAGCGCGAGTGTCCTCTGAAATATGTAATTCTTGTATTACCTGTGTCAACTGATCTTGTACTTCCCGGATATCTCTTTTGTACTGTGTATTGACTTGATTTTAATTTTGTTTGAATTTTCTAATTTGTTCATACTCTTCAGTGTCAGTGAAGGTTACCGGTCTTGTGTCATTCAGATCATCATCTACCTTCGTAGATACGTTAGTGAACTGATCCGACAGTTCGGCTACTTTCTCCGATAATGAACTGATTTGCTCAGCGTGTTTTTCTGAACCAAGTTTCAAAGTGTCCATTTGTGTTGAAAACGTATCTACTACGTCCTTTTGCAAGTTGCGTAACCGAATCGGTTGATGCAATTGAGTCAATTTTAGCTTGCAAGGTGTCGTGATTTTCATGAACAATAGTTTGCAGTTCTTTCATGGCTGCTTCGTGATTCTGTAATGCATTTTCATGACGCGAAAAAATAGGTTGAAAATGCTCACAAATTTGTGTTTTTACGTCATTACAGACTTTTTGACATTTCGATTCGATTTTAAGTAACTCAGCAG
This sequence comes from Schistocerca serialis cubense, assembly GCF_023864345.2. Taxonomy (NCBI): domain Eukaryota; kingdom Metazoa; phylum Arthropoda; class Insecta; order Orthoptera; family Acrididae; genus Schistocerca; species Schistocerca serialis. The sequence goes on along the minus strand of NC_064645.1, from coordinate 169,144,365 downwards.
TTAAACCTTCACGTGTTTGTTCAAGCGTGGTGTCTAACTTTTGAAGATTTTGTTCCATTGTGTCTAACTGTTGAAGATTTTGTTCCATTGTGTCTAATTGTTGCTGTGTTTGTTTGTGATTTTGTTTCATTTGTTGCATTAATTGCAATAATAATGTATTGGAATCTGTTCCTCTATGCTTTTCGGCGGTGCATTTGCACCGGCAACATTCACATTTTGACATGCAGAAAATGTGTCTTGACTTATTTGAAAAAACCGTGAAGACCCAAAACCTGAATCTACAGTATTTGCAAGATTGTGTCCTGTCATTTCGAATTCCTGAGGCGAGTTGTTGCCGCCCGATCGATCGATAAAGTTTCCCTGTTCACTAATTGTTTCACTGTCTACACCATTATTTGCCACCCGCTCCATTCCCCTATGCACAATTACCAAATTACTACTTTGAATGTCTGTTAATTCATTACACGGTGGTGCTGATAAGCTACAATCGTCGTCACTATCATTCTTCAGTTTACTTTTGAGCCTAGTGTTACGTTTTTCACACGCCATAATTATCACGTATTTCACACGATAACAAGAAAAGCACAATTTGAAGAGCAAAAATAAGAAAACACATTAGCATAGCACTGAAAATAATATCTCGTTAATTGCAAGCGCAGCTGCGAAATACTTGGTGCAAATCTACATGCATTCCACAGCTGTTTTATTGTATGACAATGGAAAACTAGAACTACAAAGGAAATTCTCTCTATAATTATGCGCTAGCAATAAACAGTGACTACATTAATTACACACGCTACAAGAAAAAATCAGTAGATTCAAGTGAGGTATCCTCGGCTAAAGGTCGACATATGAAACCTCACCTTAGAAAAATTTTCTCAATTACTCTGCTGATAAACCTCTACGTTATTTGATTTTCAAACAGCTGAGTATAACTGAACGTACTCAGACATTACTCTCTTTACTTATTCTGATCAACACTAAACTGACGCACAATATTTTTAGCGCAATGCAATCTGACTTTCAATAATCCCTACATAAGAATGGTTCGAGTCTCGGTCGGGCACACAGTCTTAATCTGCCAGGAAGTTTCATATCAGCGCACACTCCGCTGCAGAGTGAAAATTTCATTCTGGAATAACTTATACCTTTCATGAATCACTTACCTCACAAAAATCTTCGTTACTCGAACTACTGCAATACTGCCACCTAAATAAAAGATTCTAACTACGGAAAGCACTAACTACTGATAGGCATAGATAGCAAATGAAAAATTTTGATAGAGGACAAACAATGTATTTACCTTACTAGTCTTCAAAAGGCATTATATATATAGATCAGGTGGGTAGATCACATAACTAATGAGGAGGTATTGAATAGAATTGGGGAGAAGAGGAGCTTGTGGCATAACTTGACTAGAAGAAGGGATCGGTTGGTAGGACATGTTCTGAGACATCGACGGATCACCAATTTAGTATTGGAGGGCAGCGTGGAGGGTAAAAATCGTAGAGGGAGACCAAGAGATGAATACACTAAGCAGATTCAGAAGGATGTAGATTGGAGTAGGTACTGGGAGATGAAGAAGCTTGCACAGGATAGAGTAGCATGGAGAGCTGCATCAAACCAGTCTCAGGACTGAAGACCGCAACAACAACATATATATATATATATATATATATATATATATATATATATATATATATATATGTTATGAACAGCACTGTAAAGCATGTCTGGAGTTATGGTGAGGCATTGGCGTCGGATGTTGTCTTTCAGCATCCCTAGAGATGTCTGTCGATCACGATACACTTGTGACTTCAGGTAACCCCGAAGCCAATAATCGCATGGACTGAGGTCTGGGGACCTGGGAGGCCAAGCATGACGAAAGCGGCGGCTGAGCACACGATCATTACCAAACGGCGCGGGCGAGATATCTATCATGTGTCTAGCAATATGGGGTGGTTCTAATAAAACCCCATGTCATTCCAAGCATGTATCAATTTTTACCTCTCTATCTACATTATTCCGTGGTTTATTAAGTTTTCAAATTTATACTGAGTTTTTGAATTTAGTCTTTCTGGCGGACACACGTCCACACAATCCGCTCTTAAAATTCTGCCATCTCTCTCCCCACATCCACCACCGCTGGTGACTCACCTCCAACGGCGCAACGCTACGCGCTGTTCACATCCAACTGCCCAACACTAAAAGACAGATATTGGAATATATCCTACAATACCTGAAGACATTTGGTGGAAGAGCTACTCCGAAATGAAGATCCTGACTCAGGATAGAAAATCGTGGTGGGATGCGTCAAACCTTTTGTACCATGTATCGATACCAGCCCGTGGGCGACTTAAAGTTAGCAATGGCATTGAAAGTTTCCGTCAGATGCCAACGGGGGTCGCACATGATCTTGTGGACCTAATGGTGTGTGCCCACTGAGCCAAGCCTCCAGATCCTCTGCCGCTGCTATATAGCATGACCGGAGACAGCCACACAGCCGGCTCGTATCCGGAGCCACTTTACCACATGCCGCTACTCAAACGCCGCCTAGTCACGGCTCTGACGCCTTCGTTTGTACTTTCGTTCAAAGAGCCTTATCCTTGTTGCTGTTGTATTAGCTGTACCCTGTTTTTTGCTGCATTATTTGTAATAAGTCTTCGTAAGCTTGCAGAAAGCTACCAGATAAGTAAAGCTTTTGTTAACTCTATTTGCTTGTTCGCTTGTCATTTCTGCTCCTCTTCAGATCTCCCACAACAACAGTTGCCAGACGACTCTATAGCCGACCTTTCCTTACCATTGAGTACGAAACTGTACACACCAAAACCAGCCAGAGTACTGATGATCAGAAAGAAAAGATAAAAGAGATACGAAAAAGTTGTTATTTGTAAAGAGCGATTCTTCTCTGTATGTATGCAGCTAATAAAAGTGAACTCTCCCATGTAGCTTTAGTAGCTTCAGTGGTACTGATTATATGCACTATACAGGTGTGTCACTAACTATTGCCACCTAGAATAACTCCGGAAGTATGATAGGAGCTGAAAAGTTTGTGGGACAAATGTGGCATGGGACAACGGGGGCCATAACATGATGTTGGTTTTTTGTTGCTAGGTAGGGTCGCGCCAGTGAAATGAAGGTCAATTTTGTTTTTCAATGGGATGCCATAATTTGGTACTTATTTTCTAATAGCGGCTATCGAGACGAATCCAATGATCTGTGACAGTAAGGTTTTTGAGGGTTAACGAGAGTCACGAAGGTGGCATGAACGTCCATTTACAGAAGGTGTTCGATGTGATGACCATTGGTGTCAGTGCAGTGCTGCAATCTTCTTATAATGGACTGAGTGGTATTCCTTCACTTCGGCACTTATCGAAGCACATTCTCTGACAATTTTCTCTCGTATGTAGTGCAAATAGTAAATATTGGCCGAATGCGGCGTATCTATCTAACTTGCCATTGACACGTAAACACGATTCGACGGTTTTGCAATTCAACACTAACAGGAACGGTAAGACTAGTATCGTCGAATCAAGCGAATGTGAATGATGTATTCCTTCGAAGAACAAGTCGATATACTTCTCATTTACGGAGAATGCCAACGAAATTTAGTGAAAACTAGAGACTTATATGCTGAAAGATATCATCAACGTACTCACCCCACACGTCGTACATTTAAATATGTGGATATTGAGAACAACTGGATTTTTAACGCATCGGAAACATACCCGGCAAGGGAAAGCTACTAACCAGGAAACGGAAATTGGTACTCTTGCCTCTGTGGTTCGAGATCCTGGTGTTAGTTCGCGTCAAATCGCAAAGAGTCTCGCATGAGCCAGAGTACTGTCGCTCGTGTTGTGCATTGCCATTAACATTATCCTTACCATATCAGTCTCCACCAAGAATTAACTGGCATGGATTGTATGCGTCACATTGAATTCTGCCGATGGGATTAACTTCAGATTCAGATGGACGACACATTTATTAATTTGATTTTATTAACTGAGAAGGTTGGAACAAGGAACAGAATGTGGTACCATCAGGACGGGTACCTGGCACATTTTTCGCTGATGGCTAGAAATGAGTTGCAGAGACAGTTCGCAAATCGTTGGATTGGACGTGGAGGAGATGGTTCGTGGCCGGTTCGTTCGCCAGACTTGACGCCTCTGAATCTTTTCTTGTGGGGATTCGTAAAAGACATTGTTTATAAAGACCTTCCAACTACACCTGAAGATATGTGAGAGAGAATTGTCAGAGCATCTGCTTCTATAATTGCCGACGTGATAAGGAATACCACTCAATCGAGCACTGCATTGATACCAATGGTCATCACTTCGAACACCTTCTGTAAATGGACGTTCATGCCACTTTTGTGACCTTCGTTGACCTTCAAAGCGCTTATTGTTACACATCACTGGATTCTTCTCGATAGCCGCCATCAGAAAATAAGAACCAAACTGTAGCATCTCACTTAAAAAAAGGAAGTTGATCTTCACATCTCTGAAGCGTCCCCACCTAGCAACAAAAAACGAACTTCATATTAAGGCTCCCGTTCCCCATGCAACTTTTGTTCCACAAACTTTTCAGCTCCTATCATACTCAGAGTTATTCTTAGTGGCAATACTTAGTGACTCACCCTGTATAATGGTTCAACAACTGAGGTGCTCTGCATCTGTTGTGCTTAAAACAGTGAAATAAAGTATTATTTAATCATAGAATGAAGGCTTTCACGGCAGGTTTTGTCATTGCTTAACACTTCCGGGCTGAGATGCCGTGGTCCATACATAAGACTTTCTCCAGTTCGCCGATTGTCCTCGGAAGACGCCTTCCGCAGTAGAAGGCGAAACGTCAGGGGAGAGTCTTGAGGAGGGGCATCTCAGCTCGGAAGTGTTAAGTGATGAAAGTATTATTTGTCGTAACTTCCAAGTATTACATGGAAGTAAAGTAACATAAACTCTGCACATGGGCCACTATGTCATACTCTGCCAATGGCGTCATTGGATGTGGTATGGAGGGGCGTGAAGTCAGCACCCTGATCTTCCAGCCGTTGTCAGTTTTCATGGTCTGAAGCCGGTAATACTCGGTCGAGTAACTCCTCAACTGGCATTATAAGGCTGAGTGGACCCTGTTCCTGTTCCCCCACTAAAGAAAAATCCCTGGCAAAACTGGGAATCGAATGCTGGTCCTCTGCATGGGAATCAGCTGCACTGACCACTCAGCTATGGAGACGGTCTTGTTATCAGATTAATAAATTAAAAAAATAAGAGTAGGGGAAGGAGTTGTGCCTGGAGGGTAGTGTACCTAGGAAGACATCATGTTTCGTGGTCGGTGTTACAATCTAGTGACTGATTTTAGAATCACATAAAGGAACAGACACCAAAGAAGGCCATAAACATTTTCCGCCATTTTCTACCGTTTTGTTGCTGTGAAATATGAGTTTGTGTTTTGTGCAGCTTTTGTAAATGGTACAGGTTCTACATATGTGTTGTTATTGTTGTGGTCTTCAGTCCAGAGACTGGTTTGATGCAGCTCTCCATGCTACTCTATGCTGTGCAAGCTTCTTCATCTCCCAGTACCTTCTGCAACCTACATCGTTCTGAATCTGTTTACTGTATTGGTCTCCCGCAACGATTTTTAACCTGCACGCTGCCCTCCAATACTGAATTGGTGATCCCTTGATGCTTTAGAATATGCCCTACCAACCGATCCCTTCTCCTAGTCAATTTGTGCCACAAATTTCTCTTCTCCCCAATTCTTTTCAATATCTCCTCATTAGTTACGTGATCTACCCATCTAATCTTCAGCATTCTTCTGTAGCACCACGCCCGAAAGCTTCTATTCTCTTCTTGTCTAAACTATTTATCGTCCACGTTTCACTTCCATACATGGCTACACTCCATACAAATACTTTCAGAAACGACTTCCTGACACTTAAATCTATACTCGTCTTTAACAAGTTTCTCTTCTTCAGAAACGCTTTGCTTGCCATTTCCAGTCTACATTTTATATCCTCTCTACTTCGAACATCGTGAGTTATTTGGCTCCCCAAATAGCAAAACTCCTTTACTACTTTAAGCTTCTCATTTCCTAATCTAATTCCCGCAGCATCACCCGATTTAATTCGACTACATTCCATTATCCTCGTTTCGCTTCTGTTGATGTTCATCTTATATCCTCCTTTCAAGACACTGTACATTCCGTTCAACTGCTCTTCCAAGTCCTTTGCTGTTTCTGACAGAGTTACAAAGTCCTTGGCGAACCTCAAAGTTTTTGTTTCTTCTCCATGGATTTTAATTCCTACTCCGAATTTTTATTTTGTTTCGTTTACTGCTTGCTCAATATACAGATCGAATAACATCGGGGATAGGCTACAACCCTGTCTCACTCCCTTCCCAACTACTGCATCCCTTTCATGCTCCTGAACTCTTATAACTGCCATCTGGTTTCTGTTTTTTTTTGGTCATCAGTCTACTAACTGGTTTGATGGGGCCCGCCACGAATTCCTTTCCTGTGCTAACCTCTTCATCTCAGAGTAGCACTTGCAACCTACGTCCTCTATTATTTGCTTGACGTATTCCAATCTCTGTCTTCCTCTACAGTTTTTGCCCTCTACAGCTCCCTCTAGTACCATGGAAGTCATTCCCTCATGTCTTAGCAGATGTCCTATCATCCTGTCCCTTCTCCTTATCAGTGTTTTCCACATATTCCTTTCCTCTCCGATTCTGCATAGAACCTCCTCATTCCTTACCTTGTCAGTCCGCCTAATTTTCAACATTCGTCTATAGCACCACTTCTCAAATGCTTCGATTCTCTTCTGTTCCGGTTTTCCCACAGTCCATGTTTCACTACCATACAATGCTGTACTCCAGACGTACATCCTCAGAAATTTCTTCCTCAAATTAAGGCCGGTATTTGATATTAGTAGACTTCTCTTGGCCAGAAATGCATTTTTTGCCATAGCGAGTCTGCTTTTGATGTCCTCCTTGCTCCGTCCGTCATTGGTTATTTTACTGCCTAGGTACCAGAATTCCTTAACTTCATTGACTTTGTGACCATGAATCCTGATGTTACGTTTCTCGCTGTTCTCATTTCTACTACTTCTCATTACCTTCGTCTTTCTCCGATTTACTCTCAAACCATACTGTGTACTCATTAGACTGTTCATTCCGTTCAGCAGATCATTAAATTCTTCTTCACTTTCACTCAGGATAGCAATGTCATCAGCGAATCGTATCATTGATATCCTTTCACCATGTGTTTGAATTCCACTCCTGAACCTTTCTTCTATTTCCATCATTGCTTCCTCGATGTACAGATTGAAGAGTAGGGGCGAAAGGCTACAGCCTTGTCTTACACCCTTCTTAATACGAGCACTTCGTTCTTGTTCGTCCACTCTTATTATTCCCTCTTGGTTGTTGTACATATTGTATATGACCCGTCTCTCCCTATAGCTTACCCCTACTTTTTTCAGAATCTCGAGCTTGCACCATTTTACGTTGTCGAACGCTTTTTCCAGGTCGACAAATCCTATGAAAGTGTCTTGATTTTTCTTTAGCCTTGCTTCCATTATTAGCCGTAACGTCAGAATTGCCTCTCTCGTCCCTTTACTTTTCCTAAAGCCAAACTGATCTTCACCTCGCGCATTCTCAATTTTCTTTTCCATTCTTCTGTATATTATTCTTGTAAGCAGCTTCGAAGCATGAGCTGTTAAGCTGATTGTGCGATAATTCTGGCACTTGTCATCTCTTGCCGTATTCGGAATTGTGTGGATGATACTTTTCCGAAAGTCAGATGTTATATCGCCAGACTCATATATTCTACACACCAACGTGAATAGTCGTTTTGTTGCCACTTCCCCCAATGATTTGAGAAATTCTGATGGAATGTTATCTATCCCTTCTGCCTTATTTGACCGTAAGTCCTCCAAAGCTCTTTTAAATTCCGATTCTAATACTGGATCCCCTATCTCTTCTAAATCGACTCCTGTTTCTTCTTCTATCACATCAGACAAATCTTCACCCTCATAGAGGCTTTCAATGTATTCTTTCCACCTGTCTGCTCTCTCCTCTGCATTTAACAGTGGAATTCCCGTTGCACTCTTAATGTTACCATCGTTGCTTTTAATGTCACCAAAGGTTGTTTTGACTTTCCTGTATGCTGAGTCTGTCCTTCCAACAATCATATCTTTTTCGATGTCTTCACATTTTTCCTGCAGCCATTTCGTCTTAGCTTCCCTGCACTTCCTATTTATTTCATTCCTCATCGACTTGTATTTCTGTATTCCTGATTTTCCCGGAACATGTTTGTACTTCCTCCTTTCATCAATCAACTGAAGTATTTCTTCTGTTATCCATGGTTTCTTCGCAGCTACCTTCTTTGTACCTATGTTTTCCTTCCCAACTTCTGTGATGGCCCTTTTTAGAGATGTGCATTCATCTTCAACTGTACTGCCTACTGCGCTATTCCTTATTGCTGTATCTATAGCGTTAGAGAACTTCAAACGTATCTCGTCATTCCTTAGTACTTCCGTATCCCACTTCTTTGCGTATTGATTCTTCCTGACTAATGTCTTGAACTTCAGCCTACTCTTCTGTACAAATTGTGAATAGCCTTTCGCTCCCTGTGTTTTACCCCTGCCACCTTCAGAGTTTGAAAGAAGAGAGTATTCCAGTCAACTTTGTCAAAAGTTTTCTCTAAGTCTACAAATGCTAGAATCGTATCTACATATGTAAATGCTATTTAATATATTAAAGTTATTTTGAGGATATTGTGGAGTGCAGACAGCACTCGGTAGGGTGAGTGGCAGAGCCACGATCTGGTGGGTCCCAGTGACATAATGATGGCCGATAGAAATGTTTTATTAGACCTAGAATACACATCAGGTAGTCAGCAATGTGAATAAGATACTCCCCACTCTAGCAACTCGGGAGGGCGATAGATTGAAGGCGGCTGGCTTATGCTATGGTGAAAGCATGCATCCGTAGGCAGCCTGTGTTGTTGACATATGGCCGAGCAACGGCTAGCAGTCTGACAGTGGGCCTGTGCCTCGATGTCAGTGGCACACTCCTTTTCCTGCTGTGGAACGGCTGCACCGAGCTTGGCTCACATCCACCACAAAGGCGAGCGAAAACAGCCGTGCACGGGACATTACTCACTGCCCCCTGGAATCGGCAGGTGCAGAACGGGGTGTGGCCTTATGTCCCCCTAGAATATTCAGAGCAGTAGGCAACTGATCCAGTCTCGGACTCATGGCTGCAGCTGGAGGTGTCTCATCATCTAGCATGGCCCTTGCATACTGAGTGTGGTGTCACCGCCAGACACCACACTTGCTAGGTGGTAGCATTTAAATCGGCCGCGGTCTGTTAGTATACGTCGGACCCGCGTGTCGCCACTATCAGTGATTGCAGACCGAGCGCCGCCACACAGCAGGTCTAGTCTAGAGAGACTCCCTGGCACTCGCCCCAGTTGTACAGCCGAATTTTCTAGCGATGGTTCACTGACTACATACGCTCTCATTTGCTGAGACGACAGTTTAGCATAGCCTTCAGCTACGTCATTTGCTACGACCTACCAAGGCGCCATATTCAGTTACTATGTATGACAATGTATTCTTAACAGACGCTATTGTGAATCATGTACCGTCAAGAGCGACGTTCATCATTAATGGATTAAAGTTAAGTATCGCACTAGCTACGTCCGCTTTCTAAATTCTAATTCCTTCTCATGTTCCAGACCTCACGTCAGTATAGTCCTTCCCTCCTCACGCTAGCCTGCGTGAGCTAAATCGCGTGCATTTCGGCCTTCTCTAGTAACACGGTGTTGGCACTTCTGCCAACTACAACACTGAGGGTGCTGCTGGACTCTGAATGAATCTGGCTCAACATTCACAGCTATTTATATGGCTCTGAGGCTCATTTGCTTCACTGTTATCAAGCCCCTGAACACAAAACTCACGACCTGTTCTGGTGTGGTGACATTGCCCTGGCTGCTCCACAGCCATAGTAGAGATCTTGCCAAATATGGCTAGTCCCTCTTGCAGTCCTTTTGCGTATGTGTTATTATGACCCAAATGTCGCCTCCAAAAGGTCATGGCGCAGGGCACCACCAACCTTCCATCCATCAACATTGACGGCAATCCTCTCACGCTGGTTGACGATTTTACCTACTTGGGATCTACAATATGTAGCAACTTGTCTGCGGACACTGAGATTACCAACATAATCGCAAAAACATCGGATGCCATGGGTAGATTGAAAAAAAAATGGAAGAATGGACTACTCACATGAAAAAACAAAATTGCCAGTTGAGATGCCCTGCTTAACCCGCAGGACAGGACGGATAGAATAAATTGTGGAAAGGGGCCAAAATAAGGGGCTGTCAGTTACACTCTAACATATAATTTTATAATTTGATCAGACATTACAAGAGACCAAAAAAAATTTTTTTAAACACACAGCTTTAATCTTTGGGACATAATTACCGTCTGAAAGCCACTTTAATTTAAAAAGGGCTGAAGGCTAATAACTTAAAACGCAAGGATAATTAGAAATTTAAAAGGCAAGCCTTATCTTAAAACAGTTCTTTAGTTAGGCTGAAGTAAACAAGTTAAATTGAAATCGGCTGAAGTCCGAACACTTAAAAACCCAAAAACATTAATTTTTTAAAATACTATAGTCCTTACGTGAAACAGTTCTTTAATTTGGCTGAAGGCCTTAAGAACAAACAACTGTAATTCAAACCGTCTGAAGGCCGAAGACTTAAAAATTCAGTAGGTTGAAGTGAACAAGTTAAATTCAAATCCGCTGAAGGTCGAGGACTTAAAAATTCAAAAAAATTTTAATATGCCAAAGGGCTTACGTGACACAGTACTTCAAACTAGGCTGAAGGCCTTAAGACTAAAACAAGTCTAATTTAAAACAAAAAACCGGATAGAAGCCATACAAGTTCCAACAACAAGAACAAATTTAAAAAAAATAAGGCAGTACACGCAAGGGCCGGCCGGGGTGGCCGAGCGGTTCTAGGCGCTACAGTCTGGACCCTCGCGACCGCTACGGTTGCAGGTTCGAATCCTGCCTTGGACATGGATGTGTGTGATGTCATTAGGTTAGTTAGGTTTAAGTAGTTCTAAGTTCTAGGGGACTGATGACCTCAGCAGTTAAGTCCCATAGTGCTCAGAGCCATTTGAACCATACACACACAGGGTCGGCCTGCAATTCAAACACTAACGTTCGCTTAGGTGAGACAGGCAGTCGGACCACTCATTCACGATCCGACGACAACCCAACCGACCGACAGTCAGCGGACCCACCGACAAGATAACTTCCACTTCACCCGACCAGCACACAACAGGGAGTTCAATGGAACAACGTAGAAGGTATTGGCGCCCACAACCAATTATACACGGAGCTGTCAAACTACACACCGTGCTGGACAACAACAACACGATGAGGAAACTACACTGCATGAAACTTACGGCAACGCCCAGGACGGGTAACCGGAAAGTTAACGGCCACAAGGCAGAAGATTCCGCTGCTGCACTTCAATTCAAGTAATCAAATACAGTGAAACTCCACCGGAGGGTGGCTAGAAGTTTCCAACTTGAAAACCACGTTGTTGCTCGCGGGAATATCCCAACAGCCAACAACGAACTCCAAACGATACAATGTGAACAGTCTTGACTTGCTGGTAGATTAAATCAAAACTCAACTTTCGTGTCCAGGGTCGGTGAGCCACGTACCTCGTAGCAATGGGAACAGCGCCACACTCTCCGACACCGCGTAGAGACCGCCAGCGGGCCCTGGCAAAACTGCGCGCAGCCGAGAATTCCTCGCTGCTCAACGCCAACCGACCGACTCCTCGCACACCGCCCAGCCGGAAACTATAAGCGCCAGGTCAAAGATAGTCCAAGGTGCGAATATCGATACATACCGCTGCTGCCACCCGCGGAAGGAGAGGATAACAGCAAAATCGCGATAAGCGCGAGAGACTAAAGACAGAAATGCAGTGAAGGTTTAATCCAGTGCACAGCATGAGCCAGCCACGGCTCACCAGTATATAACGCTTGTGTTATCAGCACCCTTTTGTAAGGGCAGCCCTTGCTAATCACGGATCCCGACTGAACTGCTTCCATCTCCATTACCTCTGGAGGATCCTTCAGATCTCTTGAACGGATAGAGTACACAACACCGAAGTATTACGGCTCGCAAGCACAACCAGCATTCATGCACTTCTGAGTCACCAACGGCTAAGGAGGCTGGAACATGTCAGGCGCATGGATCCTGAGCGAATACCAAAAAAAGTGCTGTATGGAGAACTTCGGGAGGGTGAGAGGCCTGTAGGAAGGCAGCACCTTTGCTTCAAGGGTGTCTGCAAGAGTGATCTGATCGAGGCCAGCATCGATCTAAGTCAGTGGGAAAATACAGCTGTTGACCGTGTCAAGTGGCGACAAGCTGTGTGCGATGGGGTTGAGCTTGCAAAGAACGGACGCGTGCAAGAAGACATCAGGAAGAGAGCGGCCTGTGGTGGAAGTCTTTCACATTTCAAGTGACCAAACTGCAGTAGACACTGCCACTCTCGAGTGGGACTTTTCAACCATAGCAGATGTTGCAGAGTCTGAACCTACTATGCTACACTACCAATCTCCGAGGATGGACGGATGCCATTGATGTCACCGCATTGTGCTTACTGTACTGCGTTAGCTAATGCAATGCATCACGACAAGTTTCTAACTAATTAATACATTGAATAAAATGTTCTCGGGTTTCCAACCACGTCAACTGCTTAAAATTACGCGAGCTTTCGACCAAGCACTTCTTGGCCATTGTCAAGTGGATGACTGCCATTGGGCTGTTGGTGCGCCCTTATATACGCTAGCTGCCGGCTGTGACGTCACTGGTGCCCGTGACATTGCCATATATGGGCATGTTTTGAATCGGCGTCCGATGTGCTCTCTTCAACCGCGCGATGGCTGGATCCCACGCAGCGCTGAGCTGCAAGCCACCGTCTCTATTCAGGGTGTTTGCGGTAATTTTTATTTCAATAGCTTCCTTTATCAAACTGTCCCAGAAGCAGTTAGCGCGAGCCACGATAGAGGTATCGTCAAATTTTATGTGGTGACCGTTTTCTAACGCGTGCTTAGTAACGCAGATTTCTCTGGATAGTGTAGGCGGTAGTACCTCTCACGTTCTTTCCTGCGTTGTTCCACAGTGCGCACTGTTTGTCCGATGTACTTCTGGCCACACTCAACAAGGTATTTCGTAGACTCCAGGTGTTCTGAATCCTACTGCGTCTTTAACTGGTCTCGTAATTGACGGATTTTCGTTGGAGGCCCGAAGATTGATTTGATCTTGTGTCTTTTCAAAAGGCGGCTTATCTTGCCCAACACAGAGCCACAGAATGGCAGCAAAGCAAGTTTCTTTCCCTGCTCTTCGTCGGTGGTCTTATTCTGATATTTCCCAGAAATCAATACTTTCACTTGATGGGCGCTGTAGCCGTTATTCCTGAAAACCTTGCGTAGGTGGCTCAGTTCATGGGGGAGGTTTTCGTTGTCTGACATTACTCTTGCACGATGCACCAATGTTTGTAATACTGTGCGCTTCGGTGCTGGATGATGATGGCTGGTGGTGTGCAGGTACAGGTCTGTGTGAGTGGGTTTTCTGTAGACGCTGTGGCCAAGGCATCCGTTTCGTTTACGGTGGACAAGGACGTTGAGGAAGTGCCATGCATTATCTTTTTTTCTCCTCCATGGTGAACTGGATATTACTGTTGATGCCATTGAGGTGTTCCAAAAACTCGTCTAGTTTCTCGCGTCCGTGTTGCCAAATGACGATCGTGTCGTCAACGTATCGAACATTTTATTCAATGTTATCACCGCGAGACTCTGCATTCATACATTAATTAATACATATTTTATTTAAAACTAGGTAGCGATACTACAATATTGTTAATTCTTCAGTTACAGAACTATGTGATAAATAGAATTCTGTATATTTTTGAAATATAACGTATGCATGGGTAGGTGATATTTTTTCAGAAGTGCACCACCTTATACTTTGAAGCGCTAGTCTTTTTACAATGGAACAGGTAAAACGAAAATTGAGTTTCGATGTCAGTTGCCAATATCTTCTACTTCAAAATGTTTTTACCTCGCAAAGGTTTCTGATAACACTTCTTAGTTCCATTGCCATCACTGATTTTTGGTCTGCAGTAGACTAATAATGTAATACATACACTACTGAATATACCAATGACAAGATTTTCTCGACGGTAGCACTTTTAAATTTGAACAGAATATTTGTTCTATAGGTACCTGACCATGTTATTTCTTGGAACAGTTTGTCACAATTGGAAAAACCTAACTCTCTTCCGTGTAATTTTTGTAATTTCAGAAAAGGCTGGAGCATACATAGAGGAACCCCGCTATTTCAAAATGGAACAAAAAAATACACGGAAGGAAAAAAAAGTCGCAACACCAAAAAATAGTTAATGTAGAGTAATGAAAATTTCGGAGTACATTTGTCTAGGTATTTAAGTGATTAACGCAGCAAGTTAAGAAGTTAACGTAAGTGCGAGAAAAAATGCAAATGTGAAATGCCGGTACATTAATAACCGGAATAATGACCAGAATGTTGAATCCGGGCATGCAAACGTGCATGAATTTTGTCATACCGCTGCCGGATGTCAGTTTATGGGCTGGAGTTCCATGCCTGTTGGACTTGCTCACTCATTATCGGAATAGTTGATGCTAGTTGTGGATGTTGTCTGATGATATCCCATACGTCCTTAATTGGAGACAGATCTGGTGATAGAGCAGGCCAATGCAACATGTCGATACTCTGTAGAGCATGTCAGGTTACAACAATGGTATGGAGAAGAGCGTTATTCTGTTGGAAAGCACGTCATGGACACATGGCCATCAATGTCAAGGAGGCAGAACCAGTTTTGATCAGGGAGTACAACAGGCGTCCAGTGTGCCCTCCAATGACACCACTGAAGTCGCAAACGGCCTTAGTTTGGGGTCAGAGCGTCTGGCTTGGAGCTGTCCTTGAAGTAACCTGATTTGCATCCTCACTACGCTACTAGCACCACTCTTAAGCGACTGGTACGAAATTTGAGAAGGCATCTGTCAGATGTAGAAACACGCATGCCAACTTTTGTTTATGTCGCACAGCTGCTTTTTCGTGTTGCGATTTCTTTTTTCGTCAGTGTGTATTAAACTTTCATTGTGTAGAGGCGAAAGTCTGAAAAGGGTTCCAAGGTACAAACCGCTCCCCTACGTATTACTGAATATAAGCACTGCGGTCCATCAATTACGTAGGCACTGTACAAGATTAAACTGGCCATGGAGGCACAGGTATCATTCAAAAAGTTGTTACTAATTTCTTAGATAGCAATAAGAAACTATTTCTATTGCAGGAACATTTTCGATGTACTCAACGCGATGAAAAAGTTCAGGAAGACAGAGCTGTATAATGAGACTTGAGGTTCACCTTGATATTTCCCCTGAACATCTGAGTGGCACCACTGAGGATTAAGATAATGTAATGCTTCTTTAAGAGTTGAAAGTGGTGGTAATACTGTGTGAGGGCCGCTGGAATCCATACTTGATGGGAGACTATTGCTCTATACTTCACCGAGATGTACATCAGGCAACTCAAAGCAGAAAAGGCTGCTTTTTGGAAATTTGTGGTAAGTTCGTACGGGACCAAACTACTGAGGTCATCGGTCCCTAGGCTCACACACTACTTAATCTAACTTACGCGCTAAGGACAACACACACACCCATGCCCGACGGAGGACTCGAACCTCGAACCTCTGACGGGGGGGGGGGGGGGGGGGGGGGGAGGCGGAGCCGCGAAGCGTCGCAGTGCGCCCTAGACCGCGCAGCTACACTGCGAGGCGAAACGGCTGTATTAGATGTCTTAAGGAGAGATGAGAAAGGAAATAAAAGCCAATAATTTCCATCTAATAAAGAGGTGCTTCCATGTCTAGATCTGAAAAATATACGCAGTTGTGGAGACGGTGGATACTTCATAGCACTTTGGTTACTTCGCTGTATGATCAGTCCGACAATTTTGTAACAGGTTGTTTCCCACACCAACATACAAGAAACTTGATGTAAGATTAACACAGTTGATAATTAACTCCCAGCCGCTGTGGACGAGCGGTTGTAGGCGCTTCAGCCCGGAACCGCGCTGCCGCTACTGTCTCAGGTTCGAATCCTGCCTCGGGCATGGATATGTGTGATGTCCTTAGGTTAGTTAGGTTTAAGTAGTTCTAAGTCTAGGGGACTGATGACCCCAGATGTTACGTCCCATAGTGCTTAGAGCCATTTGAACCATTTTTGATAATTAACTTTACGTAAATGTTTCCAAATTCCCCGGTAATACTAGTAATTGTCTTACGTTACATACACTACCTGATCAAAAGTAACCGGACCCCATTATTAGACGTTACTTTGGCGTGTGTCGAGCATTCGCCTATATGACGGCTTGAAATCTGCTGTGGACACTTTCAGTGTGGTGTCTCAATATCTGTGGAGGAATGTCAGCCGATTCTTCCTCTATAACGGAAACCACAGAGGGTAGTATGATGGAGTCTGGGATTTGGAATGAAGACTGCGTTCTAACTGATCCCAAAAGTGTTCCAGTGGCTTCAAGTTGGAACTCTGTGCAGGCCGGTCCACTTGAGGGCCGTTACTGCCCACAAACCACTGCCTTACAGGTGTTTCTTTGTGGAAGAGTCCGTTGGCATCGTCATACAGTAAGCGTCTCCTATTTCTCCGCTGTACGCAGTATACAGTACATAGCCCGCCCGGTTAGCCGTGCCGTCTAACGCACTGCTTTCCGGGCGGATTAGTGTCGAGGTCGCGTGTGCCGGCCAGTCTGTGGATGGTTTTTAAGGCAGTTTTGCATCTGCCTCGGCGAATGCGGGCTGGTTCCCCTTATTCCGCCTCAGTTACACTATGTCGGCGATTGCTGCGTAAACACTTTGTCCGCGAACGCGTACACCATAATTACTCTACCACGCAAACATGGGTTACACTCGTCTGGTGTGACACGTTCCCGGCGGGGGGAAGGGGGGGGAGGGGGAGGAGGGTCCACTGGAGGCCGAACCACACAGTAATTCTGGGTTCGGTGTGGGCGGCGGAGGGGTTAACGGACTGTTGTAGCCTGTTGTGGGGTTGTGTATCACTGAGGCTACGGCGGGGATGAAGCCTCTCCGTCTTTTCTAGGTCTCCAGTTCAATACCATACAAATACCATACACAATACATAGTACATAATGCTATAAAATGTGTTCACATCCTTCGGCATTTTGCGTTCCTTAAGTACAGTAGTGGGACTACACCCTAGCCACCAAAAATACTTCTATATCGTAACATCATCTCTGTACTTCATTATTGGCATTAAACATGATGGCAAATAACGTTCCCCAAGCCCTCTCATTATGTTACTTGGACATTTGATAGCAGTTTGGAACTAATGAGTGATACACTCTGCTGATTTTATGCGATTTCTTCTGGGCAGTCCCTACCAGGCAGTATATCAGGTTTGCCTGGTCTTGTTTTATCTATGGATTTTCCTTCGCGGTTTCAGCTCTCAGTCTCATCACAAACAGCCGAAATGAGAAGCCTTAGAAGGGTTGAAATGTTCGTAAGGGATTTGTTGCACAGGTGACATCTAACTGCTAGTTCAAGTTCAGAGTCACTGAGATCTCATAGCAGACGACTTCTTTTGTTACTGCTTCGCTACAAACAACAAAACACTCCCCACCTTCCATTATACTGGCAGGTACATCTCTCCTGGCAGCCAGTGGTCAATTCCGCTTTATACAGTGGTGTACAAAAACTGCTGATCAGATAGTATATTTATGTTTCGCGCAGTGTTCTGTACCTGTTGCAACTGTTATGTACTCATCAAATTTGCTAACACGGTTCACGTTGAATGTTTTTAGATGCTTCACTGGTTTGGTCTGTTTTGACGGTTGTTTACGGTACTAATTCATCTTCGTTGTAAAAGCCATTGCCTGTATGTGCCATATGTGTGTTTGGGGAATCAACAATGTTTGTGTTGTTCTAATGTATTATTAATGTTTCCGGAATGTTGTGAGATATCAGCTAGGCGATTCACGTCTGTTTGTTGTTAGCTAGTGGCAGATCATGGGATGTAATACGTGAAACCAGTCATGTAAAAAAAGTTTCAGCACATAAAAGAAAATTAATATAAGCCACTTTTGTTGACACATGTCAAAGATGACCATCATATACAGGGTGTGTCACCTAACTCTGCCACCTAAAATATTTCTGGAACAACAACAGATATTCAAAAACGGCTTTCACCAGCATGAATGTAGGCAGAAGCTTAGGAAACTAAATACTATGCGAAATTTTAATACGTAAACAAATACTATTTTCAACACAAACTTATGTATTTTTAAATGGTCACCCCCTATTATTTCGTATGCAATCAATAGCTTGAAAAATCAAAAAAATCATGGCGTTGTTGCATCGCAATACGTCAGTTACATCCCGATAAATTGACGCTTTAAATAAATGAAGCGCACAGCTAGCGCACGTCCTGAGACTCAAGCGTGCACATCACGCTGCCGGTAATCGTGATGTGATTGACGTACTACGTCAGTGGAGTGTTAAAGTATGGTGTGGTATTGCATGACAACACATCATTGACCCATATTTCATTGATGGCACTCCTAAAGGGGGGGGGGGGTAGTTTTGTCCCTTCTTGAGCTGTACCACCTTACTTGAACCGGTCCACTTCTTATAAAGTGTCAAATAATGCTGTTTCGGAATGATGGATGTCCTTCGCAAAATGTTTATTGTTGCGAAATGAGGACTGGAGGTACAATTAGTGGTAACACACTTGGTTTCAGGTTTCTAAACCTCATAAGTTCTGAAAAATGTGGCTTGTAAAGGATAGCAACGGCGTCACAGCTTCTGACGTAATGCATTGCATATAGTACTATGGTCAGAGTAGGGGTTGCCTGCACTGGCACCTGTATCCTGCCGTAAACGTACCAATATCACTACGGCACGCTCTACCTTCAATGTACAAGTGTCTCCTAATCTGGTCTGCTGAACTGCTCTCGTATTGTAACGTAATTCACATACGCTGCCACGTTGAAACCTGTTTCCTTGTCGCTTGTTACATTTGCAGTCACCTAGTCGATATGCCGGCCTTCAGTAATGAAGAAAAACTAGATATTATTTCAATTGACGGCGAATGTCACAGAAATGCAACCGCAGCTATGACACTGTACGCTGAACGCTACCCAGCTCGGCAATCTCCGTCATGTCGAAACTTTGGCAAGGTCTGCAAGATACTCACGGAAACAGGAAGCTGGGCTCCCACGAAACGTCGACGTACAACGCCAGCGACTGGAAATGGAAACGAAATTGTTGTTCCGGCTGCTGTAGCGCAGAATCCTCAGGTAGGTGTACGAGAAATTGCACGAGGTGTACGAATAAGCCACAGTAGTGTGCGCAGAATCTTGCATCGGAATCGGATTCATCCGTTGTACCAAGAACTGTACGAGAATGTCTTTGAATCCCACATTGAATTCTGACGTTTTGCACTTCAGCAGTTGCAAGGTAATCTAGTATTCCTAAGCAATACGTTGTTTACGGACGAGGCTTCATTTACAAATCATGGTAATGTGAATCTGCAAAGCATGCACTACTGGTCCGTGCAAAATCCCCACTGGATTCGCCAAGCTGCTTATCAACGACAGTGGTATCATTGCTAACTGTATTGTAGGTCCCTATTTTTACCGTGTAACATTGAATGGACAGCGATATGCATCATTTCTTCAACACAAACTAGCGCTCCTCATGGAGGATATGGCATTGGAAACTCTTCTATCAATGTGGTTTCAACATGATGGATGTTCCACACACAATGCAAAAGTTGCCAGAGACGTTCTATGTGGTGTCACCGCCAGACACCACACTTGCTAGGTGGCAGCCTTTAAATCGGCCGCGGTCCGTTAGTATACGTCGGACCCGCGTGCCGCCACTATCAGTGATTGCAGACCGAGCGCCGCCACACGGCAGGTCTAGTCTAGACCGACTCCCTAGCACCCGCCCCAGTTGTACAGTCGACTTTGCTAGCGATGGTTCACTGTCTACATACGCTCTCATTTGCAGAGACGACAGTTTAGCATAGCCTTCAGCTACGTCATCTGCTACGACCTAGCAAGGCACCATATTCAGTTACTATGAATGTATTCTGAACATATAATATTGTGAATCATGTACCGTCAAGAGCGACGTTCATCATTAATGGATTGAAGTTAAGTATCAAACTAATTACGTCCGATTTCTGAATTCTAATTCCTTGTCATGTTCCAGACCTCACGTCAGTATAGTTCTTCCCTCCTCACGCCAGCCTGCGTGACCTAAAACGCGTGCATTTCGGCCTCCACTAGTAACACGGTGTTGGCTCTTCTGTCAACACAACATTCTACATGCCACATTTCCAAATAGGTGGATGGGGTGGGGAGGTACTCTGCGATGACCAGCACGGTCCCCTGACATGACGCCATTAGACTTCTTCCTCTGAGGTGCAGCGAGAGACAGATGGTTCAAATGGCTCTGAGCTCTATGGGACTCAACTGCTGTGGTCATTAGTCCTCTAGAACTTAGAACTATTTAAACCTAACTAACCTAAGGACATCACACACATCCATGCCCGAGGAAGGATTCGAACCTGCGACCGTAGCAGTCGCACGGTTCCGGACTGCGCGCCTAGAACCGCGAGACCACCGCGGCCGGCAACGAGAGACAGAATTATCAAGAACCACCAACGACAGTAGAGGACATGCAACATCGTATTACTGGTCGTGTGCGGCAATATCTGTAGAAACTCTGCAATCTGTGCAACACTCCCTCGTTACCCGTCTGCAAATGTGTACTGATGCAAACGGAGGGCACTTCGAAAATACGTTGAGTGACACAGTTTCAGTGATCCAGATGTGGGTGTATTTTCTATGCTGGATGTAATGAAAAACTATATAGTTTCTGTGGGCGACAGGGCACTATTAAATGTGTTTAGCAAAGTGAATTAAAGTGTGCTATCTCTAATTGTAGCTCTAGTTGTCATATAGCTAGAATAAACATATATTTACAATTTGAAAAACTTTACTTGTAGTTGGACGTGTTACTTGTTTATTTTTGTGGATTGTGCATACCTTCCCATTGTGTAAGCCCCTGCCACAGGCAGCGTGAGATGCACACTTGAGTCTCAGGACGTGCGCTAACTGTGCGCTTAATTTATTTCAAGCGTTAACTTCGCTTTGCAATTTTTCGGGATATAATTGACGTATTGCAATGCAACCAACGCCATTTTGTGAGGTTTCATCTATTGATTGCATACGAAATAATAGGGGGTATCCATTTAAATACACACAAGTTTGTGTTGAAAATAGTATTTGATTACGTTTTAAAATTTCGCATTGTATTTGGTTTCCTAAGCCCCGGCCTACGTTCATGCTGGTGAAAACCATTTTTGAATATCTATTGTTGTTCCAGAGATATATGAGGTGGCAGAGTTAGGTGAGACACCCTGTATATTGGCCAATAAATTACTCTCACGTATAACCAAAAAAGAACTGATTTCCTGGAAAGAGAGCGTAGTTACTCGTATTTATACGAACAACGAATATTCCGTAGTGCTATTATTTATACTACCACCGACTGTTCCAGATGTACTAACATTACAAACATAAGTTGTTTCAAGACCCGTGCATTATCTTCGATACTGTGAAACAAATCTCTTCTACTACAAGGTCCTTGCTTTCCATATTTTGGAAAGTGATAGTATGGATCAAAACAAGAAAAAACTGTTCAGTAAACATGTGCTCTAAAATGCAAACATTAAGAGTTGTGGGCACTTGTTTTATTAGAATAGCTGTGTTGCAAAATAGGGAAGATGAACAAGTGTCCACAGCTCTTAAGGTTTGCATTTTAGAGCACATGTTTACCGGACATTTTTTATCTTGTTTTGGTTCTTTGGTCCGCACTACCACTTCCCAAAACATTGAAAGCAAGGAGCTTGTAATAGAAGAGATTTGTTTCATAGTATCGAAGATCAAGAATTGCTCATAGATCTTAAGGTATGCGGTTTAGAGCCCACGTTTATACGTCAGTATAAGTTTGAAAACTTAATAAACCACGGAATAATGTAGATAGAATGTAGATAGAGAGGTAAAAATTGGCACACATGCTTGGAATGACATGGGGTTTTATTAGAACGAAAAAAAACCAAAGTTCACAAAATGTCCGACAGATAGTGCTGGACAGCAAAACGTCAGTGAATGCGCATGAAAATCGTGTATAAAAGGAGCTGTAATGGGAGAGAGAATCAGATGCGCCAACAGTCGCAGCATTTTGACGTTACCTGACAAGGCGCTTTCAGTGAAGCTGTATTACCAGAATGGGGAATGCACTAGTTCAGCGTTACGATCTTATCACCATAGGAAGGGGATTCGAACGGGTAAAGGTCCGTTGACAAATGCAGCTGTGGCGAGAATGATTTCGAAGTTCGAAGCTACGGGTTGTTTAGACGATAGAGCCCGTAGTTGCCGACCGAGCACAAGGCGTAATGCTGCTGAGACAGTCCAGGAAGAAATGGAGACTAGCGGGTTCGTCTATGCACGGGGAAGTCAGCGCTCGTGCAGTCGCACGTCGCACCAGAATTCCGTACACTAGTGTTTGGTTGGCACTGAGGCGTACCCTCCGATGATATACGTACAAAATCCATCGGCATCATGAAGTGTTACCTGGAGATTTAATGAAGCGGAGGGCATTTGCGGTGTGGGCGTTTCAAAAGATGGCGGAAGATGACGATTGGTTGAGTAACGTGTTGTGGACCGATGAAGCTCATTTCACGCTTCGAGAGTCTGTCAACGTCCACAACTGCAGAATTTGGGCTAACGAAAATCCTAGAACTGTCGTGGAACCTCCATTGCACGCCGAGAAGGTCACGGTATGGGTTGGATTTACCACATCTACCGTTATCGGGCCTTTTTTCTTCGTGGAAATGCGTGATTCTGGTTTTATAGCTGTTAGCGTGACGGGTGAGTCGTACGCCGATATGTTACAGAATCGCATCATCCCCAGTGTGGCTGATAAACACCTGATGGAACGTACAATGGCGCTCCACCCCATATTGCTAGACGCGTGAAAGATGTCCTGCGCGTGTCGTTTGGTGATGATCGCGTGCTCGGCCGCCACTTTCGACATGCTTCGCCTCCCAGGTCCTCAGACCTCAGTCCGTGCAATTATTGGCTTTGGGGTTACCTGAAGTCGCAAGTGTATCGTGATCGACCGACATCTCTAGGGATGCTGAAAGACAACATCCGACGCCAATGCCTCACCATAACTCCGGACATGCTTTACAGTGCTGTTCACAACATTATTCCTCGACTACAGCTATTGTTGAGGAATGATGGTGGACATATTGGCCAGCCGGAGTGGCCGAGCGGTTCTAGGCGATTCAGTCTGGAACCTCGCGACCACTACGGTCGCAGGTTCGAATCCTGCCTCGGGCATGGATGTGTGTGCTGTCCTTAGGTTACTTAGGTTTAAGTAGTTCTAAGTTCTAGGGGACTGATGACCTCAGAAGTTAAGTCCCATAGTGCTCAGAGCCATTTCAACCATTTTGGACATATTGAGCATATCCTGTAAAGAACATCATCTTTGCTTTGTCTTACTCTGTTATGCTAATTATTGCTATTCTGATCAGATGAAGCGCCATCTGTCGGACATTTTTTGAACTTCTCTGATTTATTCAGTTTCCAAATTTATACTGACTTTTTGATCACCCTATATATATATATATATATATATATATATATATATATATATATATATATATATATAGTCAGTATAAATTATATAAATAAAATATATAGATATACAAATAATTATATATATATAGTCAGTATAAATTATATAAATAATATATATATATATATATATATATATATATATATATATATATATATAGGGTGATTCAGTTTTCAAAAAGTCGAGGAATAATGTTGTGAACAGCACAGTAATGCATGTCCAGAGTTATGGTGAGGCATTGGTGTCGTATGTTGTCTTTCAGCATCCCTAGAGATGTCATTCTAATGATATGTATTTGGCTAAGAGTTTATTTTCTAACTGAGCTGCATTGTGACAAAGCTGTAAGTGGAAAGGGAAAACGCTTAGGCAACATTATATAGTTTCAGTGCCCAAAAACCGTAAGATTAAGTTGTTTCCAAACCAAAAAAAATTAATAAAAAATATTTCCTCTTAGCCTGTGTTATTAGTACCTTCAACTTATAACAAGTTATTTCTGCTGAACGCGTTAGGTGATACAATCTTTGAGTGAGAGTTTAACGTGGCAATTTCTCCACGAGCCGCGGTGGGACGCGGAAGCCGGTGTGGTGTAGTACGCAGGAGGGAAGCCGCCTGATCCCCGTTATCATTAATGAGTTTCCTGCGCCACAATGTACAGCAGAAGCCCCTCCCCCACCTCACCCCGTCCGCCATCTGCCCCGCTGTAATGGCGTCCGCCCACGAAACGGAAATGCTGTCCCGCAGCGCAGTCCGCCGTGCTCGCGAATGCTGATGGCCGGCGTGTTTACGCAGAGCCGCTTAGCGACGGACACTCCTTCCCAGCGGCTTAAGGCTGCGGCAGACAGCGATGTTTGCGACTGCCGTTTATTCCGGGAATGAGCAGGGTGGCGGAGCGGGCGCTGACACACCCATATCTCTGTTATTTCAGGACCACTTAGCAGTCGCCTCAGGGGATCTAGAATGCCGACAAAAGGCGTGCAAATCTTAAGTTTGCTTTGACGTAATTTAGCACAGGTAAGGCAGCACCATTTTCACAGGTATTTTCAGACGGGAATAGTGTTAGCGTCACTCTTAAATATCTGAAAGCAAAGCGAGTTTCAATTCAGACTAAAACACTTCTTCTAGACAAACGTACCAATACCACAGTCGAATTTTCAACTAAAAGCTGATAGTGTATTTAAGGGGGGTAGGACGTCAAACGGGCCGACTTGGAGCAGGAGAGGCATCACACGACATTTTAATTTCCAGTGTCCATACTGTTACAAAGAAGTTCATAAAACTTTGTCAGCATCACCAGGAAGGATTCAGGATTCAAACTCATTGCAGTGGAAGTTCGAAAACATAACAAAATAATTTTCATTTTTACGTGCCAAATGTCACTATTTTTTCACTTACTAATGGCTCCATTTGTTGCTATAGGTACACTTTTCTTCATAAGTTAGAGAGGTTCTTCGATGAATTTTTCACACCATACATACCATACTTACAGGTGTATGAAACTCTTGAATTTATTTAATTTATGAAAAAACGAATGAGCTGTTATATTTTAAACTTCATGTTTAGGAAAAACACAAATTTTATAGTTAATTACCTCAATTTTTACCACAGTTTTTAATAGATTTGGAAAATTCTAGTGTTTCATGCACCTTTAAGTATGGTTTGTATGCTGTGCAAAATTCATCGAAGAATCTCTCTTAATTTTGAAGAAAAGTGTGCCTATAGCAACAAATGCTGCCGTTAGTAAGTGAAGAAATAATGAAATGTCGCACGTAAAAAAATTACTTCGTTATGTTTTCGAACTTCCACTGCTATGAGTGTGAACTCTGATTCCTTCCTGGTCATGCTGACAAAGTTTTATGAATTTATTTATTAAAAGTATAGACAGTGCAAATTAAAATGTCCTATGGGTCCTCTCCTGCTCCAAGTTGGCCCGTTTGACGTCCTACCCCCCGTTAAGGAAAAGAACTATATATATCCGACCGCTGTGACCGAGCGGTTCTAGGCGTTTCAGTCTGGAACCGCGCTGCTGCTACGGTCGCAGGTTCGAATCCTTCCTCGGGCATGGATGTGTGTGATGTCCTTAGGTTAGTTAGATTTAAGTCTAGGGGACTGCTGACCTCAGATGTTAAGTGCCATAGTGCTTAGAGCCATTTGAACCATATGAACTATATTTAACCCTTGGATGCACGAGTGGCTGGGTTAGCAAAAATTGCATGAGATGGGAATTTAAGATCCCTACGTTGAAACAATTACTAAATTTTTGTATTAACTGAAATATTGTGAAGTTTGAAGGGGTTAGTGACACGGAATGAATAAGAAAGTGTAATATGAAATACAATATTACAAATTATGTTGCCTTTCAAAGTTGAGCAGTTAACTGTCAGTTTTACTGATCCACGACAGAATATTTGCTCATTAAAAGTAAAGCTTTCCACAAATAATTTCACTATATTCTTTGCATATATTTTTTTGCATTTACAGAATGATTGATCACTTTTCTATGTTACAGGTGTCGGTACAAAATCGTTTTGGTGATCTTTCAGTTGCTGCAATCTTCGTCAAAAAATGTTCAAATGTATGTGAAATCTTATGGGACTTAACTGCCAAAGTCATCAGTCCCTAAGCTTACACACTACTTAACCTAAATTATCCTAAGGACAAATACACACATCCATGTCCGAGGGAGGACTCGAACCTCCGCCGGGACCAGCCGCACCGTCCATGACTGCAGCGCCTGAGACCGCTCGGCTAATCCCGCGCAGCGCAATCTTCGTCCTTTGGCTGCTAATTCCACAACGTGCCACGGCCTGTACAACTTGAAGCTGGAGGCGTGGCTTCCTGATTCTCCTCTCCATATGAGAAAAGTTATGTTTTTATGAGATCTGCCTTCCATGTAGTAGGGATGTTGCTATGAAAAGAGGCACAAGATAGTTATTGCTACTGCATACAACACCTTTGCCCGTAAGTCTAAGCGCGCTCTTCTTGACTGCCTCTTCGAAGTGCATGCACTTGCCTTCTGATCACAAGAATCAACTTGGGGCGTGTATTCAATACAGAATAGTGTTATTGTTACAGCTTTAATCTATACTGGTTTTTCAGAGACATAGAAACATCAAACGTTCCTCCTTATGGACTCATGACATAAAACTGTTAAACTGTCTTTCAGACGAAAATGATGACTATAAATGTCCTCAGTATACGGAAACCTTAATTTAGAGTGGATTTTCCGTTTTATTTATTTACAGTACCTCTTCTGAACAAGGTGGAATTTTCATCATGCTGTGCACTCACATTCTGCTCATTGGTGACAGTGATTTACTTTACTGTGCTCCATCGCAACGGATGAGGAAATCGGTAATTCTGTAGCCAGTATCATCTAATTCTTCACTGCGTGTTGAACCTGAGAGGCAAGTTTGTTTTCCTGACGACCATCAGCGTCTGAATCTTTGCTGGTTGATTTGTGGGATTAAAGGGACCAGACTGCTACGGTCATCGATCCCAATCTTTGCTGTCTTCATGAGAAGAAAGGGCTTCATCTGCATGTCATTCAGTAACAACTGATTTAAAGTTTGGTCATTTGTGCTGACTTCGGATGTTCTTCTGTCTTTGCAGGTACTGAGATATATAAGTTCTAAATAAGGAATAATAGTATCTTAAGTACTTATCGTGTTTATGATACAAAACTTACGTTCATCTGAAAGTGTTCTGACATTGAGGAATACCCTCATCTTCAATTGTGTTTTTACTACGATGTAGCTTTTACAGTGCTTCTGACCTCTCAATAAAGAGTATAACAGTGCCAAACTGATGTCTGTTATCAGCAATCCAGCTACTTTAGCACATCATTCAGGTAAAATATAAAAAAGCATCCGAAAGTCAGCTGTTCGCTACGATGTTTAAAATACCTCTGTCATGCACTACACGAGTAGGACTACAAAATTCATAAAATTAAAAAAAATGGAGTTGCAAGAAACAATGTTCCTTCTCAAGAGAGTCAATCGTATTTTCAAGGGTTACATAGCAGTCAACTAAAATAAATTTTAAGACAGTTTCTTGAGAGAATGAAAGGTTGCTGGACTTAGATGACCACTGTTATGCATCCAATGGTGAAGTGTTTCAATGGTAAGATGAGAAATATTAAACATTAATATTTTCTTACTAAAGTGAATTCCCTTAGCAACCTGTGAATGACCTTCATTGTAGCTATAAGCACAAAAGCCCATGTACACTGTCAGAAAAGTAAATCCTTCACCTTATGGACATTTTATTGAGTGGTGTGACAGGTAGTTAATCATTGTTGGAATATATGGTAACAAATTCAGACCAAATGGAACACACGTTTTACAGTAAAGTCTGCCCAGACAGCCGCATCAATACAGAGTGTACCCGTCTCTGGCGGCAATGCAGGTGTATGTTCTCACATGTAAATGATCAAAAAGATGCCGAAGGCCATTCTGTGATAAATTATCCCGGGCACCTTGCACCTCGGTTACAATTCGGCAATGGTTATTTCACGCTCAGGAGAAGGAGTACGTTGCCGCTTCATCGTTTAGCATAAGTGGTCAGATGGCGAAACATCTGGTGATATTGCTGTCCAGCACAGTTGTTTACCAAGAAGTCCACGTTGCATCGCAGCAGCTGTATGCGGGATTACATTGTCCTGCTGAAGAAGCAAATCACCTTCATGTCGAAGAAACAGCAGTAGTACGGGATAATAACGAGAGCAATGTGGTGGGCACTGGTTACTTTACACTGTAGAAACATCAAATGTGACCTGTAGTTAAAACTGATGGCCCCTCACGCTACGAAACCTGTGGTGAGACCTGTATGGCAAATGCACTTCAGAATAGGTCACTCACAACTCTGCACTGTACACTTCTACGTCCATCATCCGCATGCAGGCAGAACCTAATCTCGTTACTGAAGATAACAGAGTGCCATTCCACAATCTAGTCCTTCACGATACCTGGTTAGAGAGACACCTAATCTTAGTGCTTGTGGAATTACCTCCAATTTTGCAATGAGATATTTACTGAGAAGGTTTCTCAAGGGTGCGACGTTAATTTAACAGTCTGCGAGTTATGCTTCTCAGCTTGATACAAAAGTCGCGACATGGAGGTAACCAACGATGAGGATGGATAATTTCTGCATCACTAGCCGTGCGGTTCACAGAAGTTTCTATGATTTTATCTAACAGATTTACGCTGAAACTGTCCACCGTGGCAGGCGTCACTGTTCGGAAGCTGCACCACATCGGACCAGCGTAATTCTCATTATAACAGGCGACGTACAGCAGGGAAGTGATCGGATAAAAGATCTCACGGTGGCTCTGGCACACCATCGATACATCGTGCCCAACATGTGCAGCAGTTCGTTGATACGTCCATTCAGGTCCTGCAAGCCCATAACGACACCCCATTTAAATGGCAGACGTTGTTTAACAGAAGAATTTACTCGGGCATGGGTGTATCCTAAAACCAATGTTGCAAACACTGATCACCTCGCCTGAGTTCGGCAGTGATAGACGTACCCTCATACTGGCGAGAGGTGGGAAGATATAAAGCACCCAGGAACAGTGTTTAACATGGTCGTTTTAGTGGCCCATGTGTTATGGTGTGGTGACCCAAGGGTTACGTGGGGGTACTGACCCCTAAACCTTTGAACACGGCATACCCACCGGTCAACATTATTGTGGTATTGCAGTCCTTCCTCACGTGCATCTTTTCAGTGGTGCACTCGACCCTGACTTGATTTTTGTGGACGACTATGCGCGACTGCATCGAGCAGTGGAGCCGGAGGAGTTCTTGAAGGTGGAGGATATTCTGCGAATGGCCTGGCCAGCCCTTTCCACCGTCTTAAATGCCATCGGGAGCGTTATGGACACATTGGGGGAGACGTGCATATGAATCACCGACCGTCCAGCAACCGTCAACCATCTTACCACAAGAACAACGTTGCCGTCCGCAGTGATGACACGTTCAATTAAGAACCATGTACTGCCGTCTACAATGTCCAGTTAACCATCATGAATCGCGGTGAATTCACCGCAGTTGTTGCCTTTCAATAAAAGTGTCATCTCCAGAATGAGATTTTCACTCTGCAGCGGAGTGTGCGCTGATATGAAACTTCCTGGCAGATTAAAACTGTGTGCCAGACCGAGACTCGAACTCGGGACCTTTGCCTTTCGCGGGCAAGTGCTCTACCAACTGAACAACCCAAGCACGACTCACCTGCCGTCCTCACAGCTTTACTTCTGCCAGTACCTCGTCTCCTACCTTCCAAACTTTACAGAATCTCTCCTGCGAAGGTTCGCAGATTCAAAAGTGTCACCTATTTGTCTGAGTGTTTCTTTTAGTTACCTTTTGAAGTATACTGTAGCAGCTCTTTCTATATGTGTGATCCACGTTTCATCGAGCTGTGTTACTTACGAGTGACATATTACAAGAAAGTTACTTTCGTCCTTAAGTTTTGCACACTAGTGTACTTGCGAAAAATGGTTCAAATGGCTCTGAGCACTATGCGACTTAACTTCTTAGGTCATCAGTCGCCTAGAACTTAGAACTAATTAAACCTAACTAACCTAAAGACATCACACACATCCATGCCCGAGTCAGGATTCGAACCTGCGAGCATAGCGGTCGCTCGGTTCCAGACTGTAGCGCCCAGAACCGCACGACCACTCCGGCCGGCCACTTGCGAAAATCTACTTCACTTATGGATCGTGGTGAAATTTTCCTAAGTTGTTTGGTATTCGTTGTATGCATATTTTTAACAAACGTAATGATGAATATATTGAAATAAACAACTTTTTTATCCAAAGACAATTATTTAAAGTAAAAAGTTCGTGGTAAGATCTTACGGGACCAAACTGCTGAGGTCATCGGTCTCTAGGCTTACACACTACTTAGCCTAACTTAAACTAACTTACGCTAAGAACAACACACAACCATGCCCGAGGGAGCAGGACTCGAACCTCCGAAGGGGGGGGGGGGGGGGGGAGGCGCGCGAACGGTGGCGAACGGTGACAGGCCGCCTAGATCGCGCGGCTGTTTAAAGTAGCTCTACTCTACAGATAGATATTTATGTATTGCAGAAAAAAGATTGCTGTCAAAGATTTTTATAATTTTCTTACTACTACTGCGTGAAATTGTGTAAATAATAATGAAAAGCGGTTTAGAATTATTTGCGGAGAGTTGAATTTTGATCCAACAGAAGCAGGTAGTAGAACTAGGTACTTATAATCGGTGGGATAGTTAAGAAAAGGTTTGTTTTAATTATTGGTAGGGGAATGTGTCGTGTAAACTGTGTAGGATAACCCTAAGATGTTATAATACTGATGTAAGGGGAAGGGAAGCTCCTCATAAGATCATGCAAATTTAAGAAAGAAATAATATTGCCCAACGAAAACGTCTTATTGAAGGAAAATTGATAGTGGTGACCCAACTAAAGATGAACATGTGGGTACCTTACCACACATGGATATGTTAATGAAGGGTCCCAGCTAACTGCCAAACAAACGGAAGGTCGATATAACAATTTGGCTTATTACCATAAAAATCTATCACTTCAATTATTCACTGATTGAAGTATGTATACATTTAATAAGTGGATGAAGGGACTGCAGTTATGAAATATAGCCCTGGCACAGCGTGGTTCCATGAAAGCATAGCGTGAGACTATATTGCGGATGTGGCGAATGACTTCTAAAATGTTAACTGTTTGAAGAAAGAATACGGAAATTATTGTTGTCAGCGTTAGTTTGCTGTCGAATCTGATGAGAACAACCCTATTACTGAATTGTTCACAGCAGCTCATTCTCTGCTCTACCTTCCTATTGATAACGAATCCTATCTCCATTGTAGCATTTCCTGCTGCTGCTGATGTTATCCTATATTCTTCAGACCAGAAATCCTTACCTTCCACTTACTTCACTGGTCCCCCATTATATCTAGATGATGTCTTTGTATTTCCCTTTTCAGATTTTCTAGCTTTCCTAGTACGTTCAGACTTCTGAAATTCCATGCTCCAACTTGTAGAATATTATCCTGTCGTTGGTTATTCCATATTTTCCCGCGATAACCCCCCTCCCCCCATTGAGAGCCCCCTACTGGAGATCCAACTGGGGGATTAATCCGGTATCTTTTGCCAATGGAGTGATCGTCATGACACTTTTTCCACTTACAGGACACATGTCATGTCTTTAATGTAGTGGTTTTCGTTGTCTTGTGTATCCTCATGCCATCGATCTTTGCTGATTCTCCCGCAGTTTCCTACTCGAAGGGCGAGAGAGTGCCCTGAGCATCGGTCTTCACCTCCGCCCCCTTTGTCGGTATCTTCTTATGCTGGAAATTTCTGACGCCATTGCTGACAATTTGAATTCACAACTTAATCAGTGACTGGGTTCGAACCCATGACCGAGGACATTCTGATTAGTAGTCAAATACGCTACCCCTAGACCACCTCATTCTTACCATTTTTAGATGATGGCAGAAAATTATAAATAAAATTCGCCCTCTTTACTTAATTCTAATACAAAACTAGCCTCTGTGTGACACCTTGGCAACAAGTGTGTGCTCATCGAAACTCCGTCTCTGAACATCAGGTATCGTCTGGCATAACTCTTGGAAACTTTGCTGCTCTGTTACCACTGGAATCGCGCTAGCCTGTTGCAGGAGACACTGATAGTGCCGTCCAGTAACAATTGTATAAATAAGTTTAATAAACTCCTACTGCCGTTGATATTGTTATGGTTAACCGATGATGGTATGGCTTGGGGATGGAGGCAGAAAATCTTTTCCACTACGTGACAGGTTTCTAACCCCAGTCAGCTGAAAGCCTTTCACCCAGATAGGCATTGGAAAGTGCGCCTTCTACACAGTTAGTTGTTGTTAACCCATTAGAATCTCTATTACAAGGATTTTAAACGAACATTCTTTCGTGGTGTAGCTGCAGAGCAAATGGCGGTTCCGATGCATCTCTCATCCTGAGAGCGCCATCCGGCTTAGAGTTCTATCTTCCCTGAAAGTATTTCTCCTCGTGCCTCGCACAAAGCAATTTTTTAAAGCAGACGGGCTACCCCATCAGTCGCACGCTCCGCGAAGATGGGACAGAGCGAATTCTCCGTCCTCTACCTAAAGGGTTCGTTTCAACTGCAAGCAACTTAATTACGCTCTGGCCAAGATAAAATATCATGACTACAACCAGCTAAGAAAAGCTTTCATGGCTGCAGAAAGTAATAGGTCTCCCTTGCCATAATAAAAAGAAGTAGAAGATGAAGTAATTCTCTGTGCACCCATTGGCATAGGCTATTCTGTCTGCATTTACGAAGCAGTGTTGAGGTATCTACTATGCTGACTATTGGAATGTAAATATTACAATATGAAACCAAAAACAAAATCTCATTAAAATGGTTCCCCAAAAACTGCAACGTCAAAACTCAGGACAGTGAACGACTTTTACTCACCAACCTTCCCTGTAAGGGACGCACAGATTAATATGGCGAAAACAACTTAAAATTTTAAATTCTTGGAATTCTACCATTATTAAAAGTGTCATATTTACTTTGTTGGCAAAATGTCATCAATAAGCAAATTATTCGAACAGTATGCTTCTTTGATCCAAAATATTGACTATGTAAATCAGAAGATCGCAGGATTTTGGAAATAAATTCCAAACAAGGAGTTGGCAAATTCCTGTGTGAGCTGTCAGCAGGGATGTTTAGCATACGTCTAAGACGCTATACGTCAGGTACCTGGTGATTTACAGAGGAGGGAAGCTCCCCATGAGTTGATGGAAGTTTAAGATAAAAAATGATGTCACCCAATGGGAACGTCTCACTGAAGGATAAGTAATAGGTGTGACCTAATTAAACAGGAAAATACAGGTAACACATCACACGTGGATATATTGTCGCAGAAGAAACTGAGTAGAGCCATCACCTTGGTGTAGTGGTTATGATGCTAGACTGTTGCATTGAGGGTCATGAGTTGAAAACATCTGAATTGTAAAATTTTAGTTGCTATATGGGTTTCGAGTACATTCTACAAGTATCCACAAATGTCAATAATTATTGCACTGAAGTGTTCTGTAACTGTGTATAAGTTATACCATACGTGTTCTGGCTGGAGGCAGTTCGCTCCGCGCTCTTGTATGTGCAAGTGCTGAATAAACCTTCGTTAAGTGAAGTTAGTGTTCGTCATTCATCTAATTACACCTTCTTCTACGTGATAATATCAATGAAGTGTCTCAATTAATAATGAAGCACAGCATTGGTACAGGTGTGTGGATACATGAAAGCATATAATGGAAGTATATCGTGGATACAGCCAAGACATCAGGGAATGAATTCCATAGTACTAAAGGGAGCTGTAAAGGGCAAAAACTGTAGAGGAACACAGAGATTGGAATACATTCAACAAATAATTGAGGACATAGGTTGCAAGTGCTACTCTGAGATGAAGATGTTGGGACAGAGGAGGAAGATGTAGTGGCCCATATCTAACTCAAAAAAATGGCCAACGACTTTGAAAGTGGTTAGCGGTTTAAAGAAACAACCCAGAAGAATAAGTATGTGTGGTATCACATATCGATAGCACACCATGGGCGTCTTTAGGTTGGTAATGGAATGGTTTGTTTCATGTGATGTTGATAGTAATTGCACAGCATCTGGCTGACCCAATGGTGCATGCTGGCTGTGCCACATCTCCAAGAGCTCTGGACTAAGAGTTTCCTCAACCTCTGCGACATAGAACGGTCGGGGGCAGTCACTCAGCCCACTTACGCTTGTAGACTCTTCACTACGACACCATCGATCATGCTTAGTGCAGCAAACCTCATACTAGTTGCTACTGTATGAGCTAGACTCTAATTCTTGCTGCGTAATTTGTAAGTAATCTTCGTTTGCTTATCCGCTAATCATTTCTGCTACTGTCCAGATTTCCTACCAAGACAGTCGCCGCTCCACTCTGTAGTCCACCTCTCGTTACAGTTGTGTAGGAAATCGTACACAACAGTACAAACACGAGCAGGATTTCCAAAGTGCTTGATGCAAGCAACGTGCATTTATATCTTGATTGAAGTTAACTAAGGCTTGTGACCTGCCTTGTTTCGGGGATTGCATCGTTAGCATCCAGCCCTCCCTCTGTTCTCAGTTCAGACACCTCTCTGTGCGACGCCTTGGCATTTAGTCAACGATCATCTGGCAATTAGTGTTCTCCTCTGTCTCTAAGCAGCAAGTGTTGTTTGACTTAACTCTTGGAAACTTGGGTGTTTCTGCCACCATAGGAATATCGCTAGCCAATTTTAGCAGAACTTGGAGTTGCGTCTCGCTGGTTTTGTAGTGGTTAACTGATGATGGTCTGGCTTGGCGATGAGGGCAGAAAATCTCTTCCACAATACGACAGGTTTACAACACCATCCAATTAAGATACGCATGGGAACATGTGCCTTCTACAGAAATAATTATTGTGAGCTCATCAGAATCTCCATTACTTCGATTTGAAAGTATCTTAGATAAAATTGCAGCCTTTTTTATTTGTGAAAGTATCAATGATAAGATTGTTCCAAATTAATTATTCAACAAACCTGCATCTGACTGCGTCCGTGAACTTGTTTCTTGCACTCCTCCATTTTGCCAGAAATGCAACATGCATTTGACTCAGCAATCAGGTTTAAGAGAATAATGCCGTTTGTGCAGTGGCATTAAGATGGTACTGAAACATTAACTTTTGGCCCTGATGTTTACTTAATGAAACCATATCTTGACTTGAATAACGCCAGTTGTGCAATGGCATTAAATTAGTTATTTGAAATAACTTTGCTCTGATAATGTTAGTTATACAAAAATCGATTTCAATCCATGAACTGCACATATATATTGCATAGAGGCCTCATTTTCTTTACGTTCTTTCATTGGTGGGTAACTTCACTTTACTACTCATTTTCATATTCAATACAAGCAAAGGATGTGGATTATGATTCAGGCTGTTAGATTTAAACACAATGTTGATCTCAATATACACTCCTGGAAATGGAAAAAAGAACACATTGACACCGGTGTGTCAGACCCACCATACATGCTCCGGACACTGCGAGAGGGCTGTACAAGCAATGATCACACGCACGGCACAGCGGACACACCAGGAACCGCGGTGTTGGCCGTCAAATGGCGCTAGCTGCGCAGCATTTGTGCACCGCCGCCGTCGGTGTCAGCCAGTTTGCCGTGGCATACGGAGCTCCATCGCAGTCTTTAACACTGGTAGCATGCCGCGACAGCGTGGACGTGAACCGTATGTGCAGTTGACGGACTTTGAGCGAGGTCGTATAGCGGGCATGCGGAAGGCCGGGTGGACGTACCGCCGAATTGCTCAACACGTGGGGCGTGAGGTCTCCACAGTACATCGATGTTGTCGCCAGTGGTCGGCGGAAGGTGCACGTGCCCGTCGACCTGGGACCGGACCGCAGCGACGCACGGATGCACGCCAAGACCGTAGGATCCTACGCAGTGCTGTAGGGGACCGCACTGCCACTTCCCAGCAAATTAGGGACACTGTTGCTCCTGGGGTATCGGCGAGGACCATTCGCAACCGTCTCCATGAAGCTGGGCTACGGTCCCGCACACCGTTAGGCCGTCTTCCGCTCACGCCCCAACATCGTGCAGCCCGCCTCCAGTGGTGTCGCGACAGGCGTGAATGGAGGGACGAATGGAGACGTGTCGTCTTCAACGATGAGAGTCGCTTCTGCCTTGGTGCCAATGATGGTCGTATGCGTGTTTGGCGCCGTGCAGGTGAGCGCCACAATCAGGACTGCATACGACCGAGGCACACAGGGCATGGTGTGGGGAGCGATCTCCTACACTGGCCGTACACCACTGGTGATCGTCGAGGGGACACTGAATAGTGCACGGTACATCCAAACCGTCATCGAACCCATCGTTCTACCATTCCTAGTCCGGCAAGGTAACTTGCTGTTCCAACAGGACAATGCACGTCCGCATGTATCCCGTGCCACCCAACGTGCTCTAGAAGGTGTAAGTCAACTACCCTGGCCAGCAAGATCTCCGGATCTGTCCCCCATTGAGCATGTTTGGGACTGGATGAAGCGTCGTCTCACGCGGTCTGCACGTCCAGCACGAACGCTGGTCCAACTGAGGCGCCAGGTGGAAATGGCATGGCAAGCTGTTCCACAGGACTACATCCAGCATCTCTACGATCGTCCCCATGGGAGAAAGGCAGCCTCCATTGCTGCGAAAGGTGGATATACACTGTACTAGTGTCGACATTGTGCATGCTCTGTTGCCTGTGTCTATGTGCCTGTGGTTCTGTAGTGTGATCATGTGATGTATCTGACCCCAGGAAAGTGTCAATAAAGTTTCCCCTTCCTGGGACAATGAATTCACGGTGTTCTTATTTCAATTTCCAGGTGTGTATATATATATTGTTAATATTTTAAGTCATACACAAAACCTACCATTTCCAACTTTTTTGTAGCACGAATCATTGTTGCAAAAAATTTTACAAAACGCTTACTGTTTCAAACCTTGGACATACAAATCCTAACTCTGAACATTATCTAACAAAAACCATTTTGAAATCATTATACATCTTCTCTCATTTATGTGCTAAGGTTATCTTAGGGTAACTGCGCAGTGAGCGCGACTCCTACCTTAAAGCTGTCCGCACACGTCTGCCTTCTCTGGGCACCTAACTGCGACTCAACGGTTTTTTACTGCGCACGCCCGGCTCTCTTAAGCATCAAAGATCCTCCTACTCAAAGATATAATACTCATTCCACCTTGCGGTTGGCAGCTACCGACTGTATTTTCTGGATTTACCCTGATCACACCTTAGCACATACCTTTCAGATTTTAAAAGAATATTCTTCCGTAGCATGGCTGTAGTGCAAACGACTGTTCCCATACATCTCCGTTTTTGAGAGAGTCACCTGGCTTAGGCTTTTATCTTTCCTAAAGGGATTTCTGCTACTTTTTTTACGGCAGCAGTCCTCTCCCTCCACGAATCACCTGTGGCGCGAAGATAGGACGTGACGAATTCTCCAATGTCCGTTCGAAGGCGTGCTTTCAGCTCTGAACAATTTAGTGATGATCCACTGTCGGAAAAAAGTTAGCGCACCCTTTAAGAGGTTTCCAGTTGACAAAACGATTATTTTTGCAACGGTGCATGTGAAGTAAATGAAAGGATTACGTTTATAGATCAATACCACAAACGATTCTGAGGTACCATTTACCGTGCCACGGTAAAACATCAGTATCAGAGCATGGTGCAGCCTCCACTGACAAACTGGCAACAAAGCAGGCGCTGACTCTGGCATTCAGTCGATCGTACAGACGGCGAGTACTGCTCTGGGGTACATTGTGCTTGTGCCTCGCCTACTCGACCTGTTCACGAGTTCTGTAAAAGTTGTTGGTTGACGACTCAAGGAGCTACTTCTCGTCCTATCATGTCCCACACGTGCTCGATTGAAGTCGTCCACAGCTCGTGGTCTAGTGGCTCGGTGGCCGTTTGTAATAAAAAAACTGAGTAAAGGAATCAACGCTCGACTTGAACGGATGTCATGTGATGTCCGCCCAGATCAAACGCAACGAGCAACACGGAACAAAATAAAGAAAAAATGCGAAAAAAGTGGCTACCTCTTGATAATGGGGTCCCAGGTTCGATTCCCGGCCGGGTTAGTGATTCTTCTCTGCCCGGGGACTGGGTTTTTGTGTTGTCCTCATCATTTTCATCTTCAACATCATCATTCGTGACAGTAGCTGGATTGGATTGTGTAAAAAAATTGGACAGTCTAAAACCTGGTATTTGATACAGGCGCTCATGACCGCGCAGTTGAGCGCCCCACAAACGAAAAATCATCATCATCTATTGGAGTCAGGTCTGGAGACTGAGCTGTCCGGCGAAGTTGCTACACGTCTTGCAGTACCCGTTGAGTTTCATGAGCAGTGTGTGGACGAGCATTGTCCTATTGGAACAACACATTACTTTTACAACGTCTTATTGCAACAACATTCTGCACGTATGAGCTCTGGTCAACATACCCTCCAGAAAAATGAAGGTGAAAGAGGGTTGTAGGTTACCGTACCCCAGATCATAACGCTTGGGCTGAGGCCAATGTGTATTGGACGACTGCACTCTCTGAGACAGCGCTTATCAGGTCTACGTCGTAATCGCAAACGATCATCAATTGCGTCCATGCAGAATCTGCTTTTATCACTGAAGACCACGGTACTCCATTCCATCTTCCAAGTGATCCTCTGATGGCACCAGTCGATCTGTGCAGGTTGAAGCTGTGGGATCAGTGGAAGGCGGGCTAGAGGTGTGTGTGCGCCCGTAGAGCCACTGCAGTGACTCACAAGCACTCTTATCAATGCTGTTGTAGCTGTACGATAATCCCTGCTGCCCTTACAATATGGCGATACTAACGGGCGTCTGTGCTCCGTGGAAGTCCAGAACCTCGTCTATGGCGATGTGAACGTTCATTTGAAGTCTGGATGAGGGGTACACTTAGCATGGAAGGTCAAGGCCCCTATAACTACCAAGGCAATAAATTAACTATTTCTTCAAGACAATATTTATAATTACCAAGACTAACTTAAAGAGATGCGCCACAAAGATTTCAGTAGTTAAAGGAACAATAAAATACAATCTGGAAGTTCCAGAATGAGATTTTCACTCTGCAGCGGAGTGTGCGCTGATATGAAACTTCCTGGCAGATTAAAACTGTGTGCCCGACCGAGACTCGAACTCGGGACCTTTGCCTTTCGCGGGCAAGTGTTCTACCATCTGAGCTACCGAAGCACGACTCACGCCCGGTACTCACAGCTTTACATCTGCCAGTATCTCGTCTCCTACCTTCCAAACTTTACAGAAGCTCTCCTGCGAACCTTGCAGAACTAGCACTCCTGAAAGAAAGGATACTGCGGAGACATGGCTTCGGGAGCTCAGATGGTAGAGCACTTGCCCGCGAAAGCCAAAGGTCCCGAGTTCGAGTCTCGGTCGGGCACACAGTTTTAATCTGCCAGGAAGTTTCAATCTGGAAGTTATTTAAAAGATACCAATTAATGCAATTCATTCCCAAGCAAATTAAAAATACCTTTTTCTTTAAAATATACATGAAACACATTAAAGGTTTACCAAACGGTCAGTAACGTCAGGCTGCCATGTTCAAAAGATGACTTAACTTAAAATGCCATAAGCAGCAGACCAGCCGTCCAAAACAACACCTAAACGCCGGGGTCCAACCGGGAGTCACTTCCCATTAGACGTCACGTCAAAGCTTCCGTGCACCGAAGCAGAACGTGGCGCCGCTCCCACACACCCCAACTCCCAGAAAACTGGAACACAAACAGACCGCAGAAGACACGGCAAACATCGAGCAATATAAGTTAAGAGATCAAGAAATAACAATATAAATGAAGAAGCAATTGCTCTAATAGTGAGTGAGTGCATTTAAATATATGCACGTATATAAAGGAACTACGTATAAAAGACTAGCTTTACAAAATACGAGTCTTTACTACTAACTGAGTGAATGCCTTAAAATAAATGCACGCACGTAAGTGATACAAATTTTACAGCAATATACAAGGGACGTCGACTTGATGGCAATCAAATACACTGAAAATCTCATACAGACAATACAGAAACTTCTGGATACTGTCCCAAAAAGGCAAAAGATATAACACACACACACTTCGGTGCTAATCAGCTTCCTTATAGTAATGCAACCAGCTGATTTTTAAAAGGAATTAGTAACTGCTGGTCTCCATTTGGTCACACACTTTGCCGGCTGCTCTTACTTCAACAACGCGCACATTAGGGCAACCAAGCAACAAGTACATTCGCTGGAACGCAAACGGTTCAACTAAACGAAGGCACCAAAATCACTTACACCTTCGATGGAGAGCGTTGTTCGAGATGGTCTCCAGGGATGGGTCTCTCCGATAAAACAGGCAACAAGGCAATGCGACGAACAGCGCCCGGAGTTGACAGCAGGCAGGTCCACCACAAACTCGCGACCGTCTTACGAGGTAGGCCCGGCATGCCGCTGTTTTCCTCTTTCGTCCACCCAAGCACGTCCTTACGCCCCGTACCAAGTCCAACACCAACTGCGCGAGCGCGAAACACCTGCGAGATCACAACAGGGCCAAATATCCTAGTATAGCTGGGCAATCGATAGTGTCGTGCCAAAGAGCTGGTGTCCCAGAAAAGGCGCACCACGTCTCAGCTGACACCAGCATTGTTTCACAACTGACGCTGTACGTCCAACTAATGTGGTTTTCCTCCGAAAGGAACATTAAGTCACTCGGAAGGTCACAATTTGACCACATTCAAACTCGCTCAGTTCGCTGTAGGAAGCACGACTGCATCTCCGTATCGTGGTTGCCTGCTTGCTTCACTCCTTTGCACCACACCGAATCCTGCGCCTACGAGCATTCCGTATTAAGGGGTGGACACAGATGGCTACGCCAGTACGCCATTTATTATCGGACGACGCTGAAACCATTATCAGTGCATCTACTATCTGGCAGGTGGCATATGCTTTCATCGCGTGAAAATCGACGTCGTCTCATGAGGTGTACCAACATTTTTTCCTGCAGTGTAAAATGCTGTATCCAGAGCCAGCTAAGAAAAGCTTTCAAGGCTGCAGAAATTAACAGGTTTCCATTACCGCAATAAAAGGCAGTAAGAGAAGAAGTAATTAACTGTGCAGTCGTTGTCAGCGGTGTATATTGTCTCCAGTTACGATGCAGTGTTTAGAAAATCGACTATGCTAATTACTGGGATGTGCATATTATAACATAAAAAACATGTTGCGTTGACTGTTTGGCCGTATACTGCAATGTGACAAGAAGTCCTATGAATACACTGATTGTTAATTCATTATGTATGCGATTTCTTTGCGTAAATTTTTGTCTGAAAATTTCTGAAAAACGATAGCCAGGATACGGATTTTGTTGTATTATGTTTAGAATCTTTGGTCATTTTCAACAGTATATACAGTCTGGAGACGAAAAGCTAGATGTCGGCCAAAACTGTGATGGTTTCTACGCAGGTGATATTCGCAGGTAAGTGGGTGCTCTTACCTGCAAATATCACCTGCGTAGAAACCATCACAGTTTTGGAAGTTGACCTCTTATAAGTGGCAGTCAAATGAAAACGAGATAGATGAAGAAAAGTTTTTTATTTCAGAAGTAATCGGCAAACTGTTAATACACTTATCGCACTGAGAGACAAGACAGTTAACGTCTTCACAGAAAAATGCTTGTGGTTGCCTAAGAGACCATCATCGTACCAAGGCATGCACCTCTTCGGCCGAAGCCGATCAACGGTCATGAATTCCTTTGTTCAGAGCTCCAAAAATATGGGTGTCACGTGGGGTATAGACGGAGAGTGTATGGAGGATGCGTAACAGCTTCCCGGTGAAGCCTCCGCCCCGTAATGAAAACAAACTGAATTTTGAAATAATAAAGAGTTTACTTAATTTTTTTCATTTTTCTTGTTTTCAGTCGGGTGCTTGTAACACCATAGCGTACACACTACATACTCTTTGTTGATTCATTTAGTTTTCTGTTTTGTTCAACATCACATCGTTGAACTTCTGTAATTAGTGTATGATTAATTCGATACTCTAATGAAGTGTAATCTCTGTAATATGCACAGTATGAGCAAATAATATGTTTTGTCTTTCTCACGGAATCCCTTTGGTTATCTTTGAGGTTGAATAATTTTGTTTAATATATTTTTTTTTAGAAATGTCAGTATGTGCAAATGTTCTGTTTTATTTAATATGTTTCGTTGCTGTTGTGTAAACTGCTGACCATCACTTAGGGTTCTTAGTTATTTTGTTAGTAAAAGGTGGTGTGGCTCCCCTTGGGAACAGGACTGTGTAGCGGGCGCAAAATGTGGTGGGCATGGGTAGAAGAGGTGGATTAAGAGTCAGGCAGGGGCGAGCTACCAAACTATCAACTGATCATGTAAAAGTTGTGCACTGCGCTGGTACCGAGAGAGGCTTTCGGTGCCGTTTTCCAAGGTGCTCATGCATCGGATGGATGGATAAAGAGCTGGAACTATTCTGGAATTGGTATCTATCATCGCCTCCAAGAAATGACAGAGTCCAGCGTTTGCGCCTGCAAATCCACCCACCGACATGCATTCGCCACCACATTGCGCACTCACTGAAAAGGAATCAAGGAATTGTCGAAATGTACAGTGAAGGATCAGATCATGTGTATGATTTATTTGTTTTCAATTATAAGGTA
The DNA here is from genome assembly GCF_023864345.2 of Schistocerca serialis cubense. Lineage (NCBI taxonomy): Eukaryota > Metazoa > Arthropoda > Insecta > Orthoptera > Acrididae > Schistocerca > Schistocerca serialis. The sequence continues at coordinate 169,101,227 of NC_064645.1, read as the reverse complement.
AACCAAATGACTATGAAAACTTACCTTGATTTATCCTCTGTCGCATTTCCACTTAGGATCCTTCCCATGATAAAGTGATTTCCGAGTGTCCTTATTAAAAGAACATTAAAGCGCAGCGTTTTACTAATTAATGCCACTTGAAGATAGTAAGAAGAAACCAAGTTAAAGTTAACGTAGTAGAACTGAGCAATATAGCAAATGATGCTTGCTGAAAATAATTTTTCTATTAAAACTGCTTATTAATATTTTGTTGCCAACTTCTAAAGTGAATGTTCTCAAACTGTGGCTTATAGAGTTTTGCAAATTAAATGATCACAGTGCAGCCTGTTGAAAATCACCTAAAGGTGATCTATTGTCTTATAACCACGTCAAGTTGTGTTCCACTGCAATAAAAGTTGAGAACTATTGCTGTTGAAAGTTACATGTTCATGCTTGTTAAGGGCTTGTTTCTCTAGTGTATTGAAAGTGTGTTTAGTTTGCTCTGCTACAGTGGTTAAGATTAAGGGCCACCCTCCATTGAAAGTAGTTCAAATGCACGAAGTTACTTAATTATAGAAAGTTTCAATTACTCTTGCTATTCAAGTCAGATCCTGTACAATACTGGGTTCCTCTTGTGTATTAAAAGTGCATATTAATGGTGTAACAGGATCAACAGTTTGTCTATTGTGCTCATGCTAGATAACGATTAGTAGGAAGACCACTATCTATGAAAACAGTAACTTCTTTATTCAAAAGGCAGTGAGAAGTAATTTGTTAGTGAACTCCATTTAATTTTCATTCTAAGAAGAAAGGTGTCTACTAGTGACAGACTTAATCTATGCACAATAACTAATTTTGCTGTGAACCATATCCATATTTCATATCAGATAGGAATATATTTGAAAAGTAATACTAAATTTACGTCCAATTTATGATTCTAAAGTGCACTTCAATAGTAATATTAGTGAAACAATTCAGTTTGACAAAGCCTTGAAGGCAAAAGTGTATATCATTATCTGTTGTACTTATGTATGTAGTCTTGTTCTTTTATAACTGTTATCACTTTCTTTAACGTCAACATCTGCTAGTGACCGAGTTCATTGCACTCTCGTGTGATAAGGTATAGGCTGTGCCTGTCCATTAAAGTTACTCATCTGTATTTTCTTGAACAAGAGTGTTAATCACTCTCATGCCTAATTAGGCTGGCGACCGTTTTCTTTATTCTTTGGACAGTGTGGATATGTTAAATCTTATTTATTACTGTTTAATTATTTACGTAATTCTGACTTTCACGTCCGATAAGCCACCTCCGTTAGGTATACCACGGTCAACACAACAAAATTACTTGCAGAGGGACCTGTTCACGAGTTCTGTAAAAGTTGTTGGTTGACGACTCAAGGAGCTACTTCTCGTCCTATCATGTCCCACACGTGCTCGATTGGAGTCGTCCACAGCTCGTGGTCTAGTGGCTCGGTGGCCGTTTGTAATAAAAAAACTGAGTAAAGGAATCAACGCTCGACTTGAACGGATGTCATGTGATGTCCGCCCAGATCAAACGCAACGAGCAACACGGAACAAAATAAAGAAAAAATGCGAAAAAAGTGGCTACCTCTTGATAATGGGGTCCCAGGTTCGATTCCCGGCCGGGTTAGTGATTCTTCTCTGCCCGGGGACTGGGTTTTTGTGTTGACCTCATCATTTTCATCTTCAACATCATCATTCGTGACAGTAGCTGGATTGGATTGTGTAAAAAAATTGGACAATCTAAAACCTGGTATTTGATACAGGCGCTCATGACCGCGCAGTTGAGCGCCCCACAAACGAAAAATCATCATCATCTATTGGAGTCAGGTCTGGAGACTGAGCTGTCCGGCGAAGTTGCTACACGTCTTGCAGTACCCGTTGAGTTTCATGAGCAGTGTGTGGACGAGCATTGTCCTATTGGAACAACACATTACTTTTACAACGTCTTATTGCAACAACATTCTGCACGTATGAGCTCTGGTCAACATACCCTCCAGAAAAATGAAGGTGAACGAGGGTTGTAGCTTACCGTACCCCAGATCATAACGCTTGGGCTGAGGCCAATGTGTATTGGACGACTGCACTCTCTGAGACAGCGCTTATCAGGTCTACGTCGTAATCGCAATCGATCATCAATTGCGTCCATGCAGAATCTGCTTTTATCACTGAAGACCACGGCACTCCATTCCATCTTCCAAGTGATCCTCTGATGGCACCAGTCGATCTGTGCAAGTTGAAGCTGTGGCATCAGTGGAAGGCGGGCTAGAGGTGTGTGTGCGCCCGTAGAGCCACTGCAGTGGCTCACAAGCACTCTTATCAATGCTGTTGTAGCTGTACGATAATCCCTGCTGCCCTTACAATATGGCGATACTAACGGGCGTCTGTGCTCCGTGGAAGTCCAGAACCTCGTCTATGGCGGTGTGAACGTTCATTTGAAGTCTGGATGAGGGGTACACTTAGCATGGAAGGTCAAGGCCCCTATAACTACCAAGGCAATAAATTAACTATTTCTTCAAGACAATATTTATAATTACCAAGACTAACTTAAAGAGATGAGCCACAAAGATTTCAGTAGTTAAAGGAACAATAAAATACAATCTGGAAGTTCCAGAATGAGATTTTCACTCTGCAGCGGAGTGTGCGCTGATATGAAACTTCCTGGCAGATTAAAACTGTGTGCCCGACCGAGACTCGAACTCGGGACCTTTGCCTTTCGCGGGCAAGTGCTCTACAATCTGAGCTACCGAAGCACGACTCACGCCCGGTACTCACAGCTTTACATCTGCCAGTATCTCGTCTCCTACCTTCCAAACTTTACAGAAGCTCTCCTGCGAACCTTGCAGAACTAGCACTCCTGAAAGAAAGGATACTGCGGAGACATGGCTTTGGGAGCTCAGATGGTAGAGCACTTGCCCGCGAAAGCCAAAGGCCCCGAGTTCGAGTCTCGGTTGGGCACACAGTTTTAATCTGTCAGGAAGTTTCAATCTGGAAGTTATTTAAAAGATACCAATTAATGCAATTCATTCCCAAGCAAATTAAAAATACCTTTTTCTTTAAAATATACATGAAACACATTAAAGGTTTACCAAACGGGCAGTAACGTCAGGCTGCCCTGTTCAAAAGGTGACTTAACTTAAAAAGCCATAAGCAGCAGACCAGCAGTCCAAAACAACACCTAAACGCCGGGGTCCAACCGGGAGTCACTTCCCATTAGACGTCACGCCAAAGCTTCCGTGCACGGAAGCAGAACGTGGCGCCGCTCCCACACACCCCAACTCCCAGAAAACTGGAACACAAACAGACCGCAGAAGACACGGCAAACATCGAGCAATATAAGTTAAGAAATCAAGAAATAACAATATAAATGAAGAAGCAATTGCTCTAATAGTGAGTGAGTGCATTCAAATAAATGCACGTATATAAAGGAACTACGTATAAATGACTAGCCTTACAAAATACGAGTCTTTACTACTAACTGAGTGAATGCTTTAAAATAAATGCACGCACGTAAGTGATACAAATTTTACAGCAATATACAAGGGACGTCGACTTGATGGCAATCAAATACACTGAAAATCTCATACAGACAATACAGAAACTTCTGGATACTGTCCCAAAAAGGCAAAAGATATAACACACACACTTCGGTGCTAATCAGCTTCCTTATAGTAATGCAACCAGCTGATTTTTAAAAGGAATTAGTAACTGCTGGTCTCCATGTGGTCACACACTTTGCCGGCTGCTCTTACTTCAACAACGTGTACATTAGGGCAACCAAGCAACAAGTACACTCGCTGGAACGCAAACGGTTCAACTAAACGAAGGCACCAAAATCACTTACACCTTCGATGGAGAGCGTTGTTCGAGATGGTCTCCAGGGATGGGTCTCTCCGATAAAACAGGCAACAAGGCAATGCGACGAACAGCGCCCGGAGTTGACAGCAGGCAGGTCCACCACAAACTCGCGACCGTCTTACGAGGTAGGCCAGGCGTGCCGCTGTTTTCCTCTTTCGTCCACCCAAGCACGTCCTTGCGCCCCGTACCAAGTCCAACACCAACAGCCCGAGCGCGAAACACCTGCGAGATCACAACAAGGCCAAATATCCTAGTATAGCTGGGCAATCGATAGTGTCGCGCCAAAGAGCTGGTGTCCCAGAAAAGGCGCACCGCGCCTCTGCTGACACCAGCATTGTTGCACAACTGACGCTGTACGTCCAACTAATGTGGTTTTCCTCCGAAAGGAACATTAAGTCACTCGGAAGGTCACAATTTGACCCCATTCAAACTCGCTCAGTTCGCTGTAGGAAGCACGACTGCATCTCCGTATCGTGGTTGCCTGCTTGCTTCACTCCTTTGCACCACACCGAATCCTGCGTCTACGAGCATTCCGTATTAAGGGGTGGACACAGATGGCTATGCCAGTACGCCATTTATTATCGGACGACGCTGAAACTATTATCAGTGCATCCACTATCTGGCAGGTGGCATATGCTTTCATCGAGTGAAAATCGACGTCGTCTCATCAGGTGTACCAAAATTTTTTCCTGCAGTGTAAAATGCTGTATCCAGAGCCAGCTAAGAAAAGCTTTCAAGGCTGCAGAAATTAACAGGTTTCCATTACCGCAATAAAAGGCAGTAAGAGAAGAAGTAATTAACTGTGCAGTCGTTGTCAGCGGTGTATATTGTCTCCAGTTACGATGCAGTGTTTAGAAAATCGACTATGCTAATTACTGGGATGTGCATATTATAACATAAAAAACATGTTGCGTTGACTGTTTGGCCGTATACTGCAATGTGACAAGAAGTCCTATGAATACACTGATTGTTTATTCGTTATGTATGTGATTTCTTTGCGTAATTTTTTGTCTGAAAATTTCTGAAAAACGATAGCCAGGATACGGATTTTGTTGTATTATGTTTAGAATCTTTGGTCATTTTCAACAGTATATACAGTCTGGAGACGAAAAGCTGGATGTCGGCCAAAACTGTGATGGTTTCTACGCAGGTGATATTCGCAGGTAAGTGGGTGCACTTACCTGCAAATATCACCTGCGTAGAAACCATCACAGTTTTGGAAGTTGACCTCTTATAAGTGGCAGTCAAATGAAAGCGAGATGGATGAAGAAACGTTTTTTATTTCAGAAGTAATCGGCAAACTGTTAATACACTTATCGCACTGAGAGACAAGACAGTTAACGTCTTCACAGAAAAATGCTTGTGGTTGCCTAAGAGACCATGATCGTACCAAGGCATGCACCTCTTCGGCCGAAGCAGATCAACGGTCATGAATTCCTTTGTTCAGGGCTCCAAAAATATGGGTGTCACGTGGGGTATAGACGGAGAGTGTATGGAGGATGCGTAACAGCTTCCCGGTGAAGCCTCCGCCCCATAATGAAAACAAACTGAATTTTGAAATAATAAAGAGTTTACTTAATTTTTTTCATTTTTCTTGTTTTCAGTTGGGTGCTTGTAACACCATAGCGTACACACTACATACTCTTTGTTGATTCATTTAGTTTTCTGTTTTGTTCAACATCACATCGTTGAACTTCTGTAATTAGTGTATGATTAATTCGATACTGTAATGAAGTGTAATCTCTGTAATATGCACAGTATGAGCAAATAATATGTTTTGTCTTTCTCACAGAAACCCTTTGGTTATCTTTGAGGTTGAATAATTTTGTTTAAATATTTTTTTTTTAGAAATGTCAGTATGTGCAATTGTTCTGTTTTATTTAATATGTTTCGTTGCTGTTGTGTAAACTGCTGACCATCACTTAGGGTTCTTAGTTATTTTGTTAGTAAAAGGTGGTGTGGCTCCCCTTGGGAACAGGACTGTGTAGCGGGCGCAAAATGTGGTGGGCATGGGTAGAAGAGGTGGATTAAGAGTCAGGCAGGGGCGAGCTACCAAACTATCAACTGCTCATGTAAAAGTTGTGTACTGCGCTGGTGCCGAGAGAGGCTTTTGGTGCCGTTTTCCAAGGTGCTAATGCCTCGGATGGATGGATAAAGAGCTGGAACTATTCTGGAATTGGTATCTATCATCACCACCAAGAAATGACAGAGTCCAACATTTGCGCCTGCAAATCCACCCACCGACATGCATTCGCCACCACATTGCGCACTCACTGAAAAGGAATCAAGGAATTGTAGAAATGTACAGTGAAGGATCAGATCATGTGTATGATTTATTTGTTTTCAATTATAAGGTAAACCAACGACTATGAAAACTTACCTTGATTTATCCTCTGTCACATTTCCACTTAGGATCCTTCCCATGATAAAGTGATTTCCGAGTGTCCTTATTAAAAGAACATTAAAGCCCAGCGTTTTACTAATTAATGCCACTTGAAGATAGTAAGAAGAAACTAAGTTAAAGTTAACGTAGTAGAACTGAGCAATATAGTAAATGATGCTTGCTGAAAATAATTTTTCTATTAAAACTGCTTATTAATATTTTGTTGCCAACTTCTAAAGTGAATGTTCTCAAACTGTGGCTTATAGTTTTGCAAATTAAATGATCACAGTGCAGCCTGTTGAAAATCACCTAAATGTGAGCTATTGTCTTATAACCACGTCAGGTTGTGTTCCACTGCAATAAAAGTTGAGAACTATTGCTGTTGAAAGTTACATGTTCATGCTTGTTAAGGGCTTGTTTCTCTAGTGTATTGAAAGTGTGTTTAGTTTGCTCTGCTACAGTGGTTAAGATTAAGGGCCACCCTCCATTGAAAGTAGTTCAAATGCATGAAGTTACTTAATTATAGAAAGTTTCAATTACTCTTGCTATTCAAGTCAGATCCTGTACAATACTGGGTTCCTCTTGTGTATTAAAAGTGCATATTAATGGTGTAACAGGATCAACAGTTTGTCTATTGTGCTCATGCTAGATAACGATTAATAGGAAGACCACTATCTATGAAAACAGTAACTTCTTTATTCAAAAGACAGTGAGAAGTAATTTGTTAGTGAACTCCATTTAATTTTCATTCTAAGTAGAAAGGTGTCTACTAGTGACAGACTTAATCTATGCACAATAACTAATTTTGCTGTGAACCATATCCATATTGTGAGACCTGAGTTTCTCCTGGCGTGTACAACTTTCAAATAACTTCCGGGAATTCAGCCAGGTAACACTTTCAGCGACCGCCGATACCTTCTTTGTTTGGTCTCACGGTAGGGAGAATTTGAATGTCTTTCTAGAACATCTGAACTCGATCCACCCGAACATTCGTTTTACGATGGAGGTGGAAGAGGATGGTTGCCTTCCCTTTCTCGACGTGTTGGTTAGGAGGAAGGATGATGGATCATTGGGACATGCAGTCTACAGGAAACGTACTCACACCGACTTGTACTTACAAGCTAATAGTTGTCACCATTCGGCTCAGCGTGAAGGGGTACTTCGTACCTTGGTACACAGGGCACATGTCGTTTCTGACGCTGAGACTTTGCCAGCTGAGCTGTCCCATCTTGAAGTTACATTTCGTCAAAATGGTTATAGTGATAGACAGATTGAACGTGCGTTGCGCTATCGACCAACTGTACATCTGGTGATTGATGATAATTCTGAGTCAACACCTAAGTCTACTGCCTTTTTGCCTTACGTAGGGAACACGTCCAATAAGATCGGTCGTATTTTACGGAAATACGATGTGAAATGTGTTTTCCGACCTCCATCTAAAATTAGAGCACTTTTGAGTTCCTTTAAGGATGATCTTGGACTGCGTAAGGCGGGTGTATATCGTATTCCTTGTAGCTGCGGCATGGCATATATTGGTCAAACTATCAGGACCGTGGAGGACAGATGTACTGAGCATAAACGGCACACACGATTACAGCAGCCAAATAGATCTGCTATTGCCGAACATTGCTTGGATACTGGTCACCCCATGTTATATAATAACACCGAGATATTGGCATGCACGTCCAGCTATTGGGACAGTGTTATTAGGGAGGCAGTTGAGATTAAATTAGGGAGCAACCTCGTTAACAGGGATGGAGGTTTCTGTTTAAACTCTGTTTGGAATCCGGCTCTCTCCCTTGTCAAAAAACAGAGGAACAGAGTCAATGCTGCCTCACCTGCGAATTCATAGTCTCACTATCGATAGCTCTGACTTTGGGCATCTTTGGTGGCACTAGTGTTCAGTGTGTGTGTGTGTGTGTGTGTGTGTGTGTTATCTTTCCTGCTTCTGTTCGAGAACCGAGGTATTAAATTTGCATGTACGCCGCCTGTCCGTTGCAGTTTGCCTTGAAAATGGCGGGGTGTTCTCCCGCCGAAATATCGGCGGTCGCTGGAAGTGTTACCTGGCTGAATTCCCGGAAGTTATTTGAAACATATCCATATTTCAAGTCAGATAGGAATATATTTGAAAAATAATACTAAATTTATGTCCAATTTATGATTCTAAAGTGCACTTCAATAGTAATATTAGTGAAACAATTCAGTTTGACAAAGCCTTGAAGGCAAAAGTGTATATCATTATCTGTTGTACTTATGTATGTAGTCTTGTTCTTTTATAACTGTTATCACTTTCTTTAACGTCAACATCTGCTAGTGACCGAGTTCATTGCACTCTCGTGTGATAAAGTATAGGCTGTGCCTGTCCATTAAAGTTACTCATCTGTATTTTCTTGAACAAGAGTGTTAATCACTCTCATGCCTAATTAGGCTGGCGACTGTTTTCTTTATTCTTTGAACAGTGTGGATATGTTAAATCTTATTTATTACTGTTTAATTATTTACGTAATTCTGACTCTCACTTCCGATAAGCCACCTCCGTTAGGTATACCACGGTCAACACAACAAAATTCCTTGCAGAGGGTAACACTGCTCTGCTTCTTTATACTGTAATTGCTTTAATAAAACTAATTTCATTTTACGAACTGTCTCCAGCTTTGAGGTTATAATATAACAGTAGGGGACTGTAGAGTTATACGTGACTTTTCCGTGACAGGACTATTTGTTCTGTTGGGACATAGTACGTAATGATCCAAACTTGGTATTTTATAGCACACGCTACGTAAATGCAGTGACAGTGTTATATGCTCCTTGTATAATTCATAATCTTCCACAGTCAATAAAATTCTTCTGGGTTTGCAACCGCATTGTTAACTATAAAATTCCGACGTTTCGGCGACTATTGCAAGACGCCTTCCTCAGGGAGTATTGCCAACTGCTGAATAGGTGCTAGTTTAATTACTAATCAACACAATCTGAAAGCTGAACTACAGAACCTCAGGTCCATTTTTGGAGCTAATGGCTACGACATGAGGACGATACATAAAACTATGGCGCCATAGGAGGAGGGCAATAGGGAAATGCAGAACGAAGCAAGGAACACAGTCCTGCTATCATACGTACAAGGGGTAACTAAACGTCTGGAAATTCTCTGTCGGACAGGTACTATGACGATTTTTCGTAGCAACAACAAAATAAAAGACGTTCTGGTCTCGACGAAAGATACAATTGACAAGTTTCATGCCACCGGAGTTTATGAAATCGGGTGCGAATGCGGACCGCTGTATGTAGGCGAGAGTGGGCGTCCAATAAGCATAAGGTTATCTGAACACGAGAGTTATTTCCGTCTCAAACAATACAACAAATCAGCGGTGGCAGAACAGCAGGAACAGTGCAGGATGAAGATAGAATTTCGAGAAGCCCGCGAACAGGCTGGACAGCCGTTTAGCTTGAGGAGGAAGATCAGAAAGGCTATAGAAATAGCCAAGAGACCCGACAACATGAATACGGAAGACGGATACCGACTCCCAGCGTCTTGGCTGCCAGCAGTAACAGCTTTGCGGAAGGACAGCTCTCGCACAGCATCAGGCGCACTGTAGGCCACAGCGGCGGATGGTACACAGTTTGCTGACGCGCCCTAGTCGATACTAGACAGTTAGTAAACAGCGCTACGCTGCAGTCACCGCTGAGTTCCCTATTGGCTGATTTCCACCAATGGCAAGCAATAAAGGAAACTCCAGTGGAAAACGTCTATTTCCGCCAATGACAAGACGCAATGAAAAGACCAATAAAAGAACACCTAATACCCTTCCTCCTCACCCTCATATCCAAAGACAGCACTCCCCCATAGTACGTTAGTAATTAAACTAGCGCCCATTCAGTAGTTACAAATACACTCTGAGGAAGGCGTCTTGCAATAGTCGCCGAAACTTCGGAATTTTATAGTCGACAATGCGGTCACAAGACCAGAAGAATTTTATTGACTGCGAGAACGGCCGCGGAAGCCTACGTTTACACCATAATCTTCCAGTTTATCTGTGTTATCTGGTTTGTTTGATATGTGGAACAATAATTTTTTTCGTACAACAAGTAATATTTGTATTCAATTGCTGTAATATGTTTTTAATTTTATATGGCAGGTTGCCAACAGATTACAGGCTACGGTATATCTTCTTTTAGTGGATGTTTTGTGATGTTGTAACTACTTTGTCATTAATTTTTACAATTTTGTTGATGAAAGGAATGTGTTCTGGTTTGGGCACTTTGTTTGACAGTATTTATTTCTTTTTTAAATCTTCGGAAGATAACTATAATTTCCACTGGAAGACCGAATTACACTTATGTAGGCCTCCGATTTACGACATTCAAATATAAATAAAATGGAAACCTGCAGAAGATGACAGATATGTGTCGAAACTTCGTGTTTTGTGGGAGGAGAAGAGTTTTTGGAAAAATATTCCATTTCAAATAGCGGAAGAAGCATTATTATGATCTCAGGCATATGACTGTGATCTCAATCAATAGGTTTTGAGCTTGAGTGTGCTACCACGAAAGTGTTGCCTTTTACTGTTTGTGTATGCCTCGTGAAAGTATCACTGCGTAATGCAGACTTAGCAACAGGTGCTTCCTATGCAAAAATCGCTGCTTTAAGACGCAGTCCTAAGTTTTCTGTTACATTGCACATTTTCTGCGGATAAACAGGTTGCAGGTGTATGAAGAAGATGGGGAATGTTATAATAGTGTTTGCTTGTGTGAACAGCACCCGTTAAGGCCGTGTACGCTACCAAACAGTTTGTCTGTTTAAGTGTTGGTACATTATACAGTAAACAACGGTCCAGTATATAGTATGGCGCGGCATCTTCTACGTAAGTAAAGAAGACGTTACTATGCTATGGTGGTGGATGTGGTGCTGTTTACAGACTGCTATGTACTGACGGTGGCGCGCAGGGAGTTCTCTAGGATCAGCGGTGCCACTCTCTGGCCAGCTCGGTAATTTGGTACCTCTGCGTGGTACGAGGCACGACAGGTGGAGAACCTGTTACCTGCTGTAAGTAGGCTGTTTAGGTTTTTATATTGGTAACGCCACGTAGCGCTCTGTATGAATACATGCAATCACTGGCTGTGCTGTCTGCAGTCTGTGGCTGGTTGGCATTGTTGGAATTTTCGCCATTGTATTGTTGGGCAGTTGGCTGTTAACAGTGTGTAGCATTGCGCAGTTGGAGGTGAGCCGCCAGCAGTGGTGGATGTGGGGAGAGAAATGGCAGAATTTTGAGAGTAGACGATCTGGACGTGTATCCATCAGAAAGAGTAAATTTGTAATACTGGATGTCATGAACTGATATATATGTTATGACTTTTCAACACTATTAAGGTAAATACATCGTTTGTTCTCTATCAAAATCTTTCATTTGCCAACTATGCCTATCAGTAGTTAGTGCCTTCAGTAGTTAGAACCTTTTATTTAGCTGGCAGTATTGGTGCTCGCTGTATTGCAGTAGTTCGAGTAACGAAGGTTTTAGTGAGGTATGTGATTCATGAAAAGTATAGGTTATTGTTAGTCAGGGCCATTCTTTTGTAGGGATTATTGAAAGTCAGATTGCGTTGCGCTAAAAGTATTGTATTTGAGTTAAAATTTATGAATTACTGTGCTGGTAAACCTCTTACATTATTTGATTTTCAAACAGCTGAGCAGAACTGAACGTACTTAGACATTTCGCTCTTTACCTATTCTGATCAACACTAACCTCACACACAATACTTTTAGCGCAACGCAATCTGACTTTCAATAATCCCTACAAAAGAATGGCCCTGACTAACAATAACCTATACCTTTCATGAATCACTTACCTCACAAAAATCTTCGTTACTCGAACTACTGCAATACAGCGAGCGCCAGTACTGCCAGCTAAATAAAAGATTCTATCTACTGAAGGCACTAACTACTGATAGGCATAGTTGGCAAATGAAATATTCTGATAGAGGACAAACAATGTATTTACCTTAATAGTGTTCAAAAGTCATAATATATATATCAGTTCATGACATCCAGTATTACAAATTTACTCTTTCTGATGGACACACGTCCAGATCGTCCGCTCTCAAAATTCTGCCATTTCTCTCCCCACATCCACCACTGCTAGCGGCTCATCTCCAACTGCGCAATGCTACACACTGTTAACAGCCAACTGCCCAACACTACAATGGCGAATATTCCAACAATGCCAACCAGCCACAGACTGCAGACAGCACAGCCAGTGATTTGCATACATAGCGTGGCATTACCAATATAAAAACCTAAACAGCTTACTTACATAGCCCCCATGCTCCCCACAAAAATTTTTACAAATTGTTTTGGGCAGTGGCCAATACAGATATGAAAAATTTTTTTGGTAATTACAATAACAAAGGTATCAAATGCATACACTTATTGATACGCTGTTGGTCAAAAGCAAAAATTGTTCTCACAATCCATAACGACAGTCCTGATCATTCATTAGTAATTGCAATTTTTTTCTCAAAGTCTGGGCAGTAAAAGAAAATGCACATGGAAGTAATGGATTTCCATGCAGTCTTGAAGAAGTAGTGTTGTCCTGCCAACGGAAAGACAATGCTGACTCTTGACATGCAGACAGGTAATGGGCGACAACAGAGCAAACCGACAACAGAGTCATTCGAAGTTTTGAAGACTATTGGTAGGTAGGTCATCGCAGAGAAGACCCACTGTAGTCCTGGTAGAGAGTATGGTATTGATGGGCCACCAGTTGTGCCATTCTTACTTCCTTGTATTTGTTTGTTGTCTCGGATCACTGATTCGATGTGTCTATCCATTATTTCCTCTTTACTCTTAGATTAGTAACTACACGAAGCGATATTAAATATTTTTGGTGTGTAGTCTAATCCTTGTCTGACCCCAGTCTAATCCTTGTCTGGTGTCTACATCTTTCTGTAGTACCATGAAAGATATTCACTGATGTTCGTAACACGTTTTCTAAAATCCCATCCTTACCCTTGTTACTGTTTTGCACATACACTCTGCATAGGGTGATCATATCTTCAGAAATCTTCGATAGAATATCATACAGCTAACAACTAATTGATTTTTGTAAATGAATATTTAAATAAATACGGCTATCTGACAACTAACTGACCTTTGTAAAGAATATTTAAATACATACAGCTAACTGACAACTAACTGACTTTCGTAAATGAATATTTAAATACATCATGGACTCAACCATATTTTTATGCAGAAGGAAAAGTGAACTTTTTGGAGAATGCTGCAGTCGTCGGCAAACAACGTGTAACAATGTTGTGCAGTTAGGGAAAAACATAGCATGTGACGTGGGAGCACCAAACCACTGGAGGGAATGCCGAGGTAAAAACAGAACTCATCGGCCCATCATGTCGAGAGTATTGGACGTAAGAGTGTACAACTACGAATGACATGAGAGAGAAGTTGAAGTACTGGAACAATTAACAGTTTTTTTAAAGAATACTGATAGCACAATATAAGAAACTTATAGAATCTATTTTATTTTTAACAAAGAGTTGAATATAGTTAAAAATGTAGTGTAATCAGTGGTAATTTTGTGTGGTAACAGTTGGGGCTGTAAAGAAAAGTGGAAATGATAAATTGTAACTCAAAAGTCGTAGTTGTAAGTCTCCCATTTCATTTAGTCATTTGCTTACGAATCAATGTAAAGAAATGATCGATCCACTCAACTGGATTTCATCATCATCTTGAAGGTGACATGGTGCGTATTATACACATGTGTAGCAGAATACGCCCTCAAAGTAGAGATACATCAGAACGGTGTTTCACGATAAAGACTCGGGAACTTCAGCGATCAAAATTAAAGTTTGTATGTCGCATGCTCTCGTATATAATTGCTGTCAGATTACATCATATAAACAGAAAGAAAATTCATTACACAAATAAATATATAAAAACCAACACTTAAAAGTTCAAAAACAGGAAAATTCAGTAGACGGTACTTTTTAGCTTTCCTGACTGATTCTGTGAAGAATGTCTTCGTTTCTCATATACTCTGTTCAATTAAATTGTGAAATATTTGAGCAGAACATGGCCAATCGGCAAATGGAGTGTGAAATCGTCTAGAGTGAAGTCTAGTTTTGCAAAAAATATTTGATTGCTGGAAAGCAATCACAATAAATAAATATAATTAGTTGTTTTATCTACTCAAGGAAGCTTCACATTTTCATATTCTTCTTCATTTCTTGTCAGTTCAATTAGCTGGTTAAATATTTGAGAAAAGCGTGGTAAATGGCAAATGGGGTATCAAATTGACAAGCGTGAGATGTAGTTTTTCAAAAGAAAAAACAAGAAAAGGATGATAGTGAACTTTCGCTCTCTTTGATTAACAAAATAGAACTATACATCAAGTATTTTCCACTGAATTTTCCTGTTTTTAAGCGTTGATTTTTAAATATTTATTTGCATAATGGATATTCTTTCTGTTTATATGATGTAATGTATTGCTAGAGTGAACAGCTTTTTCAATTAAAGTAACTGATCAGTAATTTTGCGGCAGCTTTAACTGACGCCATATCTAGTTTATTTAAAGTTGGGTATCAAAGTTTTCTTATTTATGAAAATATTTTATTAATTATAGTTATTGACATTATGTTGTAGGATCCTTAGCTTGGGGAAGGTGGTGGGCTTGTGCAATCATCAGGTTTGTTGTTACTTATACACTCATGGAAATGGAAAAAAGAACACATTGACACCGGTGTGTCAGACCCACCATACTTGCTCCGGACACTGCGAGAGGGCTGTACAAGCAATGATCACACGCACGGCACAGCGGACACACCAGGAACCGCGGTGTTGGCCGTCGAATGGCGCTAGCTGCGCAGCATTTGTGCACCGCCGCCATCAGTGTCAGCCAGTTTGCCGTGGCATACGGACCTCCATCGCAGTCTTTAACACTGGTAGCATGCCGCGACAACGTGGACGTGAACCGTATGTGCAGTTGACGGACTTTGAGCGAGGGCGTATAGTGGGCATGCGGGAGGCCGGGTGGACGTACCGCCGAATTGCTCAACACGTGGGGCGTGAGGTCTCCACAGTACATCGATGTTGTCGCCAGTGGTCGGCGGAAGGTGCACGTGCCCGTCGACCTGGGACCGGACCGCAGCGACGCACGGATGCATGCCAAGACCGTAGGATCCTACGCAGTGCCGTAGGGGACCGCACCGCCACTTCCCAGCAAATTAGGGACACTGTTGCTCCTGGGGTATCGGCGAGGACCATTCGCAAGCGTCTCCATGAAGCTGGGTTACGGTCCCGCACACCGTTAGGCCGTCTTCCGCTCAAGCCCCAACATCGTGCAGCCCGCCTCCAGTGGTGTCGCGACAGGCGTGAATGGAGGGACGAATGGAGACGTGTCGTCTTCAGCGATGAGAGTCGCTTCTGCCTTGGTGCCAGTGATGGTCGTATGCGTGTTTGGCGCCGTGCAGGTGAGCGCCACAATCAGGACTGCATACGACCGAGGCACACAGGGCCAGCACCCGGCATCATGGTGTGGGGAGCGATCTCCTACACTGGCCGTACACCACTGGTGATCGTCGAGGGGACACTGAATAGTGCACGGTACATCCAAACCGTCATGGAACCCATCGTTCTACCATTCCTAGACCGGCAAGGGAACTTGCTGTTCCAACAGGACAATGCACGTCCGCATGTATCCAGTGCCACCCAACGTGCTCTAGAAGGTGTAAGTCAACTACCCTGGCCAGCAAGATCTCCGGATCTGTCCCCCATTGAGCATGTTTGGGACTGGATGAAGCGTCGTCTCACGCGGTCTGCACGTCCAGCACGAACGCTGGTCCAACTGAGGCGCCAGGTGGAAATGGCATGGCAAGCCGTTCCACAGGACTACATCCAGCATCTCTACGATCGTCTCCATGGGAGAATAGCAGCCTGCATTGCTGCGAAAGGTGGATATACACTGTACTAGTGCCGACATTGTGCATGCTCTGTTGCCCGTGTCTATGTGCCTGTGATTCTGTCAGTGTGATCATGTGATGTATCTGACCCCAGGAATGTGTCAATAAAGTTTCCCCTTCCTGGGACAATGAATTCACGGTGTTCTTATTTCAATTTCCAGGAGTGTATGTTCGTGTCTTCTTTTAGAAATCTGTTGTGCCAAACTCTGATCAGGGTGTTCACGTTAAGGTAGGCGGCCACTATTGGGATAAGTTGGAATAACGTGCGGCCTGCGGCCATGTTGTTCCCCTTTTGTAACAGCCTTTGTAAGCAACAGTGTCTTTTGGTCACAGCTATTTATTCGATGTAAAAGACTGTAATAAAAAGTTGTGAATTTTATGTTGCTAAGCACTCCCGAATTTGAACTTAATTTTGTCCTTTATCTTGT